>NC_135236.1:206215299-206523841 GCF_051348905.1 Ranitomeya variabilis
CTTCTAGCGCGGTGGTATTGTAGTACCTTACTGCCTATGGCTTCTGATAAGGTCCTCACTGTTCTTCTCTCTGTCCTCCATATAGGTTAGGACACAAACCCGTATGACAGGTGACTCAAGCCTTTTTACAGGGTTTCTATCGCGACCCAGGCTCTATGTGTCACTGTATCACCTGGGTGTTAGGGCAAACAGGTGTCCTGTCGGTTTCTGCTATGTGTCTTAGAGTCCCACAAAAGCCTCGGTCTTCCGGCTACCGGTGTCTATGCTTTGTCAGGGAGACAGTCTGTTCGCTGCTGTCCTCCCCCTGGTGTCCTTGCCTGTGCTTCTCTCTCCTACACACTCTCTATAATCTGTTCTGCTTTCCGTGTTTTCTCTGCCCAGGAGCTGCAGCACTTTCTTGTGGCTGCACGGCTCCTCATACATTCTTCCTGCCTCAGACTGCTCCAGTCTGCTCTCCGGCACTATTTGACTAAACTTTCCCTCCAAACCACAATATATGTAGGGGAGTCACCTAGGAATAGGATCAAAAGCTCCCCCTTGTGGCCTGGAGTGTGAACATGTTGCACGTTTGTGTTTACCTGGTGAAAGTTATCTTTCCTTGCCTCCAAGTGTGACATCACTCTCCCCGTGAGGAAAGCAATGCCACTGTGACGACCAGGACCCTGGGGTGTCACAGATAGACCTGCAAATGATGAAAAAATTAAGCTAAATTTTCAAAACATCTCGATTTATTAACTATAGTGTAAGAGCGTGTGGACACAGTGGAGAAGATTTACAAATTCTGGCACAAATTGACCTAAAATTGGGTTACTTGACATGAGAAGTTTACAAGCAATGGTTTGCTTAAAAAAAAAAAAAAAAAAAGTGTTTAGAAAGAAGCTTGGATCTGATTTACTACACGTGTACACCATTTTTCACATGGTCTGATTTTTCTCTTTATAGGTATATTTTTGCGTAAAATGTAAATTGTACTTTTAGTCTATAAACTTCTGACTAGATGTCTCCAAATTTACAAGCCATACATTTTTTTTTTCTGAAAAGGAGAAATGTTAAAAATTAGAAAAAAAAAACACAGTGCTTTCAGACCTCAAATAATGCAAAGAAAACAAGTTCATAATCATTTAGAAACAACAATACTAATGTTTATAACTCAGGAAGAGTTAGAAATCAATATTTTGTGGAATAACCATGATTTTTAATCACAGCTTTCATGCGTCTTGGCATGCTTTCCACCAGTCTTTCACACTGCTTCTGGAGCAAAAATGTAAGCAGTTCTTCTTTGTTTGATGGCTTGTGACTATCCATCATCCTCTTGATTACATTCCAGAGGTTTTCAATTGGGTTCAGGTCTGGAGATTGGGCTGCCCATGACAGGGTTTTGATGTGGTGGTCTCTTAATTTTTGTCAGAGCTGTATATATATAACAACATTGTTAACAATTGTTAAAAAGCTATACTTAATGGAAACCTCAGATTTAAGCAGTAGTTCATTTTCTGATGACACGTTCCCTTTAACATGACAGCACACCACATGCTAATAAAAATGTCATATTAAGGTTGCTCTCCGGAGACTTCACTTACAGAGGACGTGGTGCTGGAAGATACTTTCCATCAATCATGTGGTAGGCTAAATTGCAATGTTAGCATGCCACGTGTTCCTTGAAGAAACTACGCATATTTGCTTAGGCCAATTGTTAACGAACTGACTGTGTTATCTCTGTACCCACAAGATACAACCGAGGTCTTCTACAGCATAAACCACAAAATACAACAATATTTCTTCAGCATAATCCATACCTACATACATAGAGATAAATGTTATGCAGGGCATTCAGAGTGATAATTTATTATTTATATTGGCAGACAATGAAGTTGTAATGGCACAAATAGTGTGATAAAGCCTAAGGCCAGGAATTTGTAACTTGACATTAAGCTCTAGTTAGAAGAACATTCTAAAAAAAAAAAAAAAAAAAGGGCACCCATATACTGTACCGAAAATTGTACTATGTGACACACTTTGGATTGGGTAGAACATATAGATCTGTGATCTCAAGATAAAATATCAAATCTAGATGAAACCCAGACAGAGAATATTACAATTTTCCCCATATCACAATTCCTTCTGGACCAAGAATTATCAAATCAATATTTTGTAAACCAGTTCAAGACTCGGCCATTTTCCACTATCTTGAACAGGCACATTTTTTTTTCTGGAAAAAAAAGGAGGAAGATCCAGCTCAACGATGCAGTGAAAAATCCATAACTTTATTCCACTACCAAAATAGCGTGTAAGGATAAAACATCAGCACATTTAAAAACCAAGATCAACGCGTTTCTGGTGGCTAAGCACCCTTAATCATGAACATGAACATTTTTTTTCCTACATGCGATGATATGGGCTTTAAAAGTGTTTTTGTTTTGGTTATTAAAGTAGGTTTTCTGCTTCCTTTTTTGTTGTATGTACATGGGGCCTAATTTTTATGTCTTGTTTGTATTTTTTGCTTTCTTTTGCTGTGTTTTATTTATTTTACACAATGTGTCCTCTATAAGGTCAGAACAGACCTTTCCGGGAAGAGGTATATAAAACATTAAAATGCATTTTGTTTTAATTTTTTTGGGCTGATTTTCCCTGTAACTGGGGTGGGATATTAGCCCTAGTTATGGGACAAATTAAGCTACTGCCTGCATATGCAGTTCCTGCTCCCTCCCGACTCCTGTTGATCGCACAATCACAAGAACGGGAAAAGGATGTTACTGTTTACTCTATTTTATACACTGCTCTTGTTCAGCAAGGTCATTGAGAAACGGTTAGTCAGGCTAGGTGGGCAGAAACTATAAATTTCCCCAAAAAAATTTAAATGCAGCATTCTCATCAGATCAAGGTGATCTATTATTGTACAGCGTTTGATTGTGAAATCTGGTGAGAGATAATAAGGCTATATTGACTCAGGGGCGGATATACCGCATGTGCAGCTGGTGAGGCTGTACCAGGGCCCAGAGGTGGAGAGGGGTCCCCGCAGGGCGGCTAACACTGAGGAAAATCTGGCCTGTTTATTCAGCCCCGAGGGGCCCTGGCCAGATTGCCCTCATGTGCGGTGGGCAGAGAGCCATCCCTGCAGCTCTGCTGCCTGCAGGAGAAAATGGCAGTGGAGCGGAGCTGCAGGGATCCGTCCTGCTTACTGCCTGCGCTTCCTGTCTGACACAGCAGCGTGGCGAGATGACGTCAGCATTCAGCATGCACCTGTATCAGACAGAAAGCTGCCGGCAATGAACATGCTGCGGGGACGTGCTGTGGCTGCAGGGACATGAGGTGAGGTGAGTGGTGCCGTGTTTGTGTGTGTGTGTACAGGTGGTGGAGAGGGCAATGATGGGGGTGGTGGAGGAGAAAGCAATGATGGAGATGGTGGAAAGGGCAATGATGGTGGTGGTGAAAAGTGCAATGATGGGAGTTGTGGCAGAGAAAGCAATGATGGAGGTGGTGGAAAGGGCAATGATGGGGATGAAGGGGAAAAGGCAATGATGATGGTGGTGGTGGAAAGGACAATGATGGTGATGTGGAAATGGCAATGATGGGAGTGGTGGGGGAGAAGGCAATGATGGTGATGGTGGAAAGGACAATGATGATGGTGGTGGAAAGGGCAATGATGGGGAAGCAATGATGGAGGTGGTAGAATGGGCAATTATGGTGGTGAAAAGGGCAATTATGGAAGTGGTGGAGAGGGCAATGATGGGGTGGTGGGGGAGAAGGCAATGATAGAGATGCTGGAAAGGGCAATGATGGAGGTGGTGGGGGAGAAGGCAATGATGGAGGTGGAGGAGAGGACAATGATGGGATGTGGGTGGAGGAGGACAATGAGGGTTGTGGGGGATTGGGATGGGAGGAAGGGGGACTTATAATGGACTTACGAACAGGGGGAGGAGGACGTTAGATATGGATGTAAAATGAATTGGGTGGTGGAGGAGGGTGTTAAATCCCTGATAGTGTCCTCTCCCATCTCGCAATTCATTGTGATGCTATCGGGAACTTAAAATGTATTGAGGAGTGGAAGAGTAGGCGATAAGGTGCATAGTACATTTTATAATGAACTGAAAGGTGGGGAGAAGACGCTGTCAAGGACTTGTAATGGTGGTGGAGGATGCTCAGTGACATACAGCTTCTTCTCCCAGTTTCAAATTAATTTTGGTGCTATCAAGTACTGATAATGAATGGGGGACACAGGACAGGGACAAAGGCTATGTGCACACCTTCAGGATTTGCAGGAGAAAATTCTGCTGCATATCCTAATGTGCTGGCGGGAAGGAAGTTGCGTAAAATACATTTATTTTTTTTCCCATGCTTTTGTTACGTGTTTTCTCCCATTAGTACGACCGGGTGAAATATGCATCAAGAATTGACATTATGCAGATTTTAATCTGCTGCAAATCTGCATGGAAAAAATAAGCAACGTGTGCATGAGACTTCAGGGATCTCATTCATTTTTGTACTGTAAAACCTTGCATATTTTCCGTGTTCACATAGCCTTACAGTTAATTGGGGAGAGTCACAGACTGAATAATTTATATTATTGGGAGTCAGAGATTATAGTTAATTGGGGGCACAATGCTGCTTAGCACTTTATATCTTCAACCCCTTTCCGACATCGGGCATAATAACAAGCTAATATCATATAGTTTCTTAAATCTTGCTCTCTGTACACCCAGCAATCACGAGTGATCACATTGGGTCCTATCAGCGGGGTTCAGCGTTGTGTATACAAAGATCGAGAAAGCAAACATGGCATTTAACCATATTTATCTTCTCTATGGGTGGCATGGCTGTGTTTTACAGTCAGCTCCCCGCCAACTCAGCTGTATGATCTCCTGCTCACTCAGCATTGACGCTTTATAATGTCAGTGCAGAGTAAAGTGTAGACTGTCCAGATATTTATAATCTATTGACAGTCCAGAAGTGGTTAAGAGTATCTAAATCTATTACATTGTGACTGGATACCTATGTATCCTCAAATGCCTCAAAATTAGAGATGAGCCACCTCCCTAGTG
Source organism: Ranitomeya variabilis (assembly GCF_051348905.1). NCBI lineage: Eukaryota > Metazoa > Chordata > Amphibia > Anura > Dendrobatidae > Ranitomeya > Ranitomeya variabilis. The sequence continues at coordinate 206,220,339 of NC_135236.1, forward strand.
TTCGGGTTCGGTTCGGTTCGTCGAACAGGGACGTGCTCGACGAACTGTTCGTCGAATGTTCGACGAACACTTGTCGAACCCCATTGAAACCAATGGCAGGCAAACACAAACACATACAAACACATGGAAAACACATAGAAAGCACCTTAAAAGGTGTCCAAAAGCTGACAAACTGCTCAGAAGACACAACAAACACATTGAAAAGTCACAAATACATATAGTCATGCGAAAAGAAAAGAGGTGGAGGAGTAAAAGGAGGAGGAGACACAGATATAGGCATGTAGGATAGCTGCGGAGACACCATCACGTGTTTCTCAACGCAAGCAGTGAATAGCCAGACCTTTCCCCGGGAAGGACCAACCACGGGAAGGGCAGCATCCAATAAAGGAAAACATCCAATACAGGAAAACCACCTATGCCAAGCATGGTATCCATCCACAGACAGCTGTTTCGGGGTGTTTGCCCCTCATCAGTGTGGAGTAGGAATCTGGCTATTAGGAGCAGTGCCTAGTAAAAGGCTGTAAAGGCACAGATGATATTATGATATTTCCCATAAGGGATGGGGGCAGTGTTCTGGATCACTGCGTTGAGAAACACGTGATGGTGTCTCCGCGGTGTTGGATGTTTTGGTCTCCCCGAGGCCAATCATCTGTGCCTTTACAGCCTTTTACTAGGCACTGCTCCTAATAGCCAGATTCCTACTCCACACTGATGAGGGGCAAACACCCCGAAACAGCTGTCTGTGGATGGATACCATGCTTGGCATAGGTGGTTTTCCTGTATTGGATGTTTTCCCTTATTGGATGCTGCCCTTCCCGTGGTTGTTCCTTCCCGGGGAAAGGTCTGGCTATTCACTGCTTGCGTTGAGAAACACGTGATGGTGTCTCCGCAGCTATCCTACATGCATTTGCATATTTCCCATAAGGGATGGGGGCAGTGTTCTGGATCACTGCGTTGAGAAACACGTGATGGTGTCTCCGCGGTGTTGGATGTTTTGGTCTCCCCGAGGACAATCATCTGTGCCTTTACAGATATAGGCATGTCATGCCCTTCTAAAATCAAGAAAGACTGGAGTAAAAATCTAAACTCACTCCACCAACACCCAGACGTCTTGACAAAAAAAAAGAAAAAAAGAAATATCTTTAGGTAGAATGGCGGCGGGTCCATTCAGAACACTTTCCTTAGAAGACGTAGTGGTACCCCCGATGGGAGTTGTGCCAAAAAATGAACCCAATACATTTAGACTAATCCACCATTTGTCATGTCCAAGGGGCAGGTCAGTAAAGGACAACATCGACGCGGAACCAAGTACAGTACTATGTACTGTACCTCCTTTGACGAGGCAATCAGGCAGGTCAAGAAGTTGGTAAGGGGCACCCTAATGGCCAAAACAGACATTGAGGGGGCATTCCGGTTACTACCTGTACCTCCGAATAGTGTCCTCCCATTGGGCTGCTTCTGTGAAGGAGCATACTACATAGATCGCTGTTTGCCCATGGGGTGCTCCATATGCTGCTCACTATTTGAGGCGTTTAGTTGCTTCCTTGAATGTGTCGTCATGGACGTTTGTAAGGCGGCACATATTATCCATTACCTCGATGACTTCTTATGCCTGGGCTCAAAAGATTTGCCACAGTGTGAAAACATGCGGTAGTCCACCTGTGAGAAGGAGAGAGCTGGAGGGAGAGTGGACATCCCAGAGCCGAGGGGTTAGATTGAGAAAGAAAGAAGGCGGTGTAGCTTGCTTCATGGGTGGGGTACTCTGCTGAGTAGCAGAAATTGGTTCTAGGCCCAAAAGGATTTCCTGGGCCAGATGCCGTTACAAAATAGTACTTAGGTAAACAGGCGGTGTAGCTTGCTTAATGGGTGGGGTACGCTGCTGAGTTGCACTAAATTCTACTAGGCCCAAAAGGATTTCCTGGGCTAGATGCCGTTACAAAATAGTAGTTAGGTAAACAGGCGGTGTAGCTTGCTTCATGGGTGGGGTACGCTGCTGAGTAGCACTAAATTCTACTAGGCCCAAAAGGATTTTCTGGGCCAGATGCTGTTAAAAATAGTACTTAGGTAAACAGGCGGTGGGTGGCTGGGCTACTCTGCTGACTAGCAGACACTGAAGCTTTGGAGCAGACCTCTGAATCCCAGGCCATAGTATGAGTAAACAACTCTGCAGACGACCCCACCCACCTGGAATTGACGATGGAATGTAAAACTCAGCAAGGGGACTAAATAAGAGAGTCTCCATTTTTTTCAAAAAATTCGGCCACAGACACCACATAAGTGGCACCAATTTCGCCAGAGTTTTTAAAAACGGATGGTGAGGTGATTTTCAAAAATCATCAAGCTTTTAGTCTCCCCAAGATGACAGAGGGGTAGAAAAGTCCTTGCGGATCCAGGATTTGTTCATCTTGATGAACGTTAGTCTGTCTACATTGTCACTGGACAGCCGTGTGCGCTTATCTGTCAGCACACCACCAGCAGCGCTGAACACACGATCAGAGAACGCTGGCTGCGGGGCACGACAAGATCTCCAAGGCGTGAGTGGCGAGCTCAGGCTATTTTTCAAGATTGGAAGCCCAAAATGAGCAAGGGTCCAGTTCCACAGTCATGGCATCGATGTTAACTTGGAGATACTCTTGTACCATCCTCTCTAGGCGTTGGCTGTGTGTCAGACTTCTTGTCTCCTGTGGCCTTGCAAAGGATGGTCTAAAAAAATCTTGAAATGATTGGAAAAAATTGCTGATACCACCAGATACGATGTTACTGTTACAGTTAGAGTGATGACTCGATAGTCCCACGGTTGGCAAGTTAGAACTCAGAGATTGACTACGTGCACCACTGGTGTTTTGTAGAAAAGCAGATGTTAGATTCTGTAACAGTCTCTGCTGATACTCCTGCATGCGTGAATCCCTTTCTATGGCAGGAATTATTTTGCCAAATTTGCTTTTGTACCGGGGATCTAAGAGTGTGGCAACCCAGTAGTCGGCATTACTTCGGATTCTGACAATCCGAGGGTCATGTTGCAGGTAGTGCAGCAAGAAGGCACTTATGTGTCTTGTGCATCCAGGAGGACCAAGTCCTTGTTGTCTTGGTGGTGGCGAGGTGAGACTCATGCTTCCTTCGTCTGCCCTCTCCCCCCAACCTCGCACAACAGAAATTTGATCAAGGTCTCCCTCATCTGATGAGTCTTCCATGCCCAGCGCCAGTTCATCCTCCACTTCTTCCTCGCCTCCTGCACCTTCCTCAACAGTTTGGCTGCTACCATGCGCCCTCAGTAATCCCTCTCCCCCAGCCTCCAATGCCAGCCACCTTGGTGCTGCCAACCTTCTTGACCTTGGAGATATGATCCCCTCCGCATACGACTCCTCCTGTTCCTCCTCCTCTTGTTCCACCACCTGACTCCGAACACTGTGTAAGGTGTGCTCCAGCATGTAAATCACCGGAATGGTCATGCTGATAATGGCATCATCAGCACTAAACATCTTCGTTGCTATTTCAAAACTGTGCAGAAGGGTGCATAGGTCCCTGATCTGAGACCACTTCTGCAGCGTGATTTGCCCCACCTCTTGAGATCATTGGCCCAGGCTATACGTCATAACATATTGCACCAGAGCTCGTCTGACAGTGCAGACACTGCTCCTAGGCCCAAAACTATTAACTGGATTAGATGCAGTAAAAATTGAGATACACAGGCGGTATAGTTAGTTTCACAGGCGGGCTACTCTGCTGACGTGCAGACACTGCTCCTAAGCCCAAAACTATTAACTGGATTAGATGCAGTAAAAATTGAGATACACAGGTGGTATAGTTTGTTTCACAGGCGGGCTACTCTGCTGACTTGCAGACACTGCTCCTAGGCCCAAAACTATTAACTGGATTAGATGCAGTAAAAATTGAGATACACAGGCGGTATAGTTTGTTTCACAGGCGGGCTACTCTGCTGACGTGCAGACACTGCTCCTAGGCCCTAAATTATTAACTGGATTAGATGCAGTAAAAATAGAGATACACAGGGGGTGGAGTTAGTTTCACAGGCGGGCTACTCTGCTGACGTGCAGACACTGCTCCTAGGCCCAAAACGATTTACTGGGTTAGATGCAGTAAAACTTGAGATACACAGGCGGTGTAGCTAGCTTCACAGGCGGGCTACTCTGCTGACGTGCAGACACTGCTACTAAGCCCAAAACCCCAAAACGATTTACTGGGTTAGATGCAGTAAAAATTGAGATACACAGGCGGTGTAGCTAGTTTCACAGGCAGGCTAATCAGATGACTATCAGACAATGCTACTAGCCCAAAAGGATTGGCTGAGCTAGATTACACCAAATGCTGTGACAAACACTTGCACAGCACTGGCTCAGACCTGCCTGGCAAACAGTGCTAGTCCCGACTCCTCCCGACTCCCTAAACCTATCTCTCTGACAATTCACTCCAAAAAAACACTCTTAGTCTGTATAGCGCCCACAGCAGCAGCGGTGCCGTCTAACACTATGCTGCAGCAGTGAGGAAATGGTGGCGATGGGGCAGATGGCTGGTTCTTATAGGGCAAGGACATGTGACATACACAGCCAATGACACATGCCCTTGCTTGTGTGCATCACATACACATTGCTGTGTGTGTGTGTGCACTGCTGATAGGCTGAGAGACTGCAGAAAATGAAGTATTTCTCCCAGAAAAGTGTTGCAATTACACATGTTTTGGTATACATGTTTATTTCTGTTGTGTGTATTGAAACAACGAAAAAAAAACAGAACAAAAGGAAAACTGGGTATAACTTCACTCAAACACCTCAAAAACACGCTGGATACAATTGTTGGCACCCTCAACTGCAATCAATCGCTTCCTATAACCACCTCTCAACTGGAATTTTGGACCACTCTTCTTTTGCCACTTCAAGAAGTACCAGAAATGGATAGAAACAAAGTGCTGTAGAGTTTTGAAGTTCGGACACAGTCAAGGCACCCAGTGGCAAAGGCAGCAAAACAACCCCATAACATATTTGAACCTCCACCATATTTGACTGTAGGTACTTTGTTCTTTTCTTTGTAGGCCTCATTCTGATTTTACTGCCTCTGGCAAAGGGTGCCTTAACTGAGCAGACTGTATTTAAATCCCATTGAACACCTGTGGAAAGATCTTAAAATTTGCTTTTGGGAGAAGGCACCCTTCAAATATGAGAGGCAGTTTGTAAAAGAAAAGTGGTCCAAAATTTGAGTTGAGAGGTTTAAGAAGTTTGTTGCTGGTTATAGGCAGTGATTGATTGCAGTTATTTATTCCAAAGGGGGTGCAATCAAATATTAAGATGAGGGTGCCAACAATTTTGTCTGGCCCAGTTTTGGGGTTTGTGTGAGTTTATGTCCAATTTACTTTTTTTGTATTGTTCCAATACACACAAAGGAAATAAACATGAGTATAACAAAATATGTATAATTGCAATAATTTTCTGGGAGAAATACTTCACGTTCTGGAACAATTTCAAGGGTGCCAACACTTTCAACCATGATGATAAATGTTTATTTAAATCATGCCTAATCCCTCTAAGCAACTTGCTGGCCTGGTTTATTCCTCTTCTGTATGATGTACTTTTATGGTAATTCATGTGTTTATGTTCTAGAAATGCAATATGGACAAATGCATTGGGATATCTGTACGTTAAACCTGCATGGAATCCCATTATAAGCCTATAGGCATTCATGTGGAGTTGCTCCCCCATGTTGCAGCTATAACATCTTCCACTCTTCAGGAAAGACTTTATACAAAAATTGTTAGTGTGTCCGTAGGAATTTTTATCCAATCCTCCAGAGGAGCATTTGTGAGGTTAGATGAGATGTTAGATGAGAAGGCCTGGCTCACAATTTCTGTTTTAGTTTCTGACAGTCAAGTTCTCCCTCACCAAACTCGCCCAACCATGCCTTTATGAACCTTGTTTAGTGCACAATGGTGCAGTCCTGCTGGAACAGAAAAGGGCCTACTCAGACTGTTCCAACAATGTTGGAAGCAAATAATTATCCAAATTGCCTTAGTATGCTGAGGCATGAAGATTTCCCTTTACTTGAACTAAGAGTCCTAAAGCCTTCCCCTGAAAACCATTCCCATAATATTTTCCCTACTCAACCAGATTTTACAGTTGGCACAATGTATTTGGGCAGCAAACATGCTCCTGGCAGTCACCAAACTGAGATCCAGTGGGCGGCTGGATTTAAAGCATTTATTGCAATGGGATTGAATATAAAACCTGAATTCAATTATTAAGATGTGTATCCCAAAACTTTGCCCATATAATGTAGAAGGTCCCAGTCAACTTCCATGTTAGTAGTTTTCTGATGATTATGCTTTAGCACTGCACCTAATAAAAAGTTCTGTAAAGTCAGGTAGAACACTGGCAAATGGCAATGGTAGAGGAGCCAGAGCCATGAGTGTGATATGGCCTGTGTGGACTTTCCATCTGTGCAGGATCTGTAAGGGGGCAAGAGGTCTGCTATGACCACAAGTAGATGTCAAACAAGTAGGCTGCTTCTCTCATGCCTTCCCCTCATGCCATATGCATATAATAGATTACTCAAGCACTGCATGATCCAAGTCAGACAATTTAATAATTAACCCTTTGCCATGCCATAGCCCACCAGGTATCCTTTCACCTCCGTAGACCACAAAGATGTTGTCAAGAACCTCTTCATTGCTGCTAATCCCTTAAATGCCTCATAACTCAAGGGGTGTTACAATTAACCCCTTCACTACCTTTTTTTCAATATACATTTTGCAATGTATATTTATCTATTTATTCAGAACTTCTTACAAGATGTAGTGCTTAATTATTGTGACATTTTCTTTTATAAAAAAATGTAGTGGTCTATTGGCTTGTCCATCAAAAATAATTATTGTAGCAAAATACGGAATATGTGAAGTAGTTACAAAGAAATCAACCATTTGTCCATAATTCATTCATTAGAATCACCCATCTATTCCTGGATCCTGAACGAAAATTTGCGTCTGTCCATGTCAATGTCATGGTCTAAGATTTGCAGGAATAGGAGCCTTTATCCATGAGTGTGAATGTCCAAGCTCCAGAACCAACAGGAGCACATCAGCCTCTGTGTGTAGGCCCAAAATGCTGCAGGGACAGGAGCACGTGTCAGCTCCTGGACCTAGACCCTCTTAGTGGCGATATAGAAGAGTGACCCCACCTGTGTGTCATGTGATATCTATATGTCAGCTCTTGTATCCATTTATAGAATACTTAACTTACTGTATAGTGATGACACCCACCCGTGTTAAGTATACCACATGTAATGTTGGCAAAACCTTCCATTAGAGTGAAGAAATGTAGCTAGTACAAAGTTGATTGAAAATTAATAATTTGACTTAATATTTACAGCCTTAAAACCAAGCAACAGTGCAAAGACACTGCATCATCGCAGTCAGACAATTTATTAACCCCTTTCCATGCTCTATGCCATCAGAGATGTTATTAACCTCTTCACTGACATGATTCCATTTAATGTCCTTAGTCAACCAGGGTTCTACCAACAAACCAGATCACAACGGATGTTACCATTCACTACGTACAACTAGAAGGGATGTTATTACTTTCCATCAGATTAGATGATGCAGAAATAATTATCTTTAAGTATCTTAGAAGAAACCGGTCAGATTGAAAATATTATCCGATCTGGTAGCAGAATGATATAGAGCAGGAGGAGCTGATCAGATTGATTATCAAATTGTTATATATTTTTATAGGAAAATGTTTTCAGTAGACTTTGCTTTTTATTGAAATCCCTCATGTTGGTATACATATGAGTCCAATGGCGGCGGTCTTATTCAGTCTTCCCAGTACGACTATGCATGTACAGATAGCTGTCAATCATTAGTACGGCCGCCCACTGGACACATGCAGACAAACACCAGGGAGTTCAATGAACAAAATGCAAGTTATACTGAATCTTTTCCAACAAACAAATATATCATTCTGCTCACTCTGTAATTTTAGCTGAGGATACACTTCCATACTTAGTATAAAAGAATCTAATTGCTGACATTTCTCAGTAAATGGTGTCCCCTGTGACACGTTACAATCTTCTTGTCCAAATACATAATTAATTATTGACAGTCTAATAAACACATTCAAGACAAAATACAATAAATGACACTATCTTATTTTCCATACACAGGTCCCGAAAATTTCAGCTCCAAGAGTTTTGCCGTACAAGCCCAGAAGAAAATTCTGAGCAAGATGGCTACAAAGACGATGGCAAATATGCTTATTGATGACATAAGCAGTGAGATCTTTGATGAACTTTTCAAAGCAACTAAGGAGCACGTGAGGAATAAGAAAGAGGCTCACAAAATCCTGAAGGACCTTATCAAGGTTGCAGTAAAAGTTGGCATTCTATATAGGAATAAGCAGTTCAGTCCTGAAGAACTAGAGATTGTGGAGAAACTCAGGAAAAAGCTCAACCAGACTGCAATGACAGCAGTTAGCTTCTACGAAGTGGAATACACATTTGATAAAAGTGTTCTTTCCGGACTTCTACATGAATGCCAAGCCCTACTTCATGAATTGGTACAGCGTCACTTGACACCTAAATCTCACGGTCGTATCAACAGGGTCTTTAATCATTTTTCAGATGTTGAATTCCTTACCGCCCTTTATAGCCTTGATGGAAGCTGCAGGCCATACCTCAAAAGGATTTGTGAAGGCGTCAATAAATTGCTTGATGAAAGAGTTATTTAAAACCTTATTCTGTTTTGTTTCTTCTACGGTTCTAATAATGTGCTGAGAATTGGCTTTTTCTGAAATGCAGATTGCCAATGGCCAGATTAGCGCACAGATGGCTGTGTCAGGAATATTTATTTTGGTCTTGGGACACGTTGTGTACCGCATACACTGAATGAGGCCTTCATCCACAACCATCAAACTGTGTATCCTTACATGAACTCTGATAGAAGGAAGAAGATGAGCTAGAACGTGAACTTTCTATTTCTTCATTGGTATGTCAGGGGTTACCAGGCCTTTCTTTTTTCAGAGATCCACGCACTTATGCTCCATACTATGCCCTCCTCATTTGTTGCCTATATGCTCTTATATATAGGTTGGCCATAGGTTAATAGAAAACTGAGACTAGTTTATATTTAACTATACATTCAGGACAGACTATGAGAACAGCATAAATGGCCTTAACTCCCCAAAATGGAAATATCTACAATTCCTATAAATCAGAGAAACCCAACACTTTTTTTGTGAAGCCAGAACTTCAGCTTATGTCATGAATGGTAAAGTGGGAAATAATTCCTTTGGCAGGTATTGCTTCAGATGACTTACTAGACAAATGAGACCCCAGAGAACAAGTCATCCTTTTTAAGGAACCAAATAAGTCCACCAGTATGACCATTAGGCAGAGTTGCAGGGTGTTTAACCAGCGTTAACACACAAGGCCTCCAGTATTGAAAAAGCCAAAATTGAAATCTCTATCTTTTTTTAGACCCCTATTAAGAGCAATTATAAGTTTCTCGTAAGAGGGCCAAGGTCTCAAAAGCGTAGTGATAAACCACCAATGCTGCCTATTCCCAGATTGCCATTACTGACATATTATCAATGATCAAACTGTAAGGAGCTAGAAGAAACTTTATTGCTGAAATCACAAAGTGCTACTGAGCTGATCTAAGTCAATAAACTATGACAGAAAAATGGAAGCTGCTCTCAAGTTGCCATTGGGCTCATAGGTGATTGCTTTAGGGATGTATTGAAAAAGAGAAACAAATATGTATAGCCTGGAGACACCATATGGGTCCTGAGGTAAAGTCACATGTTATAATATATTCCATTTCAAAATAATACTATGAAAAAGGACAACAATTCATTTCAATTTTTTTTTTGCAAGATGATGTACATATAATAATCCCAGTGTTAATATATATTTTGCATACAGTATTTATTGTGCATTAACAATTGATGTTCCTTTACCATGCTTAAAAAAAATAATAACATGGCCTTGTGGATTGCAGATGGAACCTATTTGTATAACACATGAAATCTATTTTGGTCACACATATGTATAGGAATTATAAGAGGAGTCTGCCATTTATAAGAAGAATAATCCTAAGGGTAAAATTGATGCACACGAGAGCGCAACAAATACGGAGTTCTCTATGGAAGTGCAAAATGCACCACTGATGTTCCACTAAGCATACATTTCAGAGGGGTTGTTGGTCTTCTGACAAAAGTTTTCGGTCACTCTATATTACTCAGCATGGCCAGTGAGTGGGTGGTCATGTGAACTCAAGTATGCGATTTGCATACTTCCGGTCACTTCCCAACTAGACGTGCCTGGCTTGTCACAATACAAATGAAGTAAGAGAAACCGAGCACGTCTAGTCAGCATGTAACCACATGTATCCAATAATTGTAGTCACTTGACCGCCTGCTCTCAACACAAACAGTACCAATGAATCTTGATAGTATGCCCACTGCACACTATCAAGATTCAGAAGTCTGCAGTCATATAATGACTACAGATTTTTCTCAGAAGATCAGACACCCTCTTTAAATTTTAGTTACAGAAAATGAGACCACCTTTTATAGAATAATTTTTTTTTTGTTTTTACCAATTTCACAATTTGTTTACGAATTAAATCTGGTTATTTCCAGAAGCTAAAAAATGAAACAAATACTAGTCAACATAGTTTTCAGAAGCCTACACCTGTAGCCAGTCTATGGAATCGAAGAAACAGCACATAGAGTATGGTATAAAGAGTCTATACTGTCTACGTAAGGGAAGCCTAGTATGGGGTAAGGTTCAGGCTAGTATTAGCCAAAATTAATCTTAGGATTAGTGATGAGCGAGTATACTCGTTACTCGAGATTTCCCGAGCACGCTCGGGTAATCTTGAGCAATGAGTATACTCGCTCATGACTAGTTAGGATAATGGGAGTGATAAGAGAATACACCAAACACATAGTTATGAGTTCAGAGAATTCCTGAAGAGAACATTCCCCCCACCTTTCTCATAGTTATTGTTGGGCAGATACTGTCCATAGCAGACAGCTATAAATTAATGGTTTTAGTGGCAAGTTGAGCACTCCCTTCATAAATTCATTGGATTTATTACTATCCAGTAACCAATACATTCTCAAATCCTCAACAACGCAAACCTTTCCCCACACTGTGCAGCGCTTACATATGACAGCATAGTTTTGTGACAAATATACATTTTTTAATTAAGAAATGGCACCAATAGGGTCTAAAAATTAATAAATATATGCTCATCTACCGATCTCCTAGTGTTTCTCTGAACCGCTGCCAGAGTCTCCTCCAGTGTCCTCGCTGCTTCTTCCAGCAGTGGAAGAACCTGACCGCTCCCACAAACACTAGACCCATTTTTAAATTGTAAAAAATGGTGGAGAACTGCAATAAAAACATTCACAGAACAAATCTCTCTCCACCGCCTTAATAGCTTGCTACCATGAAGAATATTAGTAGCAAAATAAATCCCATATACATATTTGAGAAACAGGGGTAGCGACACAAATTGTCCGCAACCCCTGTTCAAACAACCTCAGCTCCAATAAACATCAGACAAAAATAGGAGAAAAAGGAGTAAACTGATTACATCCGGTAAAAATAGTCATATAACTTTATTAATTCGTAGAAAAGATAAAACATCTCAACAGTACATAAAGAGCCATAAACAATGCAGATTGCTATATACCCCACCCCCCACCTATCACCACCTCACATTGCACGAGTCCCTGAAAAAATAACATAAAGGTCCAAAGACCATAACCCTGAGGGAGGAGTGCATCCAAAAGTGGACACCTGGAGGTCAGCATGCATCCATAAAGTGACTAAGGATAAAGTAACACCTGTCTATCTTTCATATAAAGTGCGGAAGTAACTAGCAAAAGGTGCAATGCTTACCAGCAGATGAGTGGGAACAAGGGGGGTCGGATGGAGTGTCCCGATGCACGTTTCGCGGCTACTTGGGGCCGCTTTCTTAAGGGAATATACCTCAGGCCCTTACAGGACCTTCAAATAACCTGGTGAACTTGGTCACATGACCAAATGTGGCCAATCAGGATGGCTTTCGTCGGCACATGCGCACTGCGGCCGCCAGGTCCTGGAGTGCGGGTAAGGCGTCATGGAAAGTGCGCACACTCCGGGGAGAGATCCACGGAGCGATGCGCACACCATAAAGACGCCCACCCGCAGACAGGAAACGGCAGGTCACAGCGCGATGCGCACAACCATCCAAACATGCAAGTGAGCAACAGCCAGAATGGCAAACAGAGGAACCACCACACATGATATGGCATCACAGATAACATTAACAGATGGCAAATATTCAGTTCATCCGCAATCGCTGTGGTGGCTGTGCTTTTCCCATATAACGTAATGGAAGTCCAGGGTCATTTTCTGGTCCAAAGGAAGGGCCGGATAAAGAAGTATAAGAAAGCGCTATAGATCAGCAGAGTCACAACCACTAGATAAACAAAAAGACAATCATATTAACATAAAATTAAAAACACGAAAACACATCCGCGGGGTTAATAGACATAAGGGCATGTGGGAACAGGAGGCTGAAGAGCCAAGAGATATGTATTGGGAACACTATAAAAAAGGGGCAAAACTCAAAGATTCATTGAGACTTTTCGGTGTCATGGTATCTAGTTGGATGATCCACCTTGTCTCAATTTGTGCGAGGAGTTTTTTATTGTCACCTCCTCTTATGCCGAAGTGAAGGGCATCGATCCCCCTCACCTTCAAAATTCTTGCGTCACTATTGTGATATAACTTTAAGTGACGGGGGATTGTTTTCAATTCCGAAATATCAGACACTGTCTTGGCCACGCCAATGTCCCGCACATGCTCACGCACCCGTATTCTCAGTTCTCTTGTGGTAAGACCCACGTATATCTTGGGGCACGAACAAGTGGCGTAATATATAACATTAGAAGTACCACAAGAAATACGTTGTCTGATTTTAAATTCCTTCGACCCATCTGATGAGACAAAGGAAGAGCAGCGTAGAACATTGGCACAGGCAAGACAGCGCCTGCATGAAAAATATCCAACCTGAGGACCACTAGTGCCAAAGGGATTGCACGGAGCCGGAACGTAGTGGCTCCTAACCAGTGTCACCAAGATTTTTGGGAGTCATCAGGGGAGAGTTACCCAGGGAGGCCCTCAGGGTGGAATCAGCCCCCAAGATGGGCCAGTGTTTACTAAGAATAGCACGCATACTGTGCCATTCATGGTTGTAGGTGGAGATGAACCGAATTGATCCATCGCCACCCACATCCTTACACCTCTTCACTGGATGTAACAAACTATTACGTGAGGTTTTCCTTGCACGATCATACCCAGTTTTGACACATCTGTGACTATAGCCAAGGGCCAAAAAACGTTGTTTAAGGTCCGAGGCCTGTACCTCAAATTTGGAGTCAGTGGAACATATTCACTTTATGGATGCATGCTGGCCTCCAGGTGTCCACTTTTGGATGCACTCCTCCCTCAGGGTTATGGTCTTTGGACCTTTATGTTATTTTTTCAGGGACTCATGTGCAATGTGAGGTGGTGATAGGTGGGGGGTGGGGTATATAGCAATCTGCATTGTTTATGGCTCTTAATGTACTATTGAGATGCTTTATCTTTTCTACGAATTAATAAAGTTATATGACTATTTTTACCGGATGTAATCAGTTTGCTCCTTTTTCTCCTATTTTTGCATGAAGAATATTAGTCTGTTTATCTTAGAGAGAGTACTCTCTAGAAGGATGTAAAGGAACATGTCCTTTTACATTTACAGTAAACAGATCACGAAAATTGTTAGAAGCTAAAAAAAATCAGTGGAATGAATTCTAAATTAGAAGTTGTTTTTTTTTTTAGTTTTGTACATGTAGCTTAAAAGTCTTGTCCACTGCTGTACAGACCCTTATTATTGGCCCCCAGGTGCTACGTAAAGTAAAAAAAAAAAATATATGCTTACTTTTTGGACCCAGATGCTGCTCCGTTCTCAACCTTGCATTTCCCACCGGTCTATTGACAATATCACAAACCCCTGCAGCAAATCAGTGGCAATCTGCTGCAGCGTTCATATTTATGTCCAAGCAGAAGAACTGTATTTTTATTGTTTTAATAAAAGAATATTAAAATTATTATTATTATTATTATTATTAATAATAATAATAATAAAATCCAGGGATTGCACTTTGATCCCTGTTTCCAATTTTTATTTAATAGCACAGTAATTGGAATTGTACTTTATCCATAGCCTTTTGTATTCTGTTTCCCTTTAACAAGAAGCTCCACTTTGTCTGAGCCATGGTAAAAACTGATTTGAAATTGAGCAGGTTTGGATCATCACTACCTTACCTCCCATTGCTACCTAGAAACCATCAATAAAAAGCTATTGATCTTATTGTCACTCTTCTCTTGATTTTAATACCTTACTATATAAAGGTGTACAACTGTGAATGCCTTGTGGATCTAATTGGGTCAAGCACACCCTAAAGTGAGGCTCTGCTATTAATATTGGTTGTGAATTTGGCAAATGAAAATTCTGTCAACTTGTTAATATGTTTATTACTTATATATGTTTTTGCGTTCTTTTAGTTTATTCCTACTCTATACAGTGTAAATAAAAATGTATTAGTATCTGAAAACTAAATCATCAGAAAGTATCATATTATAGATTTCTTTGTAATTTTTTTATGGTTTGTGAGAGTATCCAAGACCACCAGGCTCATTCATATGGCCGATACCGATGAACAATGATGGTCTGATTACTATATTATTAAACACATAAATAACAACGTTCATAATGATGCTTTACCCCAATGATTTTCTATGACTTCATAGAAAAACAAAATTACAGCAGTAAATCTCTGAATGGCAACATGCTGATGGTTTCCAGACACCAACCTTTTGTTATGCTGTAAAAATGTAAAATTATAGAGTGAAAACGTAATTTCCTTTGTTATGGAGCTGCTATCCTTTACATTTGCTGATGATAGAGCCAATGGCAGATTTTGTGGAGTACATGTTTTGTGCCTTTTTACATTTGGACATTCAGGATTTTTTAAAGGTTCTTTACACTGTTACCCGCTGTACTCACCGGTGCCCATTTCAAAGTGACTTTCAAAGTTAGGTAGCAGGGTCTGTCTGTTATAGCTCACAGAGCATCTCGAACAGTAAAAGGCTTGAGGGGACTGTAAAATGTTACACGAAAGGTGAACGTTTCAAATTATGTATAAACTTAGTCTACAAAATTTTAATATAATACCTTTATAAATGTATTGCATTATTTGTCTTAGGGTATCAGGCACACCATCTTCTATGGGATCCAGTAGCTAAAGGGGAACATCTTGGCATCTCCACAAAGAGGTCAAATTCAGTTACTGGTAGCTCTGATGGAATAGAATTCAAGACAACATATGTACATTTATTTTTTAACATAATACATATCCACACACTTCTATGACATAGACTTCTATGGGCACGCCAAGAACAAGGTATTTGTTAAATAGATCCCATTGTAGTTTATGGTTGACAGATATCACCTTTACACATCAGTCAGAGCCTCGGTTTATCATATACATCAAGAGCTGTCCCCCAATGCTACAATAGGGCTATAGATGCAGATTTATAGATACATAAAAAACCCAACATGGGCACATAGCCTAAGGGTATGTGCACACGTTGCAGATTTGCCTGCGGATCCGCAGCGGATTGGATGCTGCAGATTCGCAGCAGTTTTCCATCCGGTTTACAGTACCATGGAAAACAAAATCCGCAGTGCACATGGTGTGGAAGATACCGCGCGGAAACGCTGTGGTTTATTTTCCGCAGCATGTCAATTCTTTGTGCGGATTCTACAGCGTTTTACACCTGCTCCTCAATAGGGATCCGCAGGTGTTGAAAAACAAAGGTGAAATCCTCACAAAAAAGGCTGGAAATCCGCGGTAAATCCACGTGTAATCCGCAGATAAAACGCACTGAACTCAAGAACTGAGCTGAAAAATCCGCAACATGGGTACATACCCTTAAGGTTCTGCCCAAGCAACATAAGGTCATGATTTCATGGTAACCTTGCGTCAACATGCGCAGAACCGTCCTGGGCCTCATCAGAGCCGGAAGTCCAGGCTTAACATGAAGAGGTCCGTTGATTCAGCACCAGACTTGTCCTGCCATATGTACATCGGCATCATAAAACTACATTCTTCAACCATTGCAGAGCTAAAAATGTACACAAAACACCTTATTAGAATGAAGGTTTGTCTAGCCTTACTAGTGGTTGGGAACAGTCAAGGGACCTGACTGATGCCATTTAAATCGAGCGCCAAAATGTCATATATAAATAGCCTAAAATCTCGGTGTGCTTTATATGATGTGCTATCATTATGTTTTTCATCTATGCTTTGATTTCACCTGATGAAACCTGTCATTACAGTGCTGCGGGTATTATGGGTATTATGCCTGTATGTGACATTACAGGTATCATGTGCATAGTAAACTTTTAGTTATTTATCTCATCATTCTGACATCTCCATGTGTATTATCGCTATTTTGTCTCCTGATTTCACTGATGAAGGTGGTCTCAGTGGAGTGAGACCCCATTCTGAGGTGGAGAAAAAGAAAATGACGAACGGCTTCACAGGAGCGCCAAGTTGGTGTTAGGGGTAGTTAAAACGGAAGACACGCTGCAGCTCCAGCCGGATGCCTCACAAGAGGATCAAACGAGAAGGGACAAAAAAAAAAATCGGTCATAGGAGCTCATGCGAGACGGTGAGTTGATATAAAATCTTCATTCATTATAAAATCTTCATTCATTATTAAAGAAATGCATCAAGAAAATAAAATCTAAGGACAGCATGCCAGATAAATCCTCCGATGTAGTGAACAGGAGTTTCATCACTACTTTTAACCAATCCCACGCCACTATACGTAACTTGATTAAAAAACATTGGTTTATCCATAAAGGGGACCCTATATTATCAATGCACATACCTGGAGAACCTAGAATGATCTTTTGAAAAAATTATACTCTCAGAAATCTTGTCGGCCCCAGCAACACAACTCTCAAGTCCTCATCTTCTTGCACAACCCAGATATGCCCTAGACCAGGTTGTTTTGCATGCAGGACCCCTAAGGCTAGTTTCACACTAGCGTTTACCTGATCTGCGGCAGGCTGCGGACTACCTCCGTGAAGCCCCGCCCTCAGCCGCACCTCCACCGCTAGCTCCGCCTACTTCTGCATGCGGCCCGCATGCGACCTCCATACCTATCTTTAACATTAGGTACGCAGGTCGTGCGGCTGTATGCGGATGCTGCCGCATGCGTAGTTTTGACGATGCGGAAAAAAAAATGCTACAGGCTGCGTCCTACGCTGGTCACCGCATCGTCAAAACGACACACGCGGCAGCATCCGCATACAGCGGCACGACCTGCGTACCTAATGTTAAAGATAGGTAAGGAGGTCGCATGCGGGCCGCATGCAGAAGTAGGCGGAGCTAGCGGCGGAGGTGCGGCCGAGGGTGGGGCTTCACGGAGGAAGTCCGCAGCCTGCCGCAGATCAGGTAAACGCTAGTGTGAAACTAGCCTAAGTGCCTGTGCTTCCATATTGAATGGGACACAGGAATTCAAGTCCTGTACTACAGGTGCCAGCTTCAAAATCAACTGCCATCTTAACTGCCCATCCGGTTACATCATTTATTTAATTGAGTGTGGTTGTGGTTTGCAGTACATTGGTCGGACGATACAGTCGATGCATGCTAGACTCAACAAGCACCGTCAAAACAGCCGTAATGGGTTCATGCTACATAGTCTTTCTAAACTCTTTTCTTTAGTGCATCAAAAGAATTGGAATACATTAAAACTTACTGTTATCGACCAGATTCCAGATGATTGGCCTGACCGGTGTAATAATCTAATAAGAAGTGAGAGTTTCTGGATTTTTAAGGCTGGCACACTGGTCCCTGAAGGGTTAAACCTCACAATTGAGAAAATTATGTAATATATGTATGCTGCTATTTATATATTAATTATGTGTATATTTTATGTGCACTGTCTTTTAATTTTAGATTGTTTTTAAATTATGTGTTTTATTTTGTATCATCCCTGTTATATTCCTTTAGTGGAGCCTTGATTGGCCTTTTTAACTATGTGGGCGGCCTGTGGAATTGTTTCTGATTGTTCATAGGCTGCCTTCCCTTTATATATACTTTCCTCACCCCACTCTACCTATAACTGACACCTGAGGAAGACGGAGCTATTCCATTGAAACGCGTTGTGCAAACTAATAAATGAAGATTTTATATTAGCTCACCTTCTCGCATGCGCTCCTATGACCGTTTTTTTTGTCCCTTCCCATCCTAAGATGGACATACACTTCAAAGAGGCAATGTGAACACAATGATATACAATCTAAGATCGCTCTGTACATGGAAGTTTAAATAATAAACTGTAAGCTACTCCACTCTCCTCTAGTCGCAGTCCCAGGGTTTTCAAGACCACCTCAGCCATTGTAGGCCTCACCCATTGTAGGCCTCATCGGGAAAACATAATCCACTAAAAATGTTTTAAATAAACGTACTTCGAAAATTCTGCTCCAGTTCTAAACTACTACTGTCAAGGTCAAGTCTGTGTATGGGCTAAGCCATTTGTGATCTATTGCCCAAAGTAACCTAACAACTCTCAGTAGAGATTTGACGTCACAGCCCCAAAAAGTTACTTCAGCTTCATCATGCCAAGTTTGCCATGTATAAGAATATTTGTGATTTTAACACAACATATTAAACTATCTATATTACAAAATTAGACCACATGTGCGCTGTAATTTTATCATTAACATAAGTTTATAGAATGCTTTACTATTCTTTAAAAATTCCAATACAGATATACAATATCAAATATACTGAACAAAAATATAAATGCAACATGTTTGTTTTTGCTTCCATTTTTCATGAGCTGATCTCAAAGATCTAAGACTTTTTCTATATACACAAAAGGCCTTTTTTCTCTCAATATTGTTCACAAATTTTTCTCACTCTGTGTTAGTGAACACTTCTCATTTCCCAAGATAATCCATCCATCTAACAGGTGTGGCATATCAAGATGCTCACTAGAGAGCATGATTATCGCACAGGTGTGCCTCAGGGTGGCCACTGTTACGGATGTGCAACACAGGACTAAGGTAGAAGGGGGAAAACTGACCCTGCACTAGGACTAGGCTGAAACCCTACAATGGAGTGGGCGACCCATTCCTTGCAAATAGACACACTGACGATCCTAGGTTAATCTCAAGCGAAGACCTATAGATAAGGGGAAGGAGTACCCTAAAAGAACTAGGAACTGGGTACAAAAATGGGCCACCTCCTAGTAGAAAACACAGAGAAGGCTGCAGAAACCAATAGAAAACAGAAACTAAGGCTAGCAGAACCAGAGGTACCAGCACTGCACAAATAACACACACACAACACAAAGAAAAGCACCAAGATAGAGCTCAAGCAGATTAACACTGTTGTCCAGCAATAATTCTAACAGCCACAATAAAAGGCCACTCAAAAATGTGCAGTTTTAGGCTGCAGGCACACTAGCAGTATTTGGTCAGTATTTGTAACTGCACCACTTCTGTATTTATCACCCACTCCTGGTTTTGGCTTACAAACACTGATGTAAAATACTGACCAAATACTGCTAGTGTGACGGCAGCCTAACAGTATTGAGGAGGTCCTGGGGGGGGGGGGGCGTCATGCAATGCAACACATGTCCTTCACATACAGTTGCTCAGGTTGTTGATTGTAGTCTGTGGAATGTTGGTCCACTCCTCTTCAATGGCTGTGCAAAGGTGCTGGATATTGGCAGGAACTTGAACACGCTGACTTATGCGACGGCTATACACAGCTCTGGCAAAACTAAGGGACCACTGCACAGTTTTATAAAATTCAGCTTCTCTACATGTCTGACAGCCATTCCATTCCAGTGTCAGTTGAATTCCAGCCAGAACACAATTTAGTCTACTTAATGTGCTTCTGATTAGGTGATCACGTGAACCAAATCTTATTTAATGAAGAAAAGTATAAAAAAAACACTGCTGTGGTGTTCACAATCCTCCTGCAATAGGACAAGCTGGATGGCAAAACAAGTGGTAGTAATATCTCAAGAGTAATCGGAATGAAAAAATAACTTTTAACCATGTAAAAGGAGTTGAAAAGAAAAGTCTTGAGTGAGGAAAAGAAGGGCTCAATTCTGGCTTTGCTAGCAGAGGGACACAGTGAGGGACACAATGTTGCCTCCATCCTTAAAAATAAGACGGCAGTCCATTACAACAAGGTCAAGCAGCAGACATTGGAGACAACAAAGCTACAGACTGGCAGAGGGCAAAAACGATTCTCCATTGACTGGGATGACCGTCATCTTATTCGAATGTCACTCAGCAACTGCAGGATGACATCAAGTGACCTACAAAAGGAATGGCAAATGGCACCTAGGGTGAAGTGCACGGCAAGAACAGTTCGTAACAGGCTCCTAGAGGCAGGACTCAAGTCATGTAAAGCTAGAAAAAAGCCTTTCATCAATGAGAAGCAAAGGAGAGCCAGGCTGAAGTTTGCCAAAGACCATAAGGATTGGTCCATAGAGGACTGGAGTAAGGTAATCTTCTCTGATGAGACTATTTTCAGTTTTGCCCAACACCTGGTCATCTAATGGTTAGACGGAGACCTGGAGAGTCGTACAAGCCACAGTGTCTTGCACCCACTGTGAAATTTGGTTGAGGATCGGTGATGATCTGGGGATGCTTGAGCATGGCTGGAATTGGGCAGGTTAATCTTTGCAAAGGACGTATAAATCAGGCTGCATACAGGGTTATCCTGGAAAAACAGTTGATTCCTTCTGCTCAGGCAATGTTCCCCAACTCTAAGGACTGGTTATCCCAGCAGGACAATGTGCCATGCCACACAGCTAGGTAAATTAATGTGTGGATGAAGGACCATCACATCAAATTCCTGTCATGGGCAGCCCAATCTCCAGACCTAAACCCCATTGAAAACCTCCGGAATGTAATCAAGAGGAAGATAGATAGTCACAAGCCATCAAACAAATAACAACTGCTTACATTTTTGTACCAGGAGTGGCATAAGGTCACCCAAAAGCAGTGTGAAAGACTGGTGGAAATGATGCCAAGACGCATGAAAGCTGTGATTAAAAATCATGGTTATTCCACAAAATATTGATTTCTGAATTATTCCTGAATTACAACATTAGTATTGCTGTTTCTAAATGATTATGAACTTGTTGCTTTTTTTTCAATATTTGAGGTCTGCAAGCAATGCATTTTTTTTTGTTATTTTGACAATTTATCATTTTCAGAAAATAAATACAAAATGTATTGCTTGGAACTTCAGAGACATGTTGTCAGTAGTTTATAGAATAAAAGAACAATTTACATTTTACTCAAAAATATACCTAAAAAAGAAAAATCAGACAAACTGAAAATTTTGCAGTGGTCTTTTAATTTTTGCCAGAACTGTATATATAATAATCATTACGTAAAATAGCCAGTCTGATGAATAGCTAATTGGAGCACCACATGAAGACCCCCCACAAGTCGCCCCGGAGCACGAGCATATGATTAACTCAGAACTGTAAATAAAGATTAAACAACAACCACAAGATGGATTTCATCACCCAAGGTATCATTTTAATCAGTATAATGTCGCCGACCTGACACTGTAGGTTACTGTGCACAATCCTGCTGACAGGTTCCCTTTAAAGGAGTTGTGCACTTCACCAACAGCATAAGGAAATTAACGATATACCGTTCTACTGCTCAAGTTCCGATGCTTTCCCGCTCCCTCTTACCACACAAGAAAAGACTGCTCAATCAATCGTCACAGTGGTGAAATGCCTCAAACAATGATTGGCTCAAGTGGTCTCATGCCTCTATATTGGAAATGCATCACTGCAACAGAAAGCAGGGATAAGGAGACCACAGCAGTGAGATAGGGGAGACTAGTTTTGCTTCTTTGACTTTTTTTTTATTTTAATGCTCAGAACTGGTTAAAAAAATGAAAAGTATACAACTACTTTAATGTTTTCAGCATTAAAAAAAATGTAAGGTTAAACAGAGGACACCTGAAGATCCATAAAATATTGCGCTCGTGCGTGCTCCGACACTTACTCGGAAGAATGTTGCATTGATTATTCGAATATGTGATCTGTTCCCTCACTGTGTAAATAAAATACAAATATTAAAAAATGAGCTCCTGTTCTTAATAATTCTACACTTTATAAGGGAAAAATGAATTATGCTCCCGTATCTTTATTATGATGCAGGACTGGCTTATTCACAGAGGAGGCTCTTATACACTTGAGGGGGGATTCATCCAAATTTTTAAGCCAGGAAACTGGTTTGAACACTTTGAAAAGTTGCAATATGGAGTTAAGGAAAAATTGTCTGACTCTTGGTATTTTTACATCTGCTTGAAGCATCTTCACCAATGGGAGGAACCAGGATGGGAAAGGGCTATACCTGCCCGACCAATTCTGCAAATGTGTTGGTGTCTACTACAGTGGATGTCACCAATTTTCTAAGTAAATATATTTCTAAAGGTGCTATTGACATGAAATTCTGACCAAGTGTCGATACCCATCCAATCCACACAAAGATATCAAACCATATAAATTAAGTTATGCTCAACAATGGGAAATGGCAGGAAAAAAGTATTGAACACCTGAAGGAGAGGTGCATAAAGCCATGGAAAGTGATGACACCAGCTGAAATCTATCAGTAATTAGAAAGTAATTCTGCTACTTAGTGAAAAATAATATCAGCTGGTTCAACTGATGGCCTATAAAAATATATCTTAATACCAAGCTGACACAAGAAACATTTCATGATGGGTAAAACCAGTGAGCTGTCTCAAGACCAGAGCAGAATATTCATGCAGAGATCTTTAAGATGGCGAAGAACTGAAGCACATAGTATAGTACACTATACGGATAAAAGTATTAGGATGCCTCCATTATGACACCTACATTTATGACATCAATAGGCATTAATATGGTGTTTGGCTCACGTTTGGATGAATGAGCAAAAATTCCCACTAGACATAAGAGGGCCTGGCTCACCAAATCAATTCTAGTTCATGCTGAAGGTGTTAGACAGGGTTGAGGTCATGGTTCTGTGTGATCATTCAAGTTCTCGCACACCAAACTCGCCAATAATGCCATTATGCACCTTGAATTATGCACTGAGACAAGGTCATGCTGGAACGGAAAAGGACCTCCCAAACCATTGCCTCAAATTGGAAGCTACAATTGTAAATATGTCTTGGTATGTTGAAGCATTACGATTCCCTTCACTGGGACTAAGGGGCCAACTTTTTAAAAACTACCCCACAAGATTATTTCGTCACCAGACTTTACAATTGGCAGAATTCAGTCAGGTAGGTCATGTTCTCTGGGCTTCCCCAAATCCAGACTCATCCTTCACAGTGATAGATAGAAAAGCGTGACTCGCCACTCCACTAAACCTGTTTCCACTGCTCCCGTGGCTGAGAGCTTCCCACCACTTCATCCAACACTTCACATTGTGCTTGATGATGTAAAGCTTGCATGCACCTGCTAGTATATGAAAACCCACGCCATGAGGCTCCTGGTGCAGGAGTTTTGGACTCTGCCGTTATGGAGTCAGCAGAGTGTTGATGACGTTATGCACCATACGCTTCAGCAGTCGGTGATAGCTTTGTAACTTGCGCTGTCTGCCTTGTGTTTCTGTGGCTCCTAAACACTTCCACTTTTCAACAACAAATCTCACAGATGATTGCTAAATATTTAGGAGGATGACATTTCATGAACTTTCTGGTTACAATGATGTCATACTATTAAATGACTAAACTTGAATTCAGTGAGCTTTTTAGAACAACCCATACATTCACAAATGTCGGTAAAGGCAGACGGCATAGTGTGGGGCTGAGGAAAATGGGACTAAATAAAATGCCTGAATTCAATGATTAAGACGTATGGCCTAATGGTTTTGTCCATATAGTGCATATCAGACACATTTCACGACAGTGATGGGTTTTCAACTTTTGACAGTTTCCTCACAAAACATCCTATTGTGATTGCATATTATAGTTTATTATAGCATACAATGGTGTTGGGACTGACATGACGATGCAAAAAATAGCATTGGGACTTGGGGTCCATCACATTCGCAAGTAACATGTAAAAGTACCTCTCCAGTTTACTAGTGGCTTTATAGCATCAGGTCTCATTCAGACTCCCAATTTTCACATACGAGTGTGATCCGTGGTTTTTCCGACACATGTCCGATTTTGATCGGAGTTGGATCAAAATCGGCACAGTGAAATTTTTTTATCACAAACTGTCAGAAAAGACAAGGTGAAGAAACTTTTTTTTTTCTCCACGTATGAGGACATTCGGACTCAACTCTAATCAAAGTCTGATCATAATAATCAGCCCATTTCTCACGTTCAAGGACTTAAAACGTAAAAAAAATTGTCCTCCAGCTGTGTTCCTCCAACCAATCCCCAAAAACATTACATAAACACTGGAAATTAAAGATTCTGGCTGGCTAAATTTGAGGTTTTGCATGGGGAATTTGGAGCCGATTCTGTGAACATGTTTTCCACTGATTTCAATAGCACACATGGTGACTTTTTCATTCCAGGGTTTTTTTTAGCGTGAAGCCTGGAGTTCCAGGTGTTGCACATGAATTGAAATACAGAAATCAATAAATGTGAAACACCTAGTTCAGATAGACTTTAGAATTTAGGAGCACTGGATGAATACGTGAAATCTGCATCATAAATTGGCAGCGTTATTGAATTTACAATGCAGATGTTTTGCCAGGAAAATTTAGATGGAAAACCCGTAGCATTTATGACTTGGTGGGGACATGACTTTAGGATTGTTATAAGGGGGGCTTGATGCTAATGTTTTAAAACACCTTTTATCAGTCCATGCCTCAAATGATTACTGATGGAGACTGGGAATATCCTTGACTTCGGTCTCTGATCTCTCAGATGAGCTCCATTATCATCGTACCTGAGCAGAACAATGAATCCCAGTAATGTATCCCTGAGTATAATGTTCTTAAAATAATCCCTACAGCTATATAATCTTTGTGAATAATTACACTGTGCTTTGCTCATTCCAAACCTCCAGGGAATATCAGGAAGGGAAGAATTTTACCATTAGTGTAGATTATGTAAGATTATGTATTAATCCCCTAAAAATAAGTGTTTAAAATCAAACTGATTAATCTATAAAATATATATTTTTTTACGAATTTGCAAATGATAAATACATTTTTCATGACCATTGCGAACACCAATAATCTAAAAGATGATCACTATCATGGGCAAGGTTCACACGCAGCATATATGGTGCAGAGCATGAGTTAAAACTTAAAGGGGATGTGCACTACACAGACAACCCCTTTTCAATCATTGCTTCCCCGCTAGTAAAATAATTGGGGCTCAAGCATATTACACGGCCGAGTGCTTTGCGATGTTTTATCAGATACTCATTGCACCAGTGTTATTCTGTGGGGAAGCTCAGATCTGCAAGTTTTTCTGCGAGATTCGGCTCACATGCACCCATACAAGTTTATGGGTACGTGTGAAACATCGGACTGCACTCAGATGTCATCCAAGTGCAGTGTGCTTACCACGGACACAGGCAATAGAGAAATTGTCTTTTCCGCACCTGTGCATCGATTCTCTCATGCGATGCCCAAGAGCTATACTCCCCTCCAAGGAGGGCGCCGTTCAAGCAGTGTAGGCATGCAACCGCTACAGGCAAACAGTTGCAGTTTCACTGCCCCTTCCCTCAAAATGGATCTCCAGAGGTAAAAAAAAAAAAAAAAAGTGAGCAGCCACACAGACAATAAAGCTACAATCTCACAAGCTTTTGATGTTGCAGATTTTCTGCACCAGTTAACCCCTTCATGACCTTTAAAGTATATTAGCCTGCATCTTTCCCCACAAATTAAATTGCTTCATTTAATCAGCCATCAAGTTCCCTTAATAGCTGCAGGTGGAGCGATGCTATGCCCATGGCTGTTAACCTGTTAAATCCTGCTGCCAATCACTGACAGAAGGATTTAACACGTGCCGGCCAGAAGCGCGTCACAAATCATGCCCATTGGTAGCCCTGTCATTTTGATTGCAGGGCAGTGATGGATTGTCATAATTAGATTGTGAGCCCCAATGGGGACATTGATGATGATGTCTTTAAAGTGCTGTGGAGTATGATGGCACTATATCAGCAAAGCAAAATAAATGATAAATGAGAGCTGGGGGTCTGCAGAAGACTCCCATACCAGCTCTTCGCTGGCGTTCATAGAGAATCGTAATTTTTGCTATACATAGCAGTTGTCACAACGATGGGTATGGATCCACTGCACCACGGGCCGGACTTTCCCTGGATAGGCATAACTAAGCAGCTACCTGGTCCACCCTAGAGCCTCTGATGATGAGGTTAGGCTTGAGCTGCAGGTAGCAGCCAGGTAACACTCCAGGGCAGTCACCGATACCACAGCAGCTGACCTCAAGGGTCAGGGATACAGGTACGCACATGGAGAGTCAGGTAGGACAGGGTCAGGAGTACCGGTACTTTGGACACTTGTGGTGTTCAGACGTACCAGTTTCTGGTACAGGTGCAGGTTCTGACAGGATGGGTTCGATACGGGTTCAGGATCTGGTCTGGTTAGAAAGACAAGTTCCGGAGCATGGGATGGACTTACAGTAGGTACTGGGTCAAAGGATGGGTACACGAACACAGAACAGATTCTGGTACAGGGTCGCAGGAACCTAATAACATAATAATGGGTTAAGGACACACTAGGTAATGAAGTTGCTCAGGCACCTCCCTACAGGTAAGGGTGCTATAAATACCTAATGCCTCCCAGCTATAGACTTATGACATATCAAAGGTGCCCTAAGCACATTACCAGGAGACCTGTGCGACTTGCACGGGCTCTGGAAGCTGAGAGCAAAGGCAGGGGATTCTGCCAAGTGGCCATGGTGGTGAGAACATTGGCATCTCTGCTGGGAGCAGGGAGAGGAATCATGCAGGAATGCTGGAGTTACAGCTGTGCTGAAGCACTGCTATATATTGCACAGTTGTTCAGACAATCTCAGCTTCAAGTTTCCAGAGAGGACTATTGAAGTCAGTAAAAACTGTGAAAAAATTGAAAAAAAAAAAAATTATGGAACCCCCCCCCCCACACACAAAAGTTCAAATTACTCCCCTTTTGCCCCATTGAAAATAAAACTATGTAAAAATATAGAATAGAAAATACACATATTTGGTATCCCTGCATTCGGAGGTGTCAGATCTATCAAAATATAAAAACAATTGGTAAATGGCGGAACGAGAAAAAATATCAAAGAGTTAGAATTACTTTTTTTGGCCAACGCAACATTGCAATATAATGCAATAAGAGGCGATCAAAACGTCCCAGCCCCGGAAGCAGCCCTGTTCAGCCTCTGTTACATCCACCATGACCACCCATTCTCCACCCATCTTGTGGGCTCATGTGTCAGTCCTTGATAGGTGGACTTTCTGATGCCAAGTCCGCCCCACTTCCGGCCTAAACCCCTCCAGTGTGTGTAAGAAATCATGTCAAGACATGTTTTGTGAGAGAAGGCAGTCCCAGGATCCCAAGGGTTAAAGACAGCAGTCTGTTGTGTTCATAATGATGTAACAAAAAAGCAAAGCGTACTTCACGGCATTGTTTAAAAAAAAACATACATTTATTGTAGCTTCACGTAGAGGTATACACAAATTAAGAAATAAAAAAGGTGTAAATAGATCTAAAAATACAATATTATACAAACAAGTCTATAGGTTACAACACATTCATTTCAAAGGTAATATTTACAAAATGAACCATGCGCCTGGTGACAGCGACGAGATTCTCTGTTTCGCAAACGCCCTCTAGTGTCTGGAGTTGAGGAAGCGAGTACTTGTGATTTTTTTTTTTCTTTTTTGTAGGGGTTTGATGGCGTGCTCAACATCATTTTTAATTCGTTCAGAGCTGCTCTGGTCACATGGTGACAGATCACGGACGAAGGCATGTTTAACCTTCTTTTTGGTTAGTCCGTAATGTTGCAGAACGCTCTGTACAAGGTCCAACAAATGGGTGCCGGGAACGACGGAACCTTTGTAGACACATTCACCTTTCTCAGTCCATGTAGCAATATCTTTGTGTTGCAAAAGCTGCTGAGTAGTATATCTGCATTTTTTCGGAAACGGGGGTTGATGTGTTCTACAAGCTCGGGGGCAGAGGTCCGTATCTCTATTTCATCCGCTGGTGATAGTGATTGCTCACCGTCAGGAGGGAACACAAGATTTAAACGTGTAAGTACAGAAACTTCGCGCTTAGCATGCAGCAAACTTCTCTGTAGTATTTCGGTGTACCTTTTAATCTTTATATAGTCAGGCAAATGTCGCCAATTTTGTCGTCTAACCTTTGGAGGGTCGTTTGACATACGGTAGGCGTCGACGTGCCGACGTTTTTTAGTCTGTTAATCTCATGCGCTGGAACCAAGTACATTTTCTCAGCATGTTCTATCATGTACCAGTTATTAAACTCGTTATTAGCGGTATAGCAATAGCTAGAAGCGGTCCTATGAAACCTTCAGACTGATTCAGTAGACATTGTTTTCTCTGAATGGACACTTATTGTCACTCAGATTTCTTATAACTTTACGCCATTTTTGTAATATTTTTCTTTGGCGCTCTGTGAGAGGAGGCCAGCCTTTCAGAATATTGAGAGCCATTTCCACGATTAAATCTCTGCCGGCGGTCTTCAAAATTTTCTTTCGCCAGCTTTTTCAAGAGACCCCAGTTACGCCTCACTCTCTCAGAAATGTTGACAGAACGAAGACTACGGGGATGAGTAATCACCGCAGCGTAAAAATTAACTTTTTAGAACGAGGTTTTCTTTTTTAACATACGCTGCAGGTACAGCTGGTGGAAACAAACCCATTCTTAAACAATATTCCTCGGCCGTATCACCTCTCAAATCTACGAGCAAGAATCCGTAAGGCTCTCGCGTAGCATCTTCAAAAGCTTCTAAGAAGAAACACTCATCGGATACATCTGTCTGGCTAGTGAGACAATATGTATTTTATCACGGGGTTATTAAATAGAACCATGTACTAGGTATTCAAGGTGATGGTTCTACTATTTTTCCCCTGACAAAAACCATTTCGAACCAAATAGAATAGGCTCAAGCTTTTATGATGAACGTACTAAGTAAATGCTTTTTCCAGTTCTGAATTACAGCTAGTGGCCTCCATGAGATCGTCCACCACCACCAAGTTGATCTTGTCAGGCGGGAATAGTTCATCTACAAACGTCTGCGGCAAATCTTCGATAAAACGAATACTGGGGAAGGAATGACTCAGTTCATCGTACTTTTTTTGCCAGCAAGAATAAAACCAAACAATATTATCATGTTTGTGAGATAAATGTGTTGCCGCGTGAGCTAAAATCTGTTTGACAAAATAGGATTTTCTAGAGTTAGAAGGGCCCACTAGAATGCACGAGAAGGGGTGTTGTAACTGTGGGTCCATGATGTTGAATGTTTAAGAACTGTGGCGCATCGGTATAAATTCCCAGAGCACGTTTCTCTTTATGTTTCATGACTCTGTCTATAGCTACGCGTTGGTCGTTTGATGGTGCTGTAGTCTGTATCATATTCTGCACCTGTAGCGGAGATAAAGGTACATCGGTTGTTTGAAGAAAAAAGAATTCAGAGCTAGTAACAGTAGGGTAAAAAAAGTAAAGTAATCAAAAACTGCCTCTTGGTATAGACAAAGCGTTGAGTTTTGCGTAGGGGGCAAGTTACAATGTCCCAGTACTTTTTGATCCGCACAATATGATTCTGTTCTACAACGAGCATCTTTTCATTTTCAGGATCTGTAGAGGACTTGTAAGGTAACACAATGTTTTAGACTCTCGAAATTGATAACACCAGCATTAGCGATATTAAGCGTTATGCCTTTCACTTTCAAGACTATGTCACCAGTATTTAATTTGTAGCCGTAAGTTTTCGACCCGGAGGATACAAATTCTGTGATGTGACTCCCCGGGCATATTTCGCTGGAGAGTACACCCAGGTAGTCTCCCAAGGGAGGCTGCCACTTGCCTTCACGACTTACAAAAATGACAGTCCGTGACGTGGTAAACACACCGCTCCTGCAATTTGTCTAGAAGGGTGTACAATTCTAAGCATGCATAAGCTGTCATGAAGCATGCAATGAAAATGTTGGTGCTTTTGTTGGCGGTGCAGTGTTCTGTGTATTTCCAATTGACAATCGCCATATCGTCGCTGATAAAGTTTAACTCTGAAACCTCATAGTACGGGAGAAAGGCTTACTCAAAGAGTTCATCAGCGTTGTTTACGACGCTTGAGGTCAGTAAATTAGAGCGCTGCGCAAACTTTCACCATAAAGAGTTTATGAACAGTTTAGCGATTTGTCTTAGTCGAATTTGGCTCTATATGATTGGGATCTAACTTTATACCTTCTTTTTTTAAGATAGGCGGCTACAGTCTTTTTTCTTGGTATCGTCTGTGCATCACTCAGAATAACCCGTGGCTTCCTGTTTGTGTAAGATGTAAATCGATGTATTGCGCAAATAGATCGGTCATCGTCTCCTCAAAATGCAACACCTCGTAAATGTGTGCGAGACTGTAACCCTTCTCCACTGCCATTTCTAACTCTATTGTGCACCATGTACTCGTCTTTGCCCTCTTCCTCCGAATGATCACAGGGAGACACTTCTGAATGCAAAGCACATGTGTGACAGAGGGGGAAGATCAATTTTTGGGTCATTTTAACAGGGAGCACAGGGAAAAACAAATCCCTGGGCCAGACGACTTTTACTTTGGCGATACCAAAGTACTGCTTGATATAGTGAAAGTGGTCATAGATTATTTTAGGATGTCCAACGGGTACACTTTTCTTTTATTGATGTAAGGTTATAAACTGATGAAATCGTAGTACTCTATAGTTTCAACGGGTTCTTGTTTGTGATAGAGTTTGCTGGTGTTAGTACGACCCCCGTACAGAGAGTCACTAGGCTCTAATGGTTCTGGGAACTGCATGTGGCTCAGAAACACTTGTAGGGCAGTTTTTTTTCAACCATCTCTCGCCATTTGTGCTCCCACAATACGCGGACATAGAACCCCTTTGGAAGTAAAACAACAATTGCGCGTAAGTGGTCTTTGTGAGTTTGTGAGTGTCATTCTCGTTATAGCAAACGGGACAACCGTGGTAAAAACCCTGAAATTCAAAAGCCGTGGGGCGCCCGCTGACGAACGCATAGCCATCTAGAAAAAAGTTTTTTACTCTATTCTCACCGACTTTCAAAGCATGTTGCAGATCAAGGTTCTCTGTATGGGCAACGTATATTAACCATTGAATAGAAGGGGACGAGTAACGTTTGTGCTTTTTTGTGATAATTATCCCCCGGCAAAATGGCTATTTCATCTTCGGGGAGAAATTTAAAGCGGTACATGGCCAAATAAACAGATGCTAGTGTCGTGAGCTGAAACGGATCTATACTGATGAGTTTTTCAGTAAATTTATTTTTGTAACACACACAATAGAGAAACAGTTGACCGGCACTGAAAGAGCTGTCATAAATTACCCCAGCTGCGGGATTGGATCCTGAAGGTTAGACGGACTAAGCTTCCACTGAAGGTGGGGAGGTGCTTTGCAAATAAAGTAGGCAGTCCATATGTATGCGTAGAGACTAGTGTTGAGCATTCCGATGCTGCAAGTATCGGGTATCGGCCGATACTTGCTGTATCGGAATTTCCGATACCGAGATCCGATATTTTTGTAATATCGGATATCGGTATCGAAACAACATTAATGTAAAAAGGTGTAAAAGAAAGAATTAAAATAAAAAAAATCGCTATACTCACCTCTCCGACGCAGCCGGGACCTCAGCGAAGGAACCGGCAGCGTTGTTTGTTTAAAATTCGCGCTTTTACTTGCTTACGTGAATTCCCGGCTTCTGATTGGTCAGGGCGGCCATGTTGCCGGGACGCGGACCAATCACAGCAAGCCGTGACGAAATTACGTCACGGCTTGCTGTGATTGGTCCGCGTCCCGGCAACATGGCCGCCATTAACCAATCACAAGCCGTGACGTCACGGGAGGCTGGACACGCGCTTATTTTGAAAAGCGCGCGTGTCCAGCCTCCCGTGACGTCACGGCTTGTGATTGGTCACGGCGCCATATTGCCGGGATGCGGACCAATCACAGCAAGCCGTGACGAAATTACGTCACGGCTTGCTGTGATTGGTCCGCGTCCCAGGAACATGGCCGCCATTAACCAATCACAAGCCGTGACGTCACGGGAGGCTGGACACGCGCTTATTTTGAAAAGCGCGCGTGTCCAGCCTCCCGTGACGTCACGGCTTGTGATTGGTCACGGCGCCATATTGCCGGGACGCGGACCAATCACAGCAAGCCGTGACGTAATTTCGTCACGGCTTGCTGTGATTGGTCCGAGTCCCGGCAACATGGCCGCCCTGACCAATCAGAAGCCGGGAATTCACGTAAGCAAGTAAAAGCGCGAATTTTAAAGAAACAACGCTGCCGCTTACAATCGCCGAGGTCCCGGCTGCGTCGGACAGGTGAGTATAGCGATATTTTTTATTTTAATTCTTTATTTTACACATTTATATGGTTCCCAGGGCCTGAAGGAGAGTTTCCTCTCCTTCAGACCCTGGGAACCATCAGGAATACCGTCCGATACCTGAGTCCCATTGACTTGTATTGGTATCGGGTATCGGTATCGGATTGGATCCGATATTTTGCCGGTATCGGCCGATACTTTCCGATACCGATACTTTCAAGTATCGGAC
Source organism: Ranitomeya variabilis (assembly GCF_051348905.1). Classification (NCBI taxonomy): domain Eukaryota; kingdom Metazoa; phylum Chordata; class Amphibia; order Anura; family Dendrobatidae; genus Ranitomeya; species Ranitomeya variabilis. The sequence goes on from NC_135236.1 coordinate 206,253,253, forward strand.
GGTATCGCTCAACACTAGTAGAGACAAAAAATTGCAGCACTCACCCGAATTCTTCAACTATGTAAATGTCCTTTATTCCACACGACAAAACATTCCAAGCGTGGCACGATACAGGCTAAGGCATGAGCAGGGAGCGGGAGCGTGCAGAGACAAGACAGTCTGTCTTGTCTCTGCACGCTCCCGCTCCCTGCTCATGCCTTAGCCTGTATCGTGCCACGCTTGGAATGTTTTGTCGTGTGGAATAAAGGACATTTACATAGTTGAAGAATTCGGGTGAGTGCTGCAATTTTTTGTCTCTACGCATACATATAAATTTATTTTTGTGCTTACAGAATTGTTTTTTGGCGGTCATTTCTATGACGCGCTCACGATACACAACGCAGCCGCGTCTTAAGAGCTCTACGTCCTGTTGACAGTAAGCTTTGAGCTCTGCTTTCAAATCAAACGTATTGCTTTTCACCGATTCGTACCACGTTGTGAATTCCTATTTCACACTATGCGTCATGTACTCTACGCCATAATAGCTAGCAGTTTGCTTGGACCTACATAGGTCTGATTTTCATCAGTGTTCAAAAAAAATGTGGAAAATGACCCTTAGCGCCTGAAAAATCCATAGCTTGTGGTAACTTACTGAGCTTGATGGGAATGAAATTTAAAAAGTCAATGAATCTCATGTCTAAATCAGGTAATGATACACACAAAAGACGACAGCCTTGTGCTATCATGTTGACGCGAAGCTTCTCACGGATCAGTTCTTTAACGATAAAGTAGGAATCGTATCGAGCCGCATTGTGAGCTATAAAAGTGTAACCTACATACCCTCTCTTTGTAAAAAAAATGTACAAAGTCGGTAGTACACCTTTTACCCTCAAACACCCAGCTAGAGACCCCGTGTAAATCTGTGGCAAAAATGTAGTTGGGCTGGTACGTTCCCATCTCTTGCATATATTCAAAATCGTAAAAGATGTATCATTCCGTAGATTTCTTTGGTATATAGCGCTGCATGTAACATAGATGATTATCGAATCTGTTCATCGGAACGCCGCAAACGGTGCATCGTACACAGACGCAGCAGTTTTAATCATCTACGGTTTGGTGCACATAACGATAGCATCGCTCGCAGGAAAATTTAAGTTTACAAAATGACCAGTCAGTCTCAGCAAGAATTCTGTGGAGTTCTAAGCAACTGGCTGAACGACAATATACCCGAAAGCGGGGAAACACCGGATTACGTACCGGTAATGCTCTTTTATAGAGCCACGACAGCACCCACTGAGAGAGGGGATCCGCCCCTAGGAACAGGAAACCCTACGGAGAGATAAAAGGGGCGGTCCCCCTCGCTCCCACAGTTTGGGTTACAGAGATTGCGAGGAACCGCCCAACAGTTTTAGTTAGGTCATTCTATATTAACATTTCATCTTAACTTAATCACGTATATTTACAAGAACCAATCACCCTTAATAGTGCTCATATGCAAACTAATATATAAGGGAGGGAAGTGAAGGGGTGCTGTCGTGGCTCTATAAAAGAGCATTACCGGTACGTAATCCGGTGTTTTCTCTTCGCCACGACAGCACCCACTGAGAGACTTTCAGAGATAGTTATTTGGGGGGGATTATCGTGTTAAGAACTGATCTACCGAAACACAAGTCAGTGGAGGCAGATAGATCTAGTCTATAGTGACTATAGAAGGTAGTAGGAGACGACCAGGTTGCGGCCTTACATATGAGTTCTATCGGAACCTCTGCTCGCTCTGCCCAGGATGATGCTATCGCCCGGGTGGAATGTGCCTTTACAGTCTCAGGTGGATCTTCCCCTTTAGACGAATAGGCCAGGTATATCGCCTCCCGAATCCATCGAGATAATGTGCCTTTTGTAATACCAGCTCCTTTTCTCTGACCCTGGAAGGAAACAAAAAGAGCCCTGCTCTTCCTCCAGGTGCTAGTCCTGTCTAAGTAAGTCATTACAGCCCTTTTCACATCTAAGGTATGGTATTTCTCCTCTTCCTGATTTGTAGGGTTTTCATAAAAAGTAGGAAGAAGAATTTCTTGAGATCTATGGAATTTAGTACACATCTTAGGTAGGTAGGAAGGGTCTGTTTTCAGGACAATTCTATCTGGAAATATCGACAGAAAGGGAGGATCTACTGATAGTGCCTGTATGTCACTTACCCTTCTCGCCGATACTAATGCGACAAGAAGAGCAGTTTTGAGAGTAACGTGTTTAATGTGAGCTGAGTGTAGTGGCTCAAATGGGTGACCCGTTAAGGCTTCAAGGACTAGATTAACATCCCAAGGAGGTATGCGGGGAATCTGAACTGGTTCTGACCTATGGCAGGCTGAAATAAATCTAGCTATCCACCTATCACCCGCTACATTGTGACTATACAATGCCCCTAGAGCAGAGACTTGCACTTTTAAGGTATTAACTGAAAGACCTAAGTCACGTCCTCTCTGGAGAAATTCTAAAATGTTAAAAATAGGAATTTCTTTTGACAAGGCCAATGGATAAAGACTTAGAAACTTTCTCCATACTCTCACATATATAGAAGTAGTGGATCTTTTCCTACTTAATAATAGAGTATTAATCACTTGATCAGAGAAACCCCTTAGTTTCAACAATTGCCTCTCAAATTCCAGGCTGTCAACCGTAGCCCCTTCACATGAGGGTGGTTGAAGGGTCCCTGGAAGAGAAGATCCTGATCCTCTGGGAGAATCCACGGATCTGAGATGGACATAGCTCTGAGCAGGGAGAACCATGGTCTCTTTGGCCAAAATGGGGCAATCAGGATTATATTGGCTTTGTCCTCTCTTATCTTCCTGATTACTGTTGGTAGAAGTATCAGAGGAGGAAAGGCATACGCTTTCTGAAATGTCCATGGCACCTGGAGAGCATCGAGAAAATCGGGTTTGTCGGATTGGAACATTGAAGCGAACCTTTTTAATTGCCTGTTGTTTCTTGTAGCGAAGAGATCTATCTCTGGTAAACCCCATTTCATGGTTATCATTTTGAAGATACGATGATTTAAAACCCACTCCCCTTGGTGGAGGGTATGACGACTGAGGAAGTCCGCTTTTGAATTGTCCACTCCTCTGACATGTAGTGCCGATAGAGACAGTAGATGTTCCTCGGCTATAGTTAGGATGTCTTCGGCTATAGACATGAGTGTTCCTGATCTTGTTCCTCCTTGATGATTGATATACGCTACTGATGTCATGTTGTCTGACAGAATCCTTGTATGTGTTCCGTGTAGCTGCGGAAGGAATTCACATAGAGCGTGATGTATAGCCTTCAGCTCTTTTATATTAGATGAGTCGTCTGACTCCGTAACCGACCATAGACCTTGGGCTACCTGATCTCTCAAATGTGCTCCCCAACCACTAGGACTGGCATCCGTGAATATTGTGTTTGAGGGTTTAACTACCCATGGGACCCCACTAACCAAGTGATCTGGTTCTAGCCACCAGGATAGAGATTTAATTACGTCTTCAGAAAGGGAAATTTTACCGTCTAGATGACCTTGTAATTTTATTTCCTCATGTAAAATTGCATATTGTAAACACCTTGAATGAAATTGGGCCCATGGTACTGCTGGGATGCATGACGTGAAGGAGCCAAGGAGGGACATGCCTTGTCTTAAAGATATTAGAGGTTTATCTATTACCGACTGTACCTTATTTCTTATTGTCAATTGCTTGGATTGTGGTAGGAAACATTTTTGGCTTATAGAGTCTATTATAATTCCCAAGAATGTTTGTCGAGTAGTTGGAAGGAGTCTAGATTTTTCCCAATTTACCAACCATCCTAGCCTTTGCAGGGACGAAACCATATCACACAATCGTTGGTGACATTGTGAAGGGGAACTTCCTACTACTAAAAGATCATCAAGGTACGGAATTATGAGGGTATCTCTTACCCTTATGTATGACATTACTTCCGACATTAACTTAGTGAATACCCTTGGAGCTATTGATAGTCCAAAGGGCATTGCTGTATACTGAAAGTGTCGTATACATCCATTCAACACAACCGCCACGCGGAGATATTGTTGATGTTCTATAAAAATTGGCAGATGGTAATACGCATCTTTTAGATCGAGTACCGTCATAAAGCAATGGGGAGACAACAGTTTTATGGTGGATCGGATAGACTCCATTTTAAAGGTTTGATTCTGTAAGAAGGTGTTCAATTTTTTAAGGTTCAATATGGTTCTGAATGATCCATCTGGCTTTGGGATTAAAAATAGAGGGGAATAGAATCCCTTTTTTTGCTGAAGAAATGGAACTTCCACCAAAACTCCTTTGGCTAGAAGATTCATTACCTCCTGCTCCAAAGCCTCCTGTTGTAACTGGGTTTTTAAAGAAGTCAATAGAAATGAGTCCGGCGGGACTCGGGAGAATTTTAGTTTTAGGCCGAAGGTGATGATACTATTTGCCCAAACATTCGAAGTTATTTTCTGCCATTGATCTGAGAAGGAAGACAATCTACCTCCGACAGGCAGATCTGTTCTAGCGGGGTTTTTCCTCAGTTTTGAAAGGGCGCTTCCCAAAAAAGGCTCCTCTCTGTCTGGTGTCTCTAGTGGCCCAGCGATCTTGGTTCTTGAAATCCTTCCTTTTGTTAAACACGGGCTTTCGGAACGCCCTCCTATAAGATGGAAGGTAATTATTATTATTAGGGAAGCCCTTTTTCCTCTCTCCTGCTTTAGTTAGGATCTCGTCGAGCTTAGTACCAAATAGGTACTCACCCTGACATGGAAGGCCACATAATTTGGATTTTGTCTGGGGATCGCCTTTCCAACCCTTAAGCCACAGGGCCCTACGTGCTGCATTAGTCAGCCCCGCCGACTTGGCCGCCAAACGTATTGAGTCAGCAGATGAGTCTGCCAGGAAGGCTGTAGCACCCCTAATCAAAGGTATTGAGGCTCTCAACTTGTCTCTAGAGAGACCGTTTTTAAGTCCTTCTTCCAAGTCACTTAACCAGACTAACATGGACCTAGCGGTGCATGTAGCCGACACAGCCGGTTTTAGGGCTCCCGCACAAGATTCCCACGCTCTTTTAAGGAGAGAGTCGGCTTTGCGGTCCAGAGGATCTTGTAGTGAACCTGAATCCTCCACAGGTAGCAGGGATTTTTTGGATGTGGAAGCCACTGCTGCGTCTACTTTTGGGGCTTTTGACCAAGTCGAGAATTCCTCATCATTAAAAGGATAACGTCTCTTTGAAGATGGTGGTAATCCCTTCTGCCCCTGGTTTTCCCACTCTTTTTTAATTAAATTTTTAACTGCTGCTATCACCGGAAAGGAGGGTCTTTTCCGTTCGGACAGCCCAGCGAACATTATGTCCTGCTGTGTTTTAGGGGTCTTAGAATCCTCGATGCCCATAGTGTTACAGACGGATTTCACCAGGTTATCTATACTATCGGTGGGGAAGCACGTATCCTGATCCTCATCCGAGGAAACATATTCTCTGGAAATATCCGAATCTGCATTCTCTAATTCGGAAGATTGGTCAGATATGGGTGAAACATATTCTCTTGTCCCCTTAGTACGCGTTTCTTTTCCCGAACTATGCAGGGCTTGTAGTTCTTCTCTAATCAACACTCTAATGTCCTCTGATTTAACCGAGGCCTCCTCCCGTAGGGTGGAATCAATACATGGTTTACAAAGTTTCTTTTTGTAACTATCCGGAAGGGGCTGAAGACATATCGCACACTGTTTGTGTTTCGTTTTTTCAGTACATTTTGCCTAGAGTGTTAGAGGAGAGGGAACAGCAATCAGCTTAATAGGGTAGATGTACACTCACCCCAGTGAAGCGCCTGTGAAGGTACCGGCTGACGAGGAGGAGACTGCAGAGGCTTGCTCTTTTTAGAAGATCCGCTCCAAGCTGCTGCTGCTGGCATGGCTGCGAGGAGTAGTTGCGGTGGCCTCAATAGAAGACATCGCAGGGTCCTGTGCCGAATCCATATTGGACGCCGGAGCGTTACTGCCGGCGTCCTTTTCACATGGGGGCCGCCATCTTCTTCCTGTTGAACCCGGAAGTGCTAACCACTTCCGGGTCGCGGCCATATTCCATGTGCCCGCGCTGTCACCGGCACCAGCGCGGGCGCCGTCTCCTCCATCACCCCGGAAGTTTTTGCTATACTTCCCGGGGAACATACTGGGGCTCCACGCCGTATGAGCGCTTGCCGAGGACGGCACAGCGCTCACCAAACCACAGCGCTAACTCCCCGCAGACGTCCCGGATGAATTCCTGTGAGCCAGCCACTTTCCAGCTCCGGCCTCACGGCGTCTGCCAGCAGAGGGGGGAAGCTGACACCAGGACCCCCGACGCTGCCTCCAGCTCTGGAGCCCTTGCCGTCCTCACAGGTAAACTGCGCAAGCGGCATCCAGGCTAGGCATCCTCTTCTCCGTGGATTTCCCATAGGAACAGGAAACCAAAACTGTGGGAGCGAGGGGGACCGCCCCTTTTATCTCTCCGTAGGGTTTCCTGTTCCTAGGGGCGGATCCCCTCTCTCAGTGGGTGCTGTCGTGGCGAAGAGAAAATTGCAACTGCTCTGCAACTGTATCAGCGCAATCCGACCTCTGACACTCGGCACAAAAGTATTGACAAGAGTGGTTATTTTTGTGATGAAATGCAGAACTGCACCTTTCACAAAAGAATTTCGCTCCTAAGAATCCTTTTATATTTTTTATTCCGTAATAATGATTATCATGATGCAGAATGTATAATATTTTGTCTGTGGGTTCTTTATCCGTGTGAAAATCGCGCCAGTCTCCCTGACTAAAGTATAGAACTTTAATGGTAACGTTCAAATACATCTCAAACGCGCTAATATCGCTAAAGCTCACTAGTTGATTGTCGGGTTGTTTCAATCTTCTGTGCAGCTCCACTACACGTCTCATTAAATCAGCATCAGGCGTGTCGTCTTCAGCCAGTAAGGCGTAGAGAGATGCTGCCAATCACTGATTAGAACCGTAATTGTTAAAATCAAACATTTGATGTTTGACGAATAATTCGAGTGTAAATTATAGATCTCAGTCTTCTACGCTTCACACCTCCCCGTCTATTCCTAATGAAGCTTACTATCAATTTCAAACAGCCACGGGCGAAGCACTCGGCATTTCTTTGTAAGGCGGTGCCCACGGCATTTAGGGAAGCAGTCGCGTCAAAATGTTCTCTACATTTAGAGGTCTACTGTCCCCTTCTAATCTTAATTGTATAAAGTCGCCTGGGTTGATATCCTTCACGATCCTATCCAGTAACGTTTCAATAGAACAGTGTATGATTTCCAAACTTTCTTTAAAGGATCGTGTATGGTCTAAATTCACAAATCTAAAATGGTCGATATACTGATAGGCATTGAGGTTACTCATCTCCCTACGAACGTGAAATAAGTGTTCTAAAAACGACAAATGCTCACCTATGTCCAGTGTATGAGGAGCTGAAAACTGTGACGCCGCTCCTTGTCGGTCTTCGCTCGAGATATCAACGCCGGAGACTGTAGGTGTATCAGACGCTGAATTCTGCGCCGCGTCTAGGAATTGCGAATCTATCGAGGATTTGCGATCTGTCGTCTCAGTAACGTCGGTCGGTGAAACCTGAAGAGTTATAGTGTTCTGTGGGGTGAGCGCTTGCGTAACGTGTGTTGAGTGAATAGCAGAGCGTTTTACCCTATTCTTTTAGCTTTTTTTTGTCTCTTTTACGCACATTTAGCGTTTGCTGTATTTTTATACGTTTTATGACGTGTGGTTTATTGAAAAAGCCTTTACATGTGGGTCAGTGTTTCACACCGCGATCCGTCATACCTAGTCATAATGTATGAGTCCTTGGCAAGTTTTTAACGGCTTCAACAGCCTCAGTGTACAGAGGCTCTATAGCCATTATTTCTGAAATGGCGGCTCTATCCGGGCGCTGTGCGTACAGCGATCCAGCAGATAAGCTAAATGATTATGCGCGTTGATAAGTGTCATGGTATGACTGTATAGGTTGTCAAATATTCTCTTTACGTCTAGGTGCCATTGTTTGTATGCTGATATACTGTCTCGAGTTTTCAGCTTTTTATGTATTATTATTGGTTGTGTTCTGGAGTTACACGGACGTTTCTGAACTTTAGGCTTCTGTGTTGTAGCTGTAGTGTCACAAACCCATAATACATTTGGTTCATTACTCACTGGCCTACCTGAGGGTCTGGCAGCGCATGTTTCAGAATCATGGGATGTCGAGGTTCCTGCATTTAGATTTCCGCTTTTATTGACAGATCTGCTTTTAGGTCTTGAATGAAATTAGTTACTTGTGGCTTTTCGTTCTAAGAGTGGCGGAGGGTTTACTTCTTTACGGTGAGTGGATTGATTCCGCAGACGTCCCAGCGGGGGCCAGTATTCAAATTCTTTTTTCTCAAAAATAGTTCTGAAGGGTTGTCTGCGTGCTGTCTTTCTCGGTGTGTCTGTGTAAGAAAATGGAGAGCTCGTAATTAATAATAATAATCTTTATTTTTTTTTTTTTTTATATAGCGCTAACATATTCCGCAGTGCCTTACAGTTTGCACACATTATCATTGTTGTCCCTGTTGGGGCTCACAATCTAAATTCCCTATCAGTATGTCTTTGGAATGTGGGAGGAAACCGGAGAACCCGGAGGAAACCCACGCAAACACGGAGGGAACATACAAACTCTTTGCAGATGTTGTCCTTGGTGGGGTTTGAACCCAGGACTCCAGCGCTGCAAGGCTGCTGTGCTAACCACTGCGCCACCATGCTGCCCAATTATCTATGACGCATCCTAACAAAATAGGAAAATGAGCGTAAACATTGTTGTCGCAGATTAGTACGGTTTAAAAACTTACACGTCAGGTCGGTAGATCTCAAGAGCGATTGGGTGGGTGATGAATAAGGGGTTGACGGGATTGTATAATTTTCTTCGTTTCTTGTAGCGTTACTGCCTGATGAAGCATTTTCTTTGTCTTCTGTTTCAACGTCTGATCCGGTCAAATCTATGATGGTCTCTGAAATAAATAACCGATAATTTACCACACATCTGCATGCTCTATTGCAGAGCACAGCGCTATTTGTCATTGACATCACCTTCCGTAGATGTTGTCTGTGAATGAATATAGCAGTTGTACTGTACAAGCTTCATCGTCGCTGGTGGTGGACGGCCGGTCATCGTGAGAGCCTGTACAGTCTATGAAACTCTCTGAAATAGATAGACGTCGAATTACAACAAAACTGCATGAAATAATGTAGAGAACAAAGCGTTTTTTGTTACCGGACTTACCATACATAAGGGGATTGTGTATATCAAAGGCACGAGGTGCGAGACCCGAGATGTCTTCCGGAGTATCTTCGGCTAGCGCGGAATAGTCCTGGTACCACTCAGCCATCACTTTAGCGTCTAATTGCTGCAATTCAGTCTATAGTTCCTGTGAGTCTGGGTATTGTGGAGCTTCCACTAACTCTGAATTAACATGACGGCCCCCAAAGACTGTTTCACAATGCATTTCAGACATCAGACACTGTCGCTGCATGGCATTCCTCTTCCATATCGGTGTCTAGGAACCTAGCTTTTAAAATAAAATAAAAGCGTGTTAGGTATCCCCCATCTTATAACTTCATTTTCACGCATTCCCTCTAAAACTTTGCTTACTCAGCTGACTGTCCGTGGGTTGCTCTTCACAAAACTCAACGCTGTGTCTATACCAAGAGGCAGTTTTTGATTACTTTACTTTTTTACCCTACGGTTATTAGCACTGAATTCTTTTTTCTTCAAACAACCGATGTACCTTTATCTCTGTTATAGGTGCAGATTACGATAGACTACAGCACCATCAAACGACCAATGCATATCTATAGACAGAGTCATGAAGTATAAAGAGAAACGTGCTCGGGGAATTTACACCGATGCCCCACAGTTCTTAAACATTCAACATCATGGACCCACGGTTACAACACCCCTTCGCGTGCATTTTAGTGGGCCCTTCTAACTCTAGAAAATCCTATTTTGTCAAACAGATTTTAGCTCACGCGGCAACACATTTATCTCACAAACATGATAATATTGTTTGGTTTTATTCTTGTTGGCAAAAAATGTACGATGAACTGAGTCATTCCTTCCCCAGTATTCGTTTTATCGAAGGTTTGCCGCAGACGTTTGTAGATGAACTATTCCCACCTGACAAGATCAACTTGGTGGTGGTGGATGATCTCATGGAGGCCGCTAGCTGTAATTCAGAACTGGAAAAAGCATTTACTAAGTACTTTCATCATAGAAGCTTGAGCCTATTGTATTTGGTTCAAAATGGTTTTTGTCAGGGGAAAAAGAGTTGAACCATCACCTTGAATACCAAGTACATGGTTCTATTTAATAAACTGTTTGAAGGTTCAGAGGAATCTGCGGCACTAGGTGAAATACTCTTTCCAGGTTGATTTCTTTAAGCGGAGCTGAGCAGACTTCCACACTTCCAAGACATCAGCACGTGGGGGTGGTGCACCGAAGAAAGATAAATCAAGACTTTATGTGTAGCAAACGAAAAAACAGATCAGGCACTCACCCAACGTAGCTGTGATTAATGTCCTTTATTCGCTGAACTCAGCGTTTAGACTTCCATGGAGAGGCGGCAGGAGAATGAACAAAAGAGGGTGCGGGGAAACAGGTGAGGACGACGGCCGTTTCGCACGAATGTGCTTCCACGGGTCCAAGTGCAAACAACACACGTCACTTCCTTTTAAGGGGATGGACAATAACGTGAAAAAAATGTACAAATGTGCTCAAAATAATTAAAAGTACAATTTGCAATAGATAAGCATACAAAGACATATTACGATCGCAACTAAGCGATCAATAGATAATTTATCTAAAAAGTTTATGGCTGCAAGTATATCATGTATTTTTTCTATAAGAACACCGCCATATCAAGCTTGTCATTCAAGCCAATTGGACCCTGAGCGTTGGTGTTTAAAATCCACCTTGCTTCATGTTGAAGTAACATTTTATTCCGGTCACCTCCTTGGGGTGGGGGTTTGACCATTTCCAGACCTGCAAACCGCAGGACTTCGGGATTTGCACCATGTCGGTTTTTTATATGCTCAATTAGTCGCAATGAGCCTTTCCCTGTGGAAATTGATTTGTAATGTTCCCTAAATCTAGTGATCAGGGGGCGGATGGTTTTACCGATATAGAAGAATTGGCATGGACAATAAATTATATATACTACATATTTGCTTCTACATAAAATGAAATCCCGAACCGTGTGTATTGTCGCACCTATACGGAGGGGATTTTGCGTTAGGTGAAAGTGGCAGTAATTACAGTTTCCACATTTGTGGTTTCCCTGCGGCAACGATTTTTCTAACCAATTGAGATTTTCAGGTAGAAGGCGGTTACGGACCAAAAGATCACCAAGATTTTTGGTACGTTTATAAGCGAATTGTGGTTCTAGAGTGGTAATTTTAGAGAGATCTCTATCGCTTTGCAAGACGTGCCAATTTTTTCTTATTGCCGAGTATATTTCTCTGTCCATTTGACTATGAGTAAACGCAAAGGTGAACTTTTGTTGATTTTGTATCCCTTGTTGCGTTTTTTTACGATTTTTTAACAGCGCATTTTGTGACAATTTTTCTACTCTACGTTCAGCATCTATCAATATACTAGCAGGATAGTTTCTTTTTTGGAACCCTGTTTTAAGCTCTGCAATTTGCTCCTTAAAGATTGTATCATTGTTGTTTATCTTTCTATAACGAACCATTTGACTATACGGTATGCTTTTTCTTGTTCTCCACGGGTGTGCACTATTATAATGAAGTAAGTTGTTTGTGGCCGTGGGTTTTTTATGTACCTTAGTCACGAGGTCACCATTGATGACATTGATTTTTACATCTAGAAATTCTAACTGGCTATCGCCATAGGTGGAAGTAAATCGCATATTATCCTTATTTACACGGTTTAGATGTTCTACAAAACCATCAAAAGCATTTTTTGAACCGTCCCAAATAATGAAAATATCATCCGCAAACCTTAAATATAATTTCATATGTTGAAGAAAGGGGTTCGAAATAGATGTAATGTATTCTTCTTCAAAGGCAGCCAGGAACAGGTTCGCAAAAACGCATGCGACAGGCGTGCCCATGGCTGTGCCTGTGCATTGCAAATACCACTTGTCCAGGAATTTAAAGGCGTTATGCGATAAAACAAATTCTAGACTTTCCAAGATAAAAGTGATGAAGTTCATGTCTTTCTCAGTATTAAGTAAAATTTTTTTAATTGCTTCCAGACCATTTTTTTGGGGAATCCGTGTATATAAGTTTACGATGTCTATAGAAGCCAGGGTGAAGCTAGATTGCCAATCAACTGTATTCAGAACTGATAAAAAATCTCCTGAATCTTTCACAAAGGACGGGATTTTTTGTAATAATGGTTTTAATAGCCAATCCAAAAATTGTGAGAGAGGCTCGGTGAGAGATTCTTTCCCCAAGATTATAGGGCGTCCTGGAGGATGTGTAGCACTCTTGTGAATCTTGGGAATACTGTACCAGTGTGGAGTTTTAGGATATTCAGGCAGCAACTTTTCTGCTCTGGCCTTTGATACAGTGCCCTGTATTACAAATTTATTCAATAATGCACGTAATTTTTCTCTAAATTTTGTCGTGGGGTTATTATCTAATGGTACATAAGTTGTTTTGTCATTAAGCTGGGACAAAGCCTCCATAACATAATAGTTTTTATCCAATATAATGATGTTGCCCCCTTTATCCGCTTTTCTGATAACCACGTCTTTCCATTGTTGCATTTCCTGCAACGCTTTTTCCTCATTCTGCGTCAGATTTTTATGAGGCGTACGATACACGAGTGCTTCCACATCCTTCAGGACTAAATCATGAAATAAATCTATAGAATTCCCCGGGGAGATGGCTGGCATATACTTGGACTGGACTCCTCCTCTAAAGGGTTCAGGTGTTACTTCAAACACATCTTTCTCTCTGGCAATTTCGACATCGCCAGCTTCATTACATAGATTTGCCAATAATGCTGTATCATCTATTTCACTGTTATCGGTGGGTGGAAAAGCCATGAAACCTAAATTTCCTATGGTGGCCGGGTGCTCTGTTGTTAATTCGCGTCTCGTCTGTGTTTTCGTTTTATTGCTAGCAAAGTGTTTATGCAGATGAATTTTTCTTATACTTTTAAACAGGTCTATTTTAAAGTTGGTCAAATTGAATTGTTCGGGTATACAGAAGTTTAAGCCTAAAGATAAAACTCGCTCCTGCTCTGCTGATAACACTTTATTGGACAGGTTAATTACTCGAAGTTGGTCGTCAGTTCTGTTCACTTCCTCCACGACACTTGCTTGCGTTTCTTTTGTTTTGCGATGTCTCCGGCCCCCTCGTCTGGTTTTCTTCCTAAAGGGATTTCAGTAGATTGTGATGTGGTGGCCGTATTACGCTCTTCTCCCTGTTCTTCCACTCCGCTAGAGTCTGAATCCGTAATCCATCCGTCTTTCATTGATTTTTTCTTATTAAAACTTCTACTAGGGCGATGAACAAAAGAAAAAAGAAAAATTCTTGCGGGATAAAAATGATTTTGTATCAGGGCAGGTCTTCTCCTGGAACAAGCACAGGAGAGGATTTTCATTTAGGAATCGCCCTAGTAGAAGTTTTAATAAGAAAAAATCAATGAAAGACGGATGGATTACGGATTCAGACTCTAGCGGAGTGGAAGAACAGGGAGAAGAGCGTAATACGGCCACCACATCACAATCTACTGAAATCCCTTTAGGAAGAAAACCAGACGAGGGGGCCGGAGACATCGCAAAACAAAAGAAACGCAAGCAAGTGTCGTGGAGGAAGTGAACAGAACTGACGACCAACTTCGAGTAATTAACCTGTCCAATAAAGTGTTATCAGCAGAGCAGGAGCGAGTTTTATCTTTAGGCTTAAACTTCTGTATACCCGAACAATTCAATTTGACCAACTTTAAAATAGACCTGTTTAAAAGTATAAGAAAAATTCATCTGCATAAACACTTTGCTAGCAATAAAACGAAAACACAGACGAGACGCGAATTAACAACAGAGCACCCGGCCACCATAGGAAATTTAGGTTTCATGGCTTTTCCACCCACCGATAACAGTGAAATAGATGATACAGCATTATTGGCAAATCTATGTAATGAAGCTGGCGATGTCGAAATTGCCAGAGAGAAAGATGTGTTTGAAGTAACACCTGAACCCTTTAGAGGAGGAGTCCAGTCCAAGTATATGCCAGCCATCTCCCCGGGGAATTCTATAGATTTATTTCATGATTTAGTCCTGAAGGATGTGGAAGCACTCGTGTATCGTACGCCTCATAAAAATCTGACGCAGAATGAGGAAAAAGCGTTGCAGGAAATGCAACAATGGAAAGACGTGGTTATCAGAAAAGCGGATAAAGGGGGCAACATCATTATATTGGATAAAAACTATTATGTTATGGAGGCTTTGTCCCAGCTTAATGACAAAACAACTTATGTACCATTAGATAATAACCCCACGACAAAATTTAGAGAAAAATTACGTGCATTATTGAATAAATTTGTAATACAGGGCACTGTATCAAAGGCCAGAGCAGAAAAGTTGCTGCCTGAATATCCTAAAACTCCACACTGGTACAGTATTCCCAAGATTCACAAGAGTGCTACACATCCTCCAGGACGCCCTATAATCTCGGGGAAAGAATCTCTCACCGAGCCTCTCTCACAATTTTTGGATTGGCTATTAAAACCATTATTACAAAAAATCCCGTCCTTTGTGAAAGATTCAGGAGATTTTTTATCAGTTCTGAATACAGTTGATTGGCAATCTAGCTTCACCCTGGCTTCTATAGACATCGTAAACTTATATACACGGATTCCCCAAAAAAATGGTCTGGAAGCAATTAAAAAAATTTTACTTAATACTGAGAAAGACATGAACTTCATCACTTTTATCTTGGAAAGTCTAGAATTTGTTTTATCGCATAACGCCTTTAAATTCCTGGACAAGTGGTATTTGCAATGCACAGGCACAGCCATGGGCACGCCTGTCGCATGCGTTTTTGCGAACCTGTTCCTGGCTGCCTTTGAAGAAGAATACATTACATCTATTTCGAACCCCTTTCTTCAACATATGAAATTATATTTAAGGTTTGCGGATGATATTTTCATTATTTGGGACGGTTCAAAAAATGCTTTTGATGGTTTTGTAGAACATCTAAACCGTGTAAATAAGGATAATATGCGATTTACTTCCACCTATGGCGATAGCCAGTTAGAATTTCTAGATGTAAAAATCAATGTCATCAATGGTGACCTCGTGACTAAGGTACATAAAAAACCCACGGCCACAAACAACTTACTTCATTATAATAGTGCACACCCGTGGAGAACAAGAAAAAGCATACCGTATAGTCAAATGGTTCGTTATAGAAAGATAAACAACAATGATACAATCTTTAAGGAGCAAATTGCAGAGCTTAAAACAGGGTTCCTAAAAAGAAACTATCCTGCTAGTATATTGATAGATGCTGAACGTAGAGTAGAAAAATTGTCACAAAATGCGCTGTTAAAAAATCGTAAAAAAACGCAACAAGGGATACAAAATCAACAAAAGTTCACCTTTGCGTTTACTCATAGTCAAATGGACAGAGAAATATACTCGGCAATAAGAAAAAATTGGCACGTCTTGCAAAGCGATAGAGATCTCTCTAAAATTACCACTCTAGAACCACAATTCGCTTATAAACGTACCAAAAATCTTGGTGATCTTTTGGTCCGTAACCGCCTTCTACCTGAAAATCTCAATTGGTTAGAAAAATCGTTGCCGCAGGGAAACCACAAATGTGGAAACTGTAATTACTGCCACTTTCACCTAACGCAAAATCCCCTCCGTATAGGTGCGACAATACACACGGTTCGGGATTTCATTTTATGTAGAAGCAAATATGTAGTATATATAATTTATTGTCCATGCCAATTCTTCTATATCGGTAAAACCATCCGCCCCCTGATCACTAGATTTAGGGAACATTACAAATCAATTTCCACAGGGAAAGGCTCATTGCGGCTAATTGAGCATATAAAAAACCGACATGGTGCAAATCCCGAAGTCCTGCGGTTTGCAGGTCTGGAAATGGTCAAACCCCCACCCCAAGGAGGTGACCGGAATAAAATGTTACTTCAACATGAAGCAAGGTGGATTTTAAACACCAACGCTCAGGGTCCAATTGGCTTGAATGACAAGCTTGATATGGCGGTGTTCTTATAGAAAAAATACATGATATACTTGCAGCCATAAACTTTTTAGATAAATTATCTATTGATCGCTTAGTTGCGATCGTAATATGTCTTTGTATGCTTATCTATTGCAAATTGTACTTTTAATTATTTTGAGCACATTTGTACATTTTTTTCACGTTATTGTCCATCCCCTTAAAAGGAAGTGACATGTGTGTTGTTTGCACTTGGACCCGTGGAAGCACATTCGTGCGAAACGGCCGTCGTCCTCACCTGTTTCCCCGCACCCTCTTTTGTTCATTCTCCTGCCGCCTATCCATGGAAGTCTAAACGCTGAGTTCAGCGAATAAAGGACATTAATCACAGCTACGTTGGGTGAGTGCCTGATCTGTTTTTTCGGTTCTATTTAATAACCCCCACGATAAAATATATTGTTATGCTAGCCAGACAGATGTATCCGAGGAACTAGTGTTTCTTCTTAGAAGCTTTCGAAGATGCCACGCGAGAACCTTACGGATTCTTGCTCATAGATTTGAGAGGTGATACGACAGAGGAATATCGTTTAAGAACAGGTTTGTTTCCACCAGCTGTACCTGCAGCGTACGTTCAAAAAGAAAAACTCGTTCTAAAAAGTAAATTTTTACGCTGCGGTGATTATTCATCCCCGTAACCTTCATTCTGTCAACATGTCAGAGTGAGGCGCAACTGGGGTCTCTTGAAAAAGCTGGTGAAAGCAACTGCGTCGGAGAGGAAGTTTATTCAGAGATTTCATCACTGCCATCGCGGAAATAGCTCTCAATATTCTGAAAGGCCGGCTTCCTCTCAAACAGCGCCAAAGAAAAATATTACAGAAATTGCATAGAGTTATAAGAAATCTGAGTGACAAAAAAGTGTCCAATCAGAGAAAACAATATCTACTGAATCAGCCTGGAGGTTTCATAGGACCAGTTTAACCCCTTTCTGACCTCGGACGGGATAGTACGTCCGAGGTCAGAAGCCCCGCTTTGATGCGGACTCCGGCGGTGAGCCCGCATCAAAGCCGGGAAATGTCAGCTGCTTTGAACAGCTGACATGTGCCCATAATAGGCGCGGGCAGAATCGCGATCTGCCAGCACCTATTAACTAGTTAAATGCCACTGTCAAACGCAGACAGCGGCATTTAACCGGCGCTTCCGGCCGGGCGGCCGGAAATGAGCGTATCGCGGACCCCCGTCACATGATCGGAGGTCGGCGATGCTTCTACATTGTAACCATAGAGATCCTTGAGACCTCTATGGTTACTGATTCACGGTAGCTGTGAGCGCCACCCTGTGGTCTGCGCTCACAGCACAACTGCATTTCTGCTACATAGCAGCGAACATCAGGTCGCTGCTATGTAGCAGTGCCGATCGTGTTGTGCCAGCTTCTAGCCTCCCATGGAGGCTATTGAAGCATGGCAAAAGTAAAAAAATAAACAAAAATAAAATAAATGTGAAAAAAATAAAAAAAATATAAAAGTTTGAATCACCCCCCTTTCGCCCCAATCAAATTAAATCAATAAAAAAAAAAAAATCAAACCTACACATATTTGGTATCGCCGCGTTCAGAATTGCCTGATCTATCAATAAAAAAAAAGCATTAACCTGATCGCTAAACGGCGTAGCGAGAAAAAAATTTGAAACTCCAGAATTACTTTTTTTGGTCGCAGCGACATTGTATTAAAATGCAATAACAGGCTATCAAAAGAACGTATCTGCACCGAAATGGTATCATTAAAAACGCCAGCTCAGCACGCAAAAAATAAGCCCTCAATTGACCCCAGATCATGAAAAATGGAGATGCTACGAGTATTGGAAAATGGCGCAATTTTTTTTTTTTTAGCAAAGTTTGGAATTTTTTTTCACCACTTAGATAAAAAATAACCTAGTCATCTTAGGTGTCTATGAACTCGTAGTGACCTGGAGAATCATAATGCCAGGTCAGTTTTAGCATTTAGTGAACCTAGCAAATAAGCCAAACAAAAAACAAGTGTGGGACTGCACTTTTTTTGGCAATTTCACCGCACTTGGAATTTTTTTCCCGTTTTCTAGTACACGACATGGTAAAACCAATGATGTCGTTCAAAAGTACAACTCGTTCCGCAAAAAATAAGCCCTCACATGGCCAAATTGACGGAAAAATAAAAAAGTTATGGCTCTGGGAAGGAGGGGAATGAAAAACGAACATGGAAAAACGGAAAATCACAAGGTCATGAAGGGGTTAATAACCGGTAGATGATGGAACGTGTGGAGAAAATGTACTTGGTTCCAGCGCATGAGATTAAGACTAAAAAAGGGCGGCATGTCGACGCCTACTGAAGTTGTACGACCCTGCAAAGGTTAATGATGAAATTGGCGACATTCTACGACGTACTGATTTGCCTGATGATATAAAGATTAAAAGGTACACCGAAATACTACAAAAAAGTTTGCAGCATGCTAACCACGAAGTTTCTGAACTTACACGTTTAAATCTTGTGTTTCCTCCTGACGGTGAACAATCATCATCACGAGCGGCTGAAATAGAGATACGGACCTCTGCCCCCGAGCTTGTAGAACACATCAGCCCCCGTTTCCAAAAAAATGCCGCTATATTACTCAGAAGCTTCTTGTAACACAAAGATATTGCTACATGGACTGAGAAAGATGAATGTGTCTACAAAGGTTCCGTCGTTCCCGGCACCCATTTGTTGGACCTTGTACAGAGCATTCTGCAAACTCACGGACTAACCAAAAAGAACGTTCCACATGGATGGGACGTTTTTATGAGGGCTATGGCCGAATTAAACATACCTTCATACGCAATCGGTCAGCATAAGACCAGAGCAGCTCTGAACGAATTAAAAATGGTGTTGAGCACGCCATCAAACCCCTTCAAAAAATATCACAAGTACTCAATACCTCAACTCCAGACACTAGAGGGCGTTTGCTGCCGAAAGAGAATCTCGCTCATTGTCGCCAGGCGCATGGTTAACTTTGTAAATATTAGCTTTGAAATTAATGTATTGTAACCTATAGACTTGTTTGTGTAACATTGTATTTTTAGATCTATTTACACCTTTTTCATTTCTTGATTTGTGTATAACTCTACGTGAACCTACACTAAATGCATTTTATTTATTTTTAAACAATGCGGTGTGGTACGCTTTGCTTTTTATTATGTCATTATTATGAACACTACAGACTGCCTTCTCTCACAAAACATGTCTTGACAGGTTTTCTTACACACACTGGAGGGGTTTAGACCAGAAGTGGGGTGGACTTAAGTGTCAGAAAGTCCACCTATCAAGGACTGACACATTAGCCAACAAGATGGGTAGAGAATGGGCTGAACAGGGCTGCTTCAGGGGCAGGGTCGGAGCTGACGTAACAGGTATTGACATACAAAGGGGCAGAGAGTGGGCAGTGAAGGGGAGGGGTTTAGACCAGAAGTGGGGTGGGATTAGTCTCGGGGTCAAAAAGGGGTGGGGCACCTGTCAAAAACCGGAAGTGGGCGTTTTGACGAAAGGTGGGTGCTCTTACTACTAAAGTATAATACACCCGAAGCTCTTCCCCCCTCTATTTCAAGGGGTTTATCAGGGGACAGGGTATAAGATTAGTTGCCTAAAGTGATCATAACATGGCTTTGGTTCCACTGGAAAATATCAGTGTCACTTGATAGTGTGGACATATATAAAAATGCGCTCCATGCAGATGACCTTGTCTCTGTCTCTCTTTGTAAGTGAAACTTTCTTCTGTAACCAGAAATTCCCTCTTATGGTGGACAGACAGGCCAAACCTGTCATCGGTGTCCCATGGTTGGCCCCGGTAAGGCTGGTTTCACATTTGCGGTTGTGTCCGCAGCGTTTGTACCGTATGTATCTGCATGCGATTTGTATTCCTATATTTAACATTAGGGACGCATGCGTTTTTGCTTTTTCGCGTTTTGCCGCGTTTGACGACGCATGCGTCGTTTTATCGTTTGTGGCTTGGCGCGGAAATGCAACATGTAGTAATTTTTAGAGGCGTCAATTTGCCCCCTAGAAACGCATGCGGTCGATTGCGACAAAAAAACGCATTGCTGTCTATATGAACGCATGCGTTTACAAGCACATGCGTTTGGTTGCATTCATGAACGCATGCGTTCCACAAGAGAAAAACATGTCTAGACACTGATAAGCCACCCCCCACATACAAGGTGATAAAGGGAGGGAGTGGACAGTTGCAGGTCACTTCTCAGCAGACAGCCAAGCAGAGCAGACAGACCACAGCACCTTGGAGAAAACAAGCCTCTGAACAATGTGAGTATATCCTAGCCAATGCCTTTATTTTCTATTTTCTTTCTCTACATGTCCTAATTTCTGCCATTTCTTTCTTTCTACATGCATCAGAATGTCTTCTTCGGATTCTTCCCATGAGGAGTTTCTTCCTGGGCCGTCTGAAGTCGAGCATGTCAGTGAGGTGAGTACTTGCCTCGTCAGATTGGTAAGTATTCACTGTCACATCTACACATGTGACAATTTGAATTTTTCTTTTTTTTTAGAGCTCTTCTTCTACTGCGGCAGAGACAGGGCAGGAGCAGCGGAGTCAAGGTCCGTTGGAAAGACGGCAGCGGGTACGTATACAAGGCTGACTTATCTTGAATCTTCCTTTCTTTCCATTCGTATTTCTTAACTTTTTTCTTCTGGAATCCTTTTGTATGTTGACTTTCCTATTCATGCCATTTCTCAGCATCTTTTTTCTTTCTTTTCCAACGGGAAGATGATCTTATTGAGAATGACCTCCTCATC
Source organism: Ranitomeya variabilis (assembly GCF_051348905.1). Classification (NCBI taxonomy): domain Eukaryota; kingdom Metazoa; phylum Chordata; class Amphibia; order Anura; family Dendrobatidae; genus Ranitomeya; species Ranitomeya variabilis. The sequence goes on from NC_135236.1 coordinate 206,274,275, forward strand.
TCGCTGGTCCAGGAGCGAGTCCCGTTGTGGGACACCCGGGATCCACTGCACTCAAACAACGTCACGATCCGGCGCTTATGGAATGAGGTGGCTAAAGAGATGTGGGATGGCTGGGACAACGCCCCGACACGGGTCCGAAATGCATTTGGTAAGTATTGCACTGCAGTGTGAAGCAGCAGAGACCTTGGCCGTGCTCACTCGACTGTGTGTGATGAATGAAACTCTCAGGAGTTTCTGTCATCACACACAGTTGTGTGAGCACGGCCAAAAGTCCTTTTTCTGACCACAATTTTTTTTTAAACAGTGGCCAAAGTCAAAACACGTTGGCGTTCAATGAAGGACCGCTTCAACAAGGACCTGCGTCAAGAGAGCCGTGTTCCCAGTGGTTCAGGAGCAAGGATCAGAAGATACAAATACCATCGAGTTCTGGCATTTTTAAGACCGGTCCTTGCCCAGAGAACGTAAGTATCACGTGCATTAGGTTGTATTGTATTGCCATAATATGTATTTTTATATTCCACAGGATTTTGCATCTGGTTAATATTTGGTATTAATTTTCTTTTTCCTTTTTTCACAGCACATACAGCACTACTGTTGGCCCAGGTTCTGGAGCGGTTCTTCATCCGTCAGCCACGGACCCGTCCCAGCCATCCAGCAGCGCAGCAGCAAGTGGGCCTTCCACACTAACTGGAGACCAGGGAGCTGGTCCATCAGGTCTTCCCCTTTCGCAGTCCTCTTCCACTGCCCCTTTTCTTTGCGCTCCTCCCGGCAGCGGCAGAGGGCTTCGGACAGGTCACTCATGCGCGAGTTTTTGCACTTGAGCTCGGTTTTACACGAAGCAATCAAGGCTTTGGGTGACCGAATGGATGTTTCACATAGCCTCTTGAATGCACATATCCAGGAGGTCAGCAAAAGCCTTGACCAAGTGAAAGCCGACCTCCAGAGGCCAGCACATCATTTTTTTTAACCAAATTGAGCAGGGCATGTCGGAACACCTTACTCCTGATCTCCAGCTGAGTGTCATGCAGACCTGCAATGCTGCTTATGTGCAGGCTATGCAGCAGTCGGAATTTCCAGCAGTGTCGGCATATCCACCTGTGCCTTCACTGTCACGATTGACCTCAATGCCGACCTCTGCTGCATACCACTGCACGGCCAACTCAATTCCTTCCACAGCCGGAGACCACTACAGCACCACCACCATGCCGAGTGCAATTGGACATCCCACCACCACCACCATGACAACCGCTGCTCCTGCTTGGACCTCCTCCACTGACACCACGAGGCAGCAGGAACCTGGCATGGCCTTCCGTACCGCCACCACCACGATGCAGCAGGACCCTGGCATGGCCTCCAGTACCGCCACCACCACGATGCAGCAGGACCCTGGCATGGCCTTACGTACCGCCACCACCACGAGACAGCAGGACCCTGGCATGCCCTTCCGTACCGCCACCACCACGATGCAGCAGGACCCTGGCATGCCCTTCCGTACCGCCACCACCACGATGCAGCAGGACCCTGGCATGGCCTTCCGTACCTCCACCACCACGAGACAGCAGTACCCTGGCATGGCCTTCCGCTCTTCAAGCGGTATAGACTCTGGCATGGCTGCACGCTCTACGAGCACTATGGACTCTGGCATGGCTGCACGCTCTACGAGCACTATGGACTCTGGCATGGCTGCACGCTCTACGAGCACTATGGACTCTGGCATGGCTGCACGCTCTACGAGCACTAAGGACTCTGGCATGGTTGCACGATCTACGAACACAATGGACTCAGTGCAGCCGGACCCTGAAAGGTCACCCACCACCACGCCATATGAGCCCACCAAGACCTCCCACAACTAGGCAAACAAAAAAAAACACACAAAAAAAGAGGACTCTTAGCATTCCTCCCGATTCACCTCCCAATGTGTCTGTAATGTTAGGTTTGTCTCACCCTTGCAGTGCGTCTCAAGCCTCTCATGTGTCAAGCCCCATCCCCGAACTACCAGACCCCAGTAGTTTCATTGCCCCTTCTCCTGCCACCTCTGCATCGTCCATGGTTAGCCAGGCCTCAGTGCTTCACACTCCAAATTTACATCACTCTACCCCAAGCCGGTGCAGTTAAATAAAGTTTTTTGGTTGTAAAAAAATAAATACAATTTGATTTGCCCAAATTAGGTTTGGTTTATTGTATCTATCGCCGCCGGCAACACACACCGTGCGCCAAATAAGAAACTTCGCCACACACTTACTTTTTGGGCCATATCTCCAGTAGTTATATATAAAAAAAGACTGCAGCTTTGTGTGTCTTTAGTATACAGATATGAGGTGGGCCCAAAAATATTAGATGTATTATGTCCATAATCTCTTCTTTCTGCTTAGTCTGTGACTAGAACACATGAGCTGCGCGCACGGTGAACAAGCCTGTAGAGACATGTTCACACCACCAAGAGACTTGAGAACACAAAAAAGCACAGTAAAACCAAAAACACTCTGTTGCAAAAAAATCACAGTAGACAGCAAGTGCTGTCTCTTTAGTCTGTGACTAGTGTGGCAGTCTGAAGAGAAAATGGTGGAAATGCAGTGCAGACCTCTACTGAACAGGTCAGGTGTCAAAAAACTCATTAGTTGGGACACCTGACCTGGTGAGTAGAGAACTGCCTTGTATAACTACCATTTTCTCTTATTTGTACATAATCTATTACACACAAATTGAAGGGACGATGGTGGTCACACACGGCATATCTATGCTCACCTGCACAGGTGTTAGAAGTAGTGAATTTATGAAGCTTATATGTGCATCACGAATTCATTATTTCTGACACCTGACTTGATGAGTATAGATCTCTTTAGTGTGACAGTCATTGTCTCTTCAGTCTGTGTCCAATGGATAAAGCAGAACAGAATCAGGATGCAATGACGTCAACAAGCTTAAATAAAGCAACATGGCTGCCATAACACTAGCAGTATGTGGCCAGTGTTTTATATCAGTATTTGTAAGCCAAAACAAGGAGTGGAACAATTAGAGGTAAATTCTGATATTAATATAATAACTATCACCTATGCCTCTATCACCCACTCCTGGTTTTGGATTATAAATACTGATATTAACCCCTTCCCGACCCATGACGCCACGTAGGCGTCATGAAAACCCGTGCCAATCCGACCCATGACGCCTATGTGGCGTCATGGAATGATCGCGTCCCTGCAGATCGGGTGAAGGGGTTAACTCCTATTTTACCCGATCTGCAGGGAGAGGGGGAGTGGTACTTCAGCCCAGGGGGGGTGGCTTCACCCCCCGTGGCTACGATCGCTCTGATTGGCTGTTGAAAGTGAAACTGCCAATCAGAGCGATTTGTAATATTTCACCTAAAAAACTGGTGAAATATTACAATCCAGCCATGGCCGATGCTGCAATATCATCGGCCATGGCTGGAAATACTGAAGTGCCCCCCCCAACGCCCACCGATCGCCCCCCCCGTCCTCCGTTATGGGGTCCGGTCCCCTCCGTCCGCCTGCCGGCTCCCCCGTCCTCCTGTCCGCTCCCTCCTTGCTCAGACCCACCCCCCCTGTGCTCCGTTCCCCCCCCGTGCTCCGATCCACCCCCCCATCACCCCTTCATACTTACCGATCCTCCCGGTGTCCGGCCGTCTCCTCGCTGGGCGCCGCCATCTTGGAAAATGGCGGGCGCATGCTCAGTGCGCCCGCCGAATCTGCCAGTCGGCAGATTCCTTACAGGTACATTTTGATCGCTGTGGTAGGTTCTATCACGGCGATCAAAATAAAAAAAAAATAAATAACCCCCCCCCTTTATCACCCCCATAGGGACAATAATAAAATAAAGAATTTTTTTTTTTTTTCCACTAGGGTTAGGGTTAGAATTAGGGTTAGAACTAGGGGTAGGGTTAGGGGTAGGGTTAGGGTTACGGGTAGGGTTAGGGGTAGGGTTATGGCATGTGCACACAGAGCGGATCGGCCGCAGATCCGCCGCGGATCGGCAGCGGATCGGCAGCGGATCCGCAGCGGATTGGCCGCGGATCCGCAGCGGATTGGCCGCGGATCCGCAGCGGATTGGCCGCTGCGAATTCGAAGCAGTTTTCCATCAGGTTTACAGTACCATGTACACCTAAGGAAAACCAAATCCGCTGTGCCCATGGTGCGGAAAATTCCGTGCAGAAACGCTGTGTTGTATTTTCCGCAGCATGTCAATTCTTTGTGCGGATTCCGCAGCGTTTTACACCTGTTCCTCAATAGGAATCCGCAGGTGAAATCCGCACAAAAAAACACTGGAAATCTGCTGTAAATCCGCAGGTAAAACGCAGTGCCTTTTACCTGCAGATTTTTCAAAAATCGTGCGGAAAAATCTCACACGAATCCGCAACGTGGGCACATAGCCTTAGGGTTAGGGTTGGAATTAGAGTTAGGGTTGGAATTAGGGCTAGGGTTTGAAATAGGGTTAAGATTAGGCTTGTGGTTAGGGTTACGGATAGGGTTAGGGGTGTGTTGGGGTTACAGTTGTGGTTAGGGTTGGGATTAGGGCTACGGTTGGGATTAGGGTTGGAATTAGGGTTACGGGTGTGTTGCGGTTAGGGTTGTGGTTAGGGGTGTGTTGTGGTTAGGGTTGTGATTAGGGTTATGGCTACAGTTGGGATTAGGATTAGGGGTGTGTTGGGGTTAGTGTTGAAGTTAGAATTGAGGGGTTTCCACTGTTTAGGCACATCAGGGGTCTCCAAACGCAACATGGCGCCACCATTGATTCCAGCCAATCTTGCATTCAAAAAGTCAAATGGTGCTCCCTCCCTTCCAAGCCCCGACGTGCGCCCAAACAGTGGTTTACCCCCACATTTGGGGTACCAGCGTACTCAGGACAAACTGGGCAACAACTGTTGGGGTCCAATTTCTCCTGTTACCCTTGCAAAAATAAAAAATTACTTGCTAAAACATAATTTGAGGAAAGAACAATTATTTTTTATTTTCACGGCTCTGCGTTATAAACTTCTGTGAAGCACTTGGGGGTTGAAAGTGCTCACCACACATCTAGATAAGTTCCTTCGGGGGTCTAGTTTCCAAAATGGGGTCACTTGTGGGGTGTTTCTACTGTTTAGGCACATCAGGGGCTCTGCAAATGCAATGTGACGCCCGCAGACCATTCCATCAAAGTCTGCATTTCAAATGTCACTACTTCCCTTCCGAGCCCTGACGTGCGCCCAAACAGTGGTTTACCCCCACATATGGGGTATCAGCATACTCACAACAAACTGGGCAACAAATATTGGGGTCCAAATTCTCCTGTTACCCTTGTGAAAATAAAAAATTGCTTGCTAAAACATCTTTTTTGAGGAAAGAAAAATGATTTTTTATTTTCACGGCTCTGCGTTGTAATCTTCTGTGAAGCACTTGGGGGTTGAACGTGCTCACCACACATCTAGATAAGTTCCTTGGGGGGTCTAGTTTCCAAAATGGAGTCAATTGTGGGGAGTTCCTACTGTTTAGGCACATCAGGGGCTCTGCAAACGCAACCTGATGCCCGCAGAGCATTCCATCAAAGTCTGCATTTCAAAACGTCACTACTTCCCTTCCGAACCCCGACGTGTGCCAAAACAGTGGTTTACCCCCACATATGGGGTATCAGCGTACTCAGCAGAAACTGGACAACAACTTTTGGGGTCCAATTTCTCCTGTTACTCTTGCAAAAATAAAAAAATTCTGGGCTAAAAAATATTTTTGAGGAAAGGAAACACATTTTTTATTTTCACGGCTCTGCGTTATAAACTTCTGTGAAGCACTTGGGGGTTCAAAGTGCTCACCACACATCTAGATTAGTTCCTTGGGAGGTCTAGTTTCCAAAATGGGGTCACTTGTGCGGGAGCTCCAATGTTTAGGCACACAGGGGCTCTCCAAACGCGACATGGTGTCCGCTAATGATTGGAGCTAATTTTCCATTCAAAAAGCCAAATGGCGTGCCTTCCCTTCCGAGCCCTGCCGTGCGCCCAAACAGTGGTTTACCCCCACATATGGGGTATCACCGTACTCAGGACAAACTGGACAACAAAATTTGGGGTCCAATTTCTCCTATTACCCTTGGGAAAATAAAAAATTCTGGGCTAAAAATCATTTTTGAGGAAAGAAAAATTATTTTTTTATTTTCACGGCTCTGCGTTATAAACTTCTGTGAAGCACCTGGGGGTTATAAGTGCTCACTATGCATCTAGATTAGTTCCTTGGGGGGTCTAGTTTCCAAAATGGGGTCACTTGTAGGGGAGCTCCAATGTTTAGGCACACAGGGGCTCTCCAAACGCGACATGGTGTCCGCTAACGATTAGAGCTAATTTTCCATTCAAAAAGTCAAATGGCACGCCTCCCCTTCCGAGCCTTGCCGTGCACCCAAAAAGTGGTTTACCCCCACATATGAGGTATCGGCATACTCAGGAGAAATTGCCCAACAAATTTTAGGATCCATTTTATCCTGTTGCCCATGTGAAAATGAAAGAATTGAGGCTAAAAGAAATTTTGTGTGAAAAAAAAGTACTTTTTCATTTTTGCGGATCAATTTGTGAAGCACCTGGGGGTTTAAAGTGCTCACTATGCCTCTAGATGAGTTCCTTGGGGGGTCTAGTTTCCAAAATGGGGTCACTTGTGGAGGAGCTCCAATGTTTAGGCACACAGGGGCTTTCCAAACGCGACATGGTGTCCGCTAACGATGGAGATAATTTTTCATTCAAAAAGTCAAATGGCGCTCCTTCCCTTCCGAGCCTTACCATGTGCCCAAACAGTGGTTTACCCCCACATGTGAGGTATTGGTGTACTCAGGAGAAATTGCCCAACAAAATTTAGGATCCATTTTATCCTGTTGCCCATGTGAAAATGAAAAAATTGAGACTAAAATAATTTTTTTGTGAAAAAAAAGTACTTTTTCATTTTTACGGATCAATTTGTGAAGCACCTGGGGGTTTAAAGTGCTCACTATGCTTCTAGATAAGTTCCTTGGGGGGTCTAGTTTCCAAAATGGGGTCACTTGTGGGGGAGCTCCAATGTTTAGGCACACGGGGGCTCTCCAAACGTGACATGGTGTCCGCTAAAGATTGGAGCCAATTTTTCATTCAAAAAGTCAAATGGCGCTCCTTCCCTTCCGAGCCCTGCCGTGCGCCCAAACAGTGGTTTACCCCCACATATGAGGTATCAGCGTACTCAGGACAAATTGGACAACAACGTCCGTGGTCCAGTTTCTCCTTTTACCGCTGGGAAAATAAAAAAATTGTTGCTAAAAGATCATTTTTGTGACTAAAAAGTTAAATGTTCATTTTTTACTTCCATGTTGCTTCTGCTGCTGTGAAACACCTGAAGGGTTAATAAACTTCTTGAATGTGGTTTTGAGCACCTTGAGGGGTGCAGTTTTTAGAATGGTGTCACTTTTGGGTATTTTCAGCCATATAGAACCCTCAAAATGACTTCAAATGTGAGGTGGTCCCTAAAAAAAATGGTTTTGTAAATTTTGTTGTAAAAATGAGAAATCACTGGTCAAATTTTAACCCTTATAACTTCCTAGCAAAAAAAAAAATTGTTTCCAAAATTGTGCTGATGTAAAGTAGACATGTGGGAAACGTTATTTATTAACTATTTTGTGTCACATAACTCTCTGGTTTAACAGAATAAAAATTCAAAATGTGAAAATTGCGAAATTTTCAAATTTTTTGCCAAATTTCCGTTTTTTTCACAAATAAACTCAGAAATTATCGACCTAAATTTACCACTAACATGAAGCCCAATATGTCACGAAAAAACAATCTCAGAATCGCTAGGATCCGTTGAAGCGTTCCTGAGTTATTACCTCATAAAGGGACACTGGTCAGAATTGCAAAAAACGGCAAGGTCATTAAGGCCAAAATAGGCTGGGTCATGAAGGGGTTAAATACAGACCAAATACTGCTAGTTTTAGGACAGCCTTGGTTTGTAGAGGAAATACATAGGAGACACAGTCAACACAACCAAAAATAAAGTTTATTAATGAGAAATATTATTATCATTGCAGAAAATTACTGGTACAGATCGAATTACAACAGGACATTTACACAACATTGTCCTGCCATGACACACGTCCAATATCTGAATAAAAAAAAGCAGCAAATTGGTCCCGCATGTGACCAACTGCTGCAGTTGACCGCAGCGGGTGATGCTGGAAATCGGGCAGTGGGTGTGCAACTGGTTCATCCAGTTCAATGTTGGGTTGCTCCTTAGCCATTATATAATTGTGTAGAACCACACAGGCTTTGACCACCTCGTCGACTGTTTCCACTTTTAGATTTACGGCTGATGCAAGAATTCGCCATTTAGAGACCATAATGCCAAAGGTACACTCTACTGTTCTTCGGGCCCTGGTCAGTCTGTAGTTAAAGATCCTTCTAGTGTGGTTCAAGTCCCGACTGGAATAGGGCTTCAGTAGGTTTTCACACATCTGAAAGGCCTCATCCCCAACCATAATAAATGGCATCAGTGGACCTTGAGTGTTGGGGAGAGGTTGTGGCGGTGGAAAATTGAAATTTTTGCCATACACACGGCGGCCCATATCCGAGTTCTTGAAAGTCTGGGAATCGTTGCCACGGCCAAAAGCTCCAATGTCCACGGCGATGAAGCAACAGTTCGCATCGGCTATTGCCATTAGCACAACAGAAAAATATTTTTTGTAGTTGAAATACTATAATATATATAATAATATAATATAATAATATATAATATATATATTGATAATGCGGATGTGCTTTCCATCCACCACTCCTAAACAGTTTGGGAAATCACACACACTCCAGAATTTTTCCGCAATTTCAAGCCACATGTCCAAGGTGGGTAGGGGTATAAACTCATCCCGGATTACATTCCACAAAGCCCGACAGGTATCCGCAACTATTCCGGACAGGGTGGATATTCCAAGCCGGTATTGGAAGTGGAGGGATGATAAACTCTCTCCGGTTGCCAGAAATCTGTAAGAAAAAGAAACCCCCCAAAAATTACAAACTATTCTATTTATGGTGCGGTTAAGCTAAAGAAAGGAAAATACCCAAAACATACATGTCAGAAAACACAAAATTTGGACTGTCATTGGTTTAGATTTGGAACGTACCTTAATGTAACCAGCAGACGTTCCTCCGGTGGAATCGCTCTACGGAGCTGGGTGTCCTGTCTCCGTATGGCTCCGTGGACACGAGCAAGCAAATCCCGGAACGAGTCTTGCGACATCCTTGTATATTCATGGAATTTCTCTGGGTTGGCATTAAGCTCGGCATACAGCGTGTGATAGGCTTCACGGCTCTCACGTAGTTCGATAATGGGGAGTCTCAAAAAACGCCTACGTTGTCTCCTTATCCATCTTTCGCGATTTCTGTCTTGCTCCCAAGCAAACGCACAGACAAGAAACAGCTTGATGCTTAAATCCAGGTTGAAATAAAAGCTCTCCATGCGAAGATCCATTATGACACAGCATACAGGAGCAAAATCTGAACATTTCAGCTGTTCAAGGGTCTGTATATAGAGATTCCATAATGCACGCCCTCTGTAGTCCCATTGGTGGTGTCTGGTTGTCTAGATTTTTCTCTTGTGAAATTTCACATCATGCGCACCAAAAACGCAAACGCAGGAAAAAACGTATATAAACGTGTACAAACGCGGCGTTTTTTTAACCGCATGCGATACCGCATGCGTCTAAAAAACGCTGCGTTTGTACGCGTTTATATGCGTTTTTTCCACCACTTGCAGATGCGTTTTAAACGCTGCGGATTTAAACGCAAATGTGAAACTAGCCTAAGTAACATTATTAGCACGCATGCAAGCAAGTTAGGTTGCGGGGTACATCTGAGAGATCAAATGATTCAGGGTTCGTGGTCACATCACGAAAGGGGTCAGACTTCGAACTTAAAGGAGTTGTGGGTAATAGAAAGAGAACTCAAAAGGGTTTCATATGTACCTCCTCAGTTGCCACCTTTGTGTTATATCAGACAATCAAAGGCATAAATCATTCACCAGGGGAAATCAAGGTCCCGCTCCCTAAAAGTAGCAGTAAACTTTTTTTTTCAACTAGAAGAACAACACCTTCTGTCCCTAACAGTGTTACATATAAAGGGGACAGAAAACACCAGAGATCCCAAGTCAAAACAGACTGAGGAAAGGAAAATGTGTTGTGAATTAGACTTTTTGGCTCCCTCTTGTGGTTACTAGTGCTATGACTCTGGGATTGTCTTTCCTCAGTTTGGCACCCACCTGGGTCGTTAGTCCAGGGGAGTTGCTATATAAGCTTCCTGGATCCTTAGTCCAGTGCCTGGCATCGTTGTAATCAGATCCTTTCTGTTTGCTCCTGTCTGCTGGTCCGGGTTCGTGCAAAATTAAGCTAAGTCCTGCTTCTTTGTTTTTTGGTTATTTGCTTGCTCTCATTTTTGTCCAGCTTGTACTAAATGTGATTCCTGACCTTGCTGGAAGCTCTAGGGGGCTGGTGTTCTCCCCCCGGGCCGTTAGACGGTTCGGGGGTTCTTGAATATCCAGCGTGGATATTTTGATAGGGTTTTTGCTGACCATATAAGTCATCTTACTATATTCTGCTATTAGCTAGTGGGCCTCTCTTTGCTAAATACCTAGCTCATTCTTACGTTTGTCTTTTCCTCTTACCTCACCGTTATTATTTGTTGGGGGCTTGTATCCTACTTTTGGGGTCTTTTCTCTGGAGGCAAGAAAGGTCTTTCTTTTCCCTTCTAGGGTTAGTTAGTTCTCCGGCTGGCGCGAGACGTCTAGAACCAACGTAGGCACGTTCCCCGGCTGCTGCTATTTGTGGTGCTAGGATTAGATATATGGTCAGCTCAGTTACCACTGCCCTATGAGCTGGTTTTTTGTGTTTGCAGACTTAGTAATTATTTCCGAGACCCTCTGCCATTGGGGTCATAACAAAAAATGGACACTAAATTCCGAGGTGTTTCAGCAGATAGTAGACTTGTGGAGATTGCCAAAGATAGATTTGTTTTGCCAACAAGCAGAACAGGAGCGTGAAGAGGTTCTGCTAATTGAATCCAAAAGAAAACCCTCATGCGATAGATGCCTTGCTGATCTCTTGGAACTTAAGGATAGCATATGCCTTTCCCCCCCATCAGTCATGTTCCCAGCAGTTTTGAGGACGATAAAGGAGGATCAGTGAAGACGAGTGATTTTGATAGCTCCATATTGGCTGAAAAGGCCATGGTTTTCCTTAATGAGGTTAATGTCAGTGTTCGATTCACTGATCCAGACTGAGGTCCCAGAACTTCTCACTCATGTTCAGTTTGTCACTCTCAAATCAAAGATTTACATCTAAAAGCATGGAACTTGGGTCAAAAAGGTTTCTCCAGGTTGGTCTCAACCTTATTGAAGAGTATGAAACCGATAAAAATTTATGACGGAACATGGAGAAAGTTTTGGCAATTTTCAGCAAGAAAATAAGAGGGAATTAAACTCATTCTATAATTTATCCAAAAGGGGTTTAGAACCTGGGTTAGCTACTAATACCCTGAAAATTCAAATCTCAGCCCTGGGAGCATTATACAATTACAATCTGGTAGCTAACAGGTGGATTTCAAGGTTTATAAAATCTTGTAACAGATCTAGACCAGTCCCAATTCCAAACGTTCCCCCGAGGGATCTAAACCTAGTGCTTAGAGGCATTAACCAAAAATCCATTTGAACAATTACAACAATCTGATAAATACCTTACTCTAAAGACCACATTAGTAGTAGCACTGACCTCGGCACGTAGGGTTAGTGATATTCAAGCCCTTTCAGTAAACTTTATACTCAGGCATACGAGGATAGAATTTTGTTAAGACCTGATCTGGCCTATCTCACCAAGGTAGCAAATAGGATCCATAGAAGTCAGGAAATCAGCCTACCTTCCTTTTGTAATAACCCTAGGAACCCTGGAGAGGAAAAATGTCAGTCTTGATGTCAGAAGCGGATTGGCTCTTTCTCCACTGACTGGTTACAGACATGTATTGTTTGTAGCTTTTCATGGCTGCAGGAAAGGGTGTAAAGTATCAAAAAGTACTATCACAAGGTGGATAAGGGAGGCTAGTTTAGATTACTCAGCTAGTGAGGTGCTGGTTCAAGACAACAACGTTCATTCTACCAGAGACATCGCAGCCTCCTGGCCAGAAAAGGTAGAGGTATCTATTGACCTGATTTGAAAGACCGCAACGTGGTCTTCACCTTCTACATGCTTTAAGCACTACAGATTAGTTCTATCCTCCGCTGACCAAACCTTTGGTAGAAGGGTGCTGCAAGCGGTGATCCCTCCCTAAGGTGATTTGTTATTGTCTAATTCTCTCAGGTGTGCCGTCATGGGTGAAGGGAAATTAATGAAACAAAAAGCTAGCTCACTGATAGCCACAGCAGGTGCATGGAACTTCATCCTGATCACAGGTGATGGGCAAAGCAAAAAAGGATTTAGGTGTTCCAGCTCCTTTGGTAAAATCCAGACTTTATTCAATCCATATTAAAATGACAAATGCTCCAGAATCGTACTTGGACAAGATGATACAGCAACACAATTCGATTTCAGCAGCAATCTTTATCAAAGCTAAATCCCTCTAGTTTCCACAAAGATTTAAATAGACGTGAACCAATCAGATGATTACATCAAATCATGTGACACGTCAGGTCCTGCATGTGATATGCAACATATACATAAATTACAAAATTGTAACATGTGAACAAACTATAAATTCAATTGTGCAATGAATAATTCAAATCCATAGCTTAAATAAAATGATAAAGTTAAAAAAATTATTTGAAATTAGTAATGGAACACGATCTTTATTGCGTTTATTGAGACCATTCGGAATTCTGGTGCCCAGATTATAGATCCATAAATCCTCACGTGTAAGGACACGTCATCTGAAGTCACCCCCATGCAAAAGCCTTGGTGAATTGTTCTATGACAAATACAAGGTTACCTACCGGTAGCTGTTTTTTCCAGAACCCAAGACAGCACCCATATATTCTCGCCCCTTTTTTTTTTTTCTTTCACTGTGTTGGTGTTCACTATATGGTTGGGTGAAATAATGAGTTGGTGCGGGTTGTGTATATAATTTTTTTGGGAGGTTTTCGCATGCCCTATAACCCAACTAATGCATGTAGAAGTTCCGCCCTTATATTTCAGTAGGTGTCCTGAGCTTGGTAGGCAGATCCCTCTCTTTCAGGTGTGCGGTCATGGGTTCTGGAAAAACCAGCTACCGGTACGTAACCTTGGTGTTTCCATTCCCATTTTTCTATCTGCTTCAAATTGTGTTTTGAGAGATTTTGCTTCCCAACTTGTTTTATTTGCTGTAAACATTCAACAAGCAGAGAACCTAAAATCAATACAATTCAATATTTCAGAGACAATATGCTTTAAAGCTCCAGCTGAGGACCATTGCCAGAGGAAAGACAAAACCAGCTCGGCCCCTGAGCGGTTTCTCCCAGTACCGCTGCCTGAGGCTAACCGGTCTCTTTCATAGAGAGAGAAAATGATAAAGTTGCACCCTGAATTGCTAAGAATAAATAACTCTAGAACATTGGAACTGCATTACTGCCATAGAAAATAGGAAAATGCTACATTATGTAGATAAGGAATATTGGAAAAATTAAACTGCAGTAGTGCCATGAAAAATTACAGCAAAATAGAAGGTACTTAGCGCACAGATTGGCCAATACATTTGAGCTGTGAAGACACAGCATTGCATCTAAATTAACCAGATGACTATTTTTAGCAAGCCAGAAAGAATAGGCTTATCTGTTGACTTTTGACTCTAAATGTTGATTTCTGGTTGGCCAAGAAGACTTTTGCTTGTGTAAGTCTGTAATATTGACTTGTAAGCTGACATTCGATGTAACATATTGTGCTCTTATCCTTGATGAGACTTGTGATGTTTACCGATATGCTAATTATACATTGTGTAGGCCAGTTTTTTCCTTGTTTTCAAAGTGAACAATGCAAATAGATTAAATCATGTAATGCTACTTGACTTCATCTCCATTCTTACCCTTTATGTAAATACTGAATGAAGGACACTTGCTAATTATAAAAAATAAGTTACATTCCTCTGTATAGAGAGAGACAGATTCAGCCAAGACATGCAAACATCCAGAAACGCTACAGGACTGCAGCCAAGACATCACGGCTCTATCACGAGGGACATAGATTGATTATTCTACAGGATGCTGGCTTAAGAGACTTCGGCCTTGGCTGGAAGAATACAGATCTGCTTCATTGACCATCGCTGAACCATGGATACGTTTGCAGAATTGGGACCCGCCGTTCACCTGGCTCCAAGAAGTTCGGAGAAGGCAGGTTGTGACCCTCTGGTCAGCTGGCTTTGTACCTGAATGGACTGTCACCTTCCTTGTCGTGTCGGTGTGCATGTCTCAGGTGGGGTAGCCGACTCTGGAAGCTCTGAAGTAACAGCTGCTATTATCCTGGTGAGACAGCGGAAGGGTGAGACCATTTTGGGATATTTAGCTGGGACTGTTCTGTTATCGGCCTGTTTTGTGGTTCAATAAGGCACTGTCACCCTGTGTTGCCTGAGTAGCGTTACACCCACGTTAAAAGGAGAGCAGGCGTTCGGTTGGACGATCCATGGCCCATATGGTTTCGGCTAGCTGACCTGGATGCCCGCCGACCCGAGTCTCCACATTTTGGTGGCAGCAGTGGGATACTACGCAGTCCGGGGGAGCTGCAGGCGCTGGTGCTCTCAGACACCGTCCAGGCCTCCTCAACCAGGGAGGTATACAGACAGACCCAACAAATCATTGATGAGGCATGCACCGCAGGTTTCAGATGTCACTATTTACAACCCCGCCAACTCGGCCTTAGGAAGAACAGAATGGATATATGACCTCAACAAGAAACGGAAACTAGGAAACTACAAGAGCTGTGCCAGTTTTGACAGATTGAATTGAATTTAATCCAGGAACTACATGATGCCATGTGTGGACACAATGTATACCAGTTGTTTCTCCTCTATTACGTGTGGAGTTTATTTTCACAAGGTACACATGGGATATACTCTGAGGAAATTGGATGATACAAAGTTTTGTTGTCATAAAGGTGAAACATCTTACGCTCAAGATTGTGCTTAGAGACATGTTGTGAACTGTCTCCGATATGTGAAGGATGATTGGAATCCTATCACGTCTGGCTAACTAAGATGTGGGAGCAATGTGAAGACACAGCATTGTATCTTAATTAACCAGACTATTTTTAGCAAGCCAGAAATAATAGACTTATCTATATGTTGACTTTTAAATCTAAGTGTTGATTTCTGGTTGGTCAAGAAAGACGTAGTTATTTACTGGTAACAGGATTTCTCAGAGCCCATGACAGTACCACGGAGAGGGGATCCGTCCTTCAGAGACAGGGAACCTACAGATAAAAATGGCGGTACGTTCCCTTGCATCAGTTGGTTTACAGAGCATAGGAGGACCTCCAGGTTAATGACAATATATATCCTTTATCATACTGCTTATCAAAAAAACCACCGTGCCTATACATAAACCACACTACAAACACTGAAAACATGCTCACCACACACGTGACGGAAGGGAATAAATGGGTGCTGTCATGGGCTCTGAGAAATCCCATTACCGGTAAGTAACTACGTCTTTCTCCTCCCATAATAGCACCACGGAGAGAATTACAGATATAAAACTTTAGGGAGGGACCACAGCCTGAAGAACCTTTCTTCCAAAGGTCGCATAGCACTTGTCCTATGCAAGATTGGCATAGCTTCTTGTCCCAGGTGACTGGTAATTCATTATCACACATGGGGCAACATCTGTGCTTTGATTTTCCCAAAGAAGAGAAGAGAACCCCAGTTACAATGGTGAACTTTTCCGAAGATCACTCACCAGACGCAGCCGCGGGTACAGGTTCTGGAGGGATAGGATCCAAAAAGGGACTTTTTGAAGATGGCGATTTGTCCATCGTGCAGGATTTCCTGCTGCGCTGGACCGTCCGCTCCACTTGCATGCAGAAGGATGTCTCTTAGCCTGCTGCCGCTGTCATCGGCTGCTGCTGCTGGTGTTGCGGTACCCATGCAGCATATGCACACATCCCCTTTCAAATTTGCTGCCTGGCGTCTCTAACCCCACTTCTGATCTGCCCTGGAAGCACCTCCTCTCGTGGTCGCATCATCAGGGGGTGACCCGGCTGAGTTCACGCGAGTGCCAGCCGGGAAACCCAGCATCTATCTATGGAGCGGCAGCTGCGCTCACCCCGCTCGACCCAAGTCCCAGCGGTGGCGGCCTCAGGCACCACACCAGCGGCCTCAGGCACCACACCAGCTGCGGCCTCCCCGCTGGCCAGCCCTGGATCAATCTTCATCCGGAATCTTCATAGGTACCGCCGAACTGAAGGTTCCCGGTCAGGGACAGGAAACCAACTGATGCGAGGAAGAGGTACCACCCTTTTTATCTGTAGGTTCCCTGTCCCTGAAGGGCGGATCCTCTCTCTCCGTGGTGCTGTCATGGGGGAAGGAGAAAACAGACTTTTGCTTGTGTAAACCTGTAATATTGACTTGTAAGTTGACATTTGATGTAACATATTGTGCCGTTATCCTTAATGACTAGTGAGGTTTACTGATATGCTAATTATGAATTGTGTAGGCCAGGTAGTTTGTTGATTTTGAAAACATGAGGAAAAACTATGCAAAAAGATTAAATAATCAAGTAATGCTACTTGATCTCAACTCCATTCTTACCCTTTATGTAAATACTGAATGAAGGACACTTGTTAATTATAAAAATAGGTTACATGCCTCTGTATAGAGACAGAGAGCAAGAGACTCAGCCAAGACATCCAGGGACTCTACAGGACTGCACTCAAGACATCATGGCTCCATCACAAGGGACACATTTATTATTCTACAGGATGCCAGCTTAGGGGACTTCGGCACCGGCTGGAAGAATACAGATCTGCTTCATTGACCACCGCTGAACCATGGATACATTTGCAGAAAGTTGGGATTGGGACCCGCTGGTCGCCTGGCTCCATGATGTTCGAAGAAGCCATGTTGTGACTCTCCGGTCAACTGGCCTTGTACCTGTCATCTTCATACGCTTATCATTACCTCCTCTCTGTGTGCGTGCCACAGGTGGGATAGTTGACCCTGGAAGCTCTAAAGACACAACTATCATGCCGGCGAGTCAACGGAAGGATGAGACTCTAATGTGCCCCATCTCGGGGTATTTTGCTAGGACTGTTCTATATGATTTTGGCCTGTTTTGCATCGCCACACTGAATTACCCTCACCCTGTGTTGTCAGAGTAGGGATATGCCCACGTTAAAGGAAAGCGGGTGTACTGTGGGAGAGCCATGCTCCATGCGATTTCGTCTAGCGGACCCCGGGTGCCCGCCAACCCCCCCCCCCCCCCCATCTCCAAATTAGCCCAATAGTCAATGTCAAGGCATCCTTTATTGTTGGGGTCCTGTCCTGATAGGACACCTTTCCTTCAATTTGCGGGGCAGGAAGGAAGCAGCAATCTACATAACTATTCAGGGTGCAACTTTATCTATACTTATATTTATAGTTGGCACCTGTTCACACTAATTTGGATGTGCTGGTCATTTTTTTTCCATAGCGAGAAATCTGTCAATCACCTCTAGCAGCGCTGGGAAGAGCCAGCTAGGAACGGAGCCAGACTAGTGTAGTGCTTCGCTATGATCCCCAGGTGGGTTCCATACTGTAGACCGTTCCCTTTAAGTACTGATTTCTTTATCATGAATATTTTTATCAAAAACAATTGTGTGCAATATAGTGGATGTCTAGGATCCTGGCAGAAAGCAAGGCATGAGGAAATAATTAAAAGTTCTGCCAACAACATTGTTTTAGAATTTTACTTACAATCCCTTTTAAAGGCACAGACAGTAGTAAACAAGTCTCAGACAATTTAATGAATAGAATATAATGGATATGCAGCCCAAGACAAATGATTGCTCTGCTGGAGAGAACTAATAAAAAGGCACACACAAGTTACTAAACGGAAAATAAATTAGCCCCTTGTATAAAAGTATTGTTCTGCTGTATTTTTTGACGTAGACGTCATCATGCAGATAACATGGGTTATGCTAATACAATCTACATTCATTTTTATTGAAGGATTTCTCTGAAAGGTAAATTGTTGTAGAAAACACCATGCAAAAAGGAGTAGAATAGGAGCTGGTGAGGGATAGGTGCGGAGGATGCTATAGACATGAACCCCCAAGCAAGACAGGCATTCTGGCAAAACGCTAGTCTGCAGGTGCACAGAACTGTACACTCAGAAACTGACTTCTGTCAATTTCTTAGGAATATACTAATTAGTTAAATTGCTTCAACTACTGCCATATTTAGTTGGCCCCAGAGCCATAAAATCACTGTAGCATTCTACTGGAAAGAAGGGGAACATTAGAGTCTAATCTGTCAGAAGCAGACACTCACCTGTGTGTGTAGTAGTTCGCAAAGAACAGGACAGGGGAGTCACATGCAGAACTTTTGCTTGCTCTGTACCATGTACTGTAAAGTTACTTTACATATTTCTTCGCAGCTTTAACCTTTATCAACTTTAAAAGGAAATCTGTCAGCAAATTTTTGATATGTAATCTGAGGACACCATGATGCTGGGGTTAAAATACTGAATTCAGTGGTGTGCCACTTATCAAGCTGTGTGCTGTTTAATTGCATTGAAGGTTTAATCACCATAAACTCATCACTGCAAGTGGTAGAGCAGCACATGAAAGCTAGTCTGACCATGCCCCCTCCTTTGATAAGCAGCTCTTTGTCAATAGACAAGTATACAGAGAGCCTGGTATTGGCGGAGTTAGATAAAGAATGCAGCAGAGCTCAGAAAACTAAGAGCTCTGAGGTTACTGGGAGCAACAGTTGTGACACAGTCAAACAATGTTAAAATCACTGTCTCTTTTCCTACACTATTCTGCTCTCAGATGAGGTAGGAAAAAAAAATGGCGACAGATTCCCTTAGGGTATGTGCACACGTTGCAGATTTCCTGCAGAACTGCAGCTTTTTTTCCGCTCAGAAACACTGCAGAACCGCAAGTGATTTACAGTACAATGTAAATCAATGGCAAAAAAAAATGCTGTGCTAATGGTGCAGAAAAATCTGCAGAGAAAACGCAGCAGATTCAAAAAAGGACCATGTCAACTCTTTGTGCAGATCTGCTGCGTTTCTGCACCCATTCCATAATAGAAATCTGCAGGGGTAAAAAAAAAAAAGGAAGAAATCCGCACAAAAATCTGCAACGTGTGCACATACTAAAGGCGCAGATTCTGACCTGCGTTTTCTGCAAAGAAATGCAGAATCTGCACAGAAAATTCCACAGTCAAATCTGCAAAGTGTGCACATAGCCTTAATGGGTTATCCCACGGGTGGGGTCTGTCTGCTGAGAACAAAGATTCCAAAGTCCAAGTGCACATACTAAGGCCTGTCCCACACGTCCAGATAATTCCGGTACCGGAAAAATCGGTACCTGAGTTATCCGTGTCCGTGTGCTCACGTGGCACATCAGTGTGGCACACATGCGGCAGCCGTGTGCCGCCCGTGTGCCGACTGGGTACCACACGGACCGTGCAGGAGACAGCGCTAGAGATAAGCTCTGTCCCCTGCATCTGGTGCTGAAGCCGCCATTCATTTCTTCTCTCCAGCAGCGTTCGCTGGAGAGAAGATATGAAAAATCTTTCTTTTTTTTTTTTTTTGGTGTTTAAAATTAAGATCCCTGTCACCACCCCCCTCCCACCCACTGTGTGCCCGCCCACTGGAAAAAAAACACTCACCCGGCTCCCTCGATGCGTCCTCTCCGCGCCGCAGCTTCTTCTGTATGAGCGGTCACGTGGTGCCGCCCATTACAGTGATGAATATGCGGCTCCACCTCCCATAGGAACACTGACATGTCTCCGTGTTTTTCTAACAGACACACGGTCCGTGAAAACACACTGACATGTGCAGAGACACATTGATTTTAATGTGTCTACGTGAGTCAGTGTCTCCGGTACGTGAGAAAACTAACACCTCACGTATCGGAGCCACTGACGTGTGAAACCGGCCTAAGTATGTGCAGGAGACGTTTCTGCACCAAAAACGTATCTCTTGGCAGGTAAAAAGCACTGCATAAATTACACGTTTTTTGCAAACATTTTTTTCACATTTATTTGAATGGGTAAAAATCGCCTAACAAAAATTGGACATGCTGCAGATTGAAACTGCTTCTAATCTGTAAGGAAAAAATAAGCAGCGTGTGCAAGAGATGCCAGAAATCTCCTTCACTTTGCTGGTACAATAAATGCTTAGGACAAAAGCAGCTAAATAGGCAACAAGTGAACAAGCCCATAGACCGTAAGTGGAGCAGTGGTAACTTGTACCTACCGCTCCACTCACTCAATCTCGGGGATCTAGTTCTGGAGAGAACCATTTCAAGATTTGTTGCTTCTACTATTTAAAGCGTAGTAAAGGGCAATCATAGAAGAAGCCTTCCCTGTCAGCATTATTTCTACACTAAACTGTTGGTGTACAATGAAGATGTCCATGTGCAAATGGTGGAGAGGACAGCTTTGGTTTATTCTATAGATCTAAGCACTCCCTGTTAGGCTCCGCTGGTACAGAGCATATACTTGTACTATTTAGGGGTACATTCACATTGCAGATTAATTGCAGATATTCTTACAACTGTCTCATGCATATGAATGAGGTTTGCAGAAATCCATGCACATGCTGCAGAAACAACCCCATCCAGCTAGACATTTCCGTAACAAATATGCTACGTGTCACTTGTGGTGTTCATCCCTCTCCCAATGCAGGACAGTGGTAGAACAGGGTGCAGGCTACATTCCCTCCACTTGTGTCATCAATCATTAAAGGGAACCTGTCAACCCCCCCCACGCCTTTTTAACTAATAGAGCCACCTTGTACAGCACTAATGCTGCATTCTGACAAGGTGGCTCTTTTAGTTCGGGTCCCTGCCACTGCTGAAATAACCGCTTTTATAATTTGTCCCTGATACCAGAAACACCTCCCAGCCGTCACTCAGGGCCTCTGCATGCCAGGCTCCGCCTCCTCTGCCTTCATTAACGTCTCACACGGGGCTCCCGGATTTACCGCCTTGTCAGTGACCACCGCGGTGCGTCCCTCGCTTGCCAGACCACCTTCCGCAGTGTGAGACATTAATGAAGGCAGAGGAGGCGGAGCCCGGCGTGCAGAGGCCCTGAGTGACGGCTGGGAGGTGTTTCTGTCCGGGGGAAAAGACATGCCCCCAGGTCTATTTCAAGGTATCAGGGACAAATTATAAAAGTGATTTCAGCAGTGGCAGGGACCCGAACTAAAAGAGCCATCTTGACAGAATGCAGCATTGGGGGGTGACAGGTTTTCTTTAAATTCGTATATTTGTGCTTATGGCACTATGTTAATAAAATTTATTATAAAAGTAAACATTTAAAAATATTATTCTGGATATACCAAAAATGTACAAATAGAAAATGGTAAGGAACTAAAGTTTGTGGGACCAAAACCGACAATGTGGTAATCTAATGCAACCTTTTGACATGTGACAGAGCAAGCACAAGTTGGAGAGTTCAATGAATGATCATCTGGAGCCTATTGTAAGCCGCAGTAGGAAGAATGATACACATGCTTGTATATTGGGGGATTGTATCTGTACATTTGAGGTGCTCAAATCAAACAAAATATTTTTCAGCAAGGACTCACAATTTGCCAAGTACAGTCTGCTGCCTAATCTTCCATTCACTCAGAAAAAGAATTAATGCGAAAAAGAAAATCAATCAGAATGTGATTGTGCCTGCTGGAGACTGAAAGTCCATTTCCTCCGGAGTCACAGACTTCATTTTTAGAGGAGACCATATAACAAATCTGCATTACTTCATTTGCTTTATATGACTACATGATGAATCTGTACATACAGTATAACTAAGTTCTCCCAGATCAGTTGCTTTGCCCTTATCAGAAAAATAAAGCCATGGACGTAGATCAGTTGAGTGCTAGCCATCACAGCTTATTTTCAGCATATACAATTCTCTTTCTCTGCAGAAAAGACACCAAACAAAAGTAAGACCAGCAATGAACTCACAAAGCTTGAATCTGCCGTCATCGATCCTTGGAAGGAGCTGCCGCAAAATCATTGTATCCTATTCACAAACCGAATCATCTTCCCTGATCCAACCCAGAGCTCTTATATTTCTTACTTCTAAAGCTAGCATTTCACATAAGATGGCCGTCGGCCGATCGTCCAGCCGACTCTCTCATGTATACAAGAGCGCTTCAGTGCTCTCTATGAGGAAGCGCTGACTGACTAATAGGCCGGAGGCTTATCCCTGTGAGAACAAAGCGAGTCAGTCCAAAATTGGACAAGTGCAATAGACATCTTTCCCACCCATCAGTTGGCCGATGCTTTCATACACATTAGGCCGGAATTACACTGCCGTAGAGTCTCTCATGCGAGAGAATCCGTCCGATTATGCTAATGTCACTCAGATCAAACATTGTCAGAATGAGAGCTGAGTGTCACCTCACTGTGATCCGATTCCCTCACAAGAGAGAAACGCATCACATGTATGGAAAAGACTGAACTTAATTCCTCCATCTTCTCCATTGTCTGTGTCCGTGGTAATCACACCGGACTGGTATGACATCAGAGTTCAGTCTGAGCTTTAACACGCACCCATAGACTTGCATGGGTGAGTGCAACACAAATATCGAAGCCACTCTCAGCATGAAATGATTGTTTTCTCATGCCAAATTGGTATGAGAAAAAAGCCGTAAATTTGCATTGCCCTAAAGTATAACACTAGGCCAAGTGCTATTCGATAAAACACAGGATAGCAATAGGCAGTGTTATACGCTAGTGTGAGTAAGGCCTTAGACTTATGTGGGTCGATATCAGTCTAACGGATATGGGGACCTTTAGACCACTAAGATGTTGGTTGTGAAAGGAACATATAGTGAATTCTATTGGCATTATGACAGCAGAATAAAAGGTTTTGTTTAAAGGTTATGCCTGGTATTTCAGCTGAGCCAAATTACCTCCATGGCCTAGCATGCATTTCTAGACCCAAATACGAGTGCTCTAATCAATACTGAACATTTTAAACCAGTATTATACTTTCAAGAATCTTCACACACTACTGCTGACACATGGCTGAAACTCCGCAGTGAGCAAATGGCCTCACAATATTATTTCAACCGAGTGGCCCCTGGTAAACACAGTTTTGGCCAAGCATCCAGTATCGGCAAGTGGACGCACCCTTATAGGCCAAAAGGACAAATTTCCTTCTGCTGGAATCGCTTTACAATTATTGACATTATATTATGTAATCTTTAGTCATCTTCCTTTACATTGTGGAAAGTGGGCACCAAACTGTGTAAAATATGGGATTTATGAATGATTATTTGTGCCAAGGCAGCATACCGAACCCTGCAGGACAAATCAACACATGACGCAAGTCATCAGCTGATTTCTTTGAACATCTCCAGCGTGTTACAGAAGTCAGCCTCTGTTCACATTAGCAGTATGATTTTTTTTTTTTACTGTACAACAAGGCCATGACAGCCATGCTAGATTTAACTGCAAGTATACACCAGCAGGACACAAAGAGTTTAATAGTGCCCACTAGGTTCCTATTTTTTGTGTGCCAAGGGTAGTGTTGTAGGCTGTGCTGTTTGCAGCCAAAATAAAAAGGATATACAGTAAAAGGCAAGGCAAACCTAATGGAGACCCTGAATGCAAATGTGAACAAAGCCTTACCATCCTCACATCTGCGTATTATTGTATCTACAATATAGGAAGAGATTCCTCCTACTGGTGGCTGGGAATGTAATACAATGAATCCTCTGAAAACTACCCATTCACTTTCTACAGGTTTGAAGAGACTTGTTACAGGGCGACCACTGCTGTAAAGGAGGAGTCCTACATTAATATTCCATCCAGCAACGGTTGCAGTCAGTAAGAGGACCGGATCCCGGTAACTCAGCAGGAGAGAAATACTTTGAGGTATCCTCACACTCCTATGGTGTATAATGATGGCGCAGTGCAGCACAGAAATAACAGACTTCTCTTGTGAAGAGAATAAAAATAAAAATCAATCATACTCCTATCATCAAACTGCCAGACAAATGATCAAGTATTAGCCACAACCTGGAGATAAAAAAAAGTCTAATAAAATAAAGCAATATAAATCTGTTTCTCTCCATAGTCCTCAGCTTCTTGTCGTTCCTCTCTGTTGCTTTGGTACAACCATGTAAACCACGAGATCCAGAAGAGGAGGTAACGCTTGGTGTCCTTATAATACATTTTGGCAAAAGTGAAGTAAACAATCTGATAGAGTAGAACACGACGATCTTATCCATACCACCAGCGCACCCTCCTGCAGGTGGCAGTGCAGCAGTGATGGTAAAGCGGGCAAAAGCTGGCATGCAACTATGCCTTCACCACCTGAAAGACACAAGGAGACCCCCAAGATTATAAGAAGCCAAAAAACATCACACAGCACAATATGAATCATTTCTAGTGATGAGCGAATATACTCGTTGCTAGGGTTTTTCCGAGCACGCTCGGGTGATTTCCGAGTATTTTTTCGTGCTCGGAGATTTAGTTTTCCTTGCCGCAGCTACATGATTTGCGACTGTTAGACAGCTTGATTATATGTGGGGATTCCCTAGCAACCAGGCAACCCCTACATGTACTCAGGCTGGCTAGCAGCCATAAATCATGCAGCTGCATCAACAAAAACTAAATCTCCGAGCAGTCACAAATACTCGGAGGTCACCCGAGCGTGCTCGGGAAAACCCGAGCAACAAGTATACTTCCTCATCACTAATCATTTCCACTCTCCTCTTACCATGAAATAGAGCTGCAACAATAGAAAACGGCAGATAAACCGTGGATTATTAACCATTTTACCCCCGAGGGTGGTTTGCACGTTCATGACAAGGCCAATTTTTACAATTCTGAGCACTGCAACTTTATGAGGTTATAACTTCATGACAGTGGTAAAATTTATTCGGTATGACTTTTTTTTTTTTTTCTCACAAATAAACGCAACGGAAATTTGGCAAAAATTTAGAAAATTTCAAACTTCAAATTTTCATGCCCTTAAATATGTCACGCAAAATAGTTAATAAACAACATTTCCTACATTTGTATTTTACATGAGCACAATTTTGGAACCAACATTTTTTTTTCAGTTAGGAAGTTATAAGGGTTAAAAGTTGACCAGAGATTTCTCATTTTTACAACAAAACCTTTTTTTT
Organism: Ranitomeya variabilis; assembly: GCF_051348905.1. NCBI lineage: Eukaryota > Metazoa > Chordata > Amphibia > Anura > Dendrobatidae > Ranitomeya > Ranitomeya variabilis. The sequence continues at coordinate 206,299,558 of NC_135236.1, forward strand.
TTTTTTTTTTTTTTTTGAGACCACCTCACATTTGAAGTCACTTTGAGGGGTCTATAGGATAGAAAATATCAAACCTGACACCATTCTAAAAACTGAACCCCTCAATGTGCTCAAAACCACATTCAATAAGTTTATTAACCTTTCAGGTGCTTCACAGGAATTTTTTGGAATATGGAAAAAAAAATAAATTAACATTTAAACTTTTTTCCCAAAACAAGTACCGTATTTTTCTGACCATAAGACGCACTTTTTTTCCTCCAAATTTGGGAGGAAAGTGTGGGTGCGTCTTATGATAGGGATGTAGCATGTGGGGAGGGGGGCAGCAGCGAGTGGGATCGCACTGTTATCCCACTTCAGGAGGCAGAAAAATGTCCCCACTGCCAGGGAATCAGCGCTGGGGAAACCATGTGGTCCTGATGATTAAGTGCAGTGAATATTCATTAGCTACTCCCCGCCATCAGCTGAGCGGTGAGCGGAGCAGCAAATGAATACTGCACTTAAGCAGGGACACACATGGTTTCCTCAGCGCTGATTCCTGCAGCAGCTGGGGAGATCCGTGTGTCCGGGGAAGGAGGAGGCAGCAGCAGCAGGGTTCGGGGGAGAGGAGATCGCTGGTACCTTCCTGGGCTGGAGCTGAGTGCTGTGCAGTGTGTACAAGGAGGACCTGTGATGATGTCAGGAGTGGGCGGGCTGGAGCATCACATGGCAGCACAGAGCCCTCCCTCTTCTTGACATCATCACAGCTCCTTCAGACTCCAACACTAGAATCTGCTGGCTTCCATTACCTGTGCTGTGGAAAGGCAACAAGAGGGAGGGCTCTGTGTGTGCAGTCATGGGATGCTTTTACCTCACCACAGCTGGCTGGCTGCCACAATTAAGAGGTTAGTCTTTCCAAAACACAATAAAGCACTCTGCCACTCCTTTAGTGAACTATAACTCCCAGCATGTCATAGGATCTGCAGGACATGCTGGGAGTTATAGTTCTCCCATGGGATTTTAAAGCAGCACTCCAGTGTTATTTTGCAGTGCTGGAGTGGTGCTTTCAATATAAGCCCTGTGCCCCCATTCTTATACTGACCCTCCAGCATCTTCATATAGTACTTCACAGACACCACACTGGTCCCGCAGCTTCCAACATAATACCATACTATTACACTGGTCAACAGCATTTTTGGTGCCAAAGATATTTCATCGAATTTAGGGTATTTTTGGGGTGCTGATTCTGAATATGTCATCAGTTTTGCCAGATTGGCTCAAGTTTTTGAGATTTTTGGTATCTTATTTATAGCACTTGTTGGTAAATGCGACGCATCATCTCATTAATTTCTTTGGATTAGTACTTGAACTGAGCAGTTCTCAATATAGTTTTGTGTTAATTAGTGTTCTAAAAGTTTGTTCATAGCTTGATTTTTGCACTAACTTTATGTTGTTGTCTGTTTTCCAGTGAAAAGCATGAACTCATCAAGAAGAAGTTGTCTTAACGATCCAGACTCATTCTGTTACATTTGTGGTGAATACACACTGCCAAAACATAGAAGAAACATAACAGACTTCGTAAAAAAAAGTGTATTTTGCCTATTTTGGGGTTATGCTTGGGGACCAAGACAAGTTTTGGGCACCACACAGTGTGCAAAGCATGTATCGAATTATTACGAAAATGGAGCAAAGGACAAAGAAAAAGCTTCAAATTTGGTGTTCCAATGGTGTGGAGAGAGCCAAAAAATCATCATGATGACTGTTATTTATGGTAAACACAGGTACAGGCACATCTTCACAATGAGGGACAGGCCTTCTTGCAGATTCCATGTTACTCCCATTTTCGTTTCTTATGCTTATTGAATCCTTGCACTTGCACTGCACAGAAATAACAGTCATCATGATGATTTTTTGGCTCTCTCCACACCATTGGAACACCAAATTTGAAGCTTTTTCTTTGTCCTTTGCTCCATTTTCGTAATAATTCGATACATGCTTTGCACACTATGTGTGGTGCCCAAAACTTGTCTTGGTCCCCAAGCATAACCCCAAAATAGGCAAAATACACTTTTTTTACGAAGTCTGTTATGTTTCTTCTATGTTTTGGCAGTGTGTATTCACCACAAATGTAACAGAATGAGTCTGGATCGTTAAGACAACTTCTTCTTGATGAGTTCATGCTTTTCACTGGAAAACAGACAACAACATAAAGTTAGTGCAAAAATCAAGCTATGAACAAACTTTTAGAACACTAATTAACACAAAACTATATTGAGAACTTCTCAGTTCAAGTACTAATCCAAAGAAATTAATGAGATGATGCGTCGCATTTACCAGCAAGTGCTATAAATAAGATACCAAAAATGTCAAAAACTTGAGCCAATCTGGCAAAACTGATAGCATATTCAGAATCAGCACCCCAAAAATACCCCAAATTCATTAAAATATTTTGGACACCAGAAAAAAAAATTTTTTTTGTTGACCTGTGTTATATATAATAACACCACATATAATAGTATGTTATTAAATATTTTACCAAATTTTTTTGCTTCAAATATTTTTTTCCCTATTTTCCACCTCTAAAACCTGGGTGCGCCTTATAGTCCGGTGCGTCTTATAGTCCGAAAAATACTTTCAGATCGAAATTTGTATATTTTGACAAGGGTAAGAAGAAAAAATGGACCCCAAAATTTACAGTGTAATTTCTTCTGAGCATGCTGCTACCCCATATGAGGAGGAAGACCACTGTTTCTGCGCAAGGCAGAGCTCAAAAATAGAAGGAGCATCATTTGACTTTTTGAATGCAAAATTTGCTGGAGGCGGACGCCATGTCGCATTTGAAGAGCCTCTGATGTGCCTAAACCATGAAAATTCCCCACAAGTGCCACCATTTTAGAAACTAGACCTCTCAGAGAACTGATCTAGATGTGGGGTGAGCACATTGAACCCTCAGGTGGTTCATAGAAGTTTATAACGTTGAGCCGTAAAAATAAAAAAAAAAATTTACTCACAAAAAAATATTGCATTTCCATAAGGTAACAGGAGAAATTTCACCCCAAAATTTGTTGCGCAATTTCTCCTGAGTACGCCGATACCTTATATGAGGCAGAAAACCACTGTTTGGGCGCACGGCAGAGCTTGGAAAAGAAGGAGCGCAATTTGACTTTTTGAATGTAAAATTTCCTGGAATCATTAGCGGACGTCATGTCCCATTTGGAGAGTCCCTGATGTGCATAAACAGTGGAGATCCCCCACAAGTGACCCCATTTTGTAAACTAGACCCCTCAGGGAATGTATCTAGATGTGTGGTGAGCACCTTGAACCCCCAGGTGCTTCACAGAACGTTGAGCCGTGAAAATAATAAAATCACATATTCCTCACAAAAATGTTATTTTAGCATTTTCATAAGGGTAACAGGAGAAATTGCACCATATAATTTATTGTGCAATTTCTCCCGAGTACGCCGATACCCCGTATGTGGGGGAATACTTCTTCTGAGGCACAGTGCAAAGCTCAGAAGGGAAGAGGTGCCATACTGGAGTTCAGATTTTGATGGAATGGTTTGAGGGTGTCATGTCACACTGTCAGAGCCCCTAAGGTGCCAGAACAACAGAAAACCCCTATATGTGAACTCATTTTACAAACTACCCTCCCCAGTGAATTAATCTAGGGGTGCAATGATCATATTGACACAACATGTCCCTCACAGAATTGTATACCACTGAGCGGCGAAGAATAAATAAATTATATTTTTACCACTAAAATGTTGTTTAAGCCACAAGTTTTTAATTTTCTAAGGGCTAGTAGGACATTTTTTTTACAACAAACCGAGTTCCATTTTTTCCTCTGGTCACTGGTATCAGCTGATGAGACAACTGCTCCCATCATCCGAAACCTGTTGCCGCTAATAACAGAGACCAGGAGCGGCGGATGGGAATATTCATCGCTCCTGTGCTGTAAATATATAATTAAAAAAAAAAACCACGGCATAGGTTCCCCTGTATTTTTGATAACCAGGCAGGCAAGACTCTCAGTTGAGGGCTGCAACTGCCAGCTGTCAGCTTCAGCAAGGCTGGTTATCAAGAATAGAGGGGTCCCCACGTGGTATTTTTTAATTATTTAAATAAATCATTAAAAAAAAAAAACGGCGTGGAGCCCCCCCCCCCCCCATTTTTGACCAACCAACCATGCTAAAGCAGGCAGCTGGGGGCTGGTATTCTCAGGCTGGTAAGGGGTCATGGATATTGCCCCCCAGCCTAAAAAAAGCAGCCCACAGCTGCCCAGAAAAGGCACATCTATTAGATGCGCCAATTCTGGTGCTTTGCCCGGCTCTTCCCACTTGCCCTGTAGCGGTGGCAAGTGGGGTGATAGGTGGGGGGGGGGTTGATGCCACCTTTGTATTGTCCAGTGACAACAAGCCCCGAGGTTAGTAATGGAGAGGGGTGTCAATAAGACGCCCCCATTACTAACCCCATAGTCACATTGTATGAAAACACAGACACCAAGAATAAAGCCCATCAATTGAAAGAATGACACAGACTCCTTTAACCCCGTCCGAGGTCGGATCCCCTGCTTTGATATGGGCTCCGGCGGTAAGCCCACATCAAAGCCGCGACATGTCAGCTGTTTTGAACAGCTGACATGTGCGCACAATAGCGGCGAGTGGAATCGTGATCAACCCGCCGCTATTTACTAGTTAAATGCCACTGTCAGCGTTTGACAGCGGCATTTAACTACCGCTTCCGGAAATGAGCGCATCGCCGAACCCCGTCACATGATCGGGGGTCAGCGATGCTTCAGGATAGTAACCATAGAGGTCCTTGAGACCTCTATGGTTGCTGATGCCGGCTTGCAAAAAATAAGCCCTCACCCGACCCCAGATCACGAAAAATGGAGAAGCTACGGGTATCGGAAAATGGCGTCATTTTTTTTTTTTTTAAAGCAAAGTTTGGAATTTTTTTACACCACTTAGATAAAAAAAAAACCTAGACATGTGTGGTGTCTATGAACTCGTACTATAAACATAAGGATGAATGACCTCGGGGAGATCAAAACATCCAACACTGCGGAGACACCATCACGTGTTTCTCAACGCAGTGATCCAGAACACTGCCTCCATCCCTCAAGGGAAACATGCAAATGCATGTAGAAAAGCCGCGGAGACACCATCACGTGTTTCTCAACGCAAGCAAAGTTTCCTACTCCACACTGATGAGGGGCAAATACCCCGAAACAGCTGTCTGTGGATGGATACCATGTTTTGGCATAGGTGGTTTTCCTTTATTGGATGCTGCCCTTCCCGTGGTTGTTCCTTCCCGGTGAAAGACCTGGCTATTCATTGCTTGCGTTGAGAAACACGTGATGGTGTCTCTGCGGCTTTTCTACATGCATAAGAATTCAAACTGATCTGGAGAATCATGATGGCAGGTCAGTTTTAGCATTTAGTGAACCTAGCAAAAAACAAACAAACACGAATGGGATTGCACTTTTTTTGCAATTTCACCGCACTTGGAATTTTTTTTCCCATTTTCTATTACACGTCATGGTAAAACCAATGATGACGTTCAAAAGTAGAACTCGTCCCGCAAAAAATAAGCCCTTACATGGCCATATTGATAGAAAAGTAAAAAAGTTATGGCTCTGGGAAGGAGTTGAGCGAAAATCTAAAACGCAAAACCGAAAAAAAGCTAGGGTCATGAAGGGGTTAAATATCCTATATATTATTTTCAGATTACCAGGGTACTCCTTTATTAGATGTGTTATGGAGATTTACTACTCTACAGAAAAAAAAGGTAAACAGCATCAATATCTGCTTCCATTCAGTTACAAGTTTGTGTTTAGAAAACTCATTTATATACAGCGGGTGACATAAGTAATGAACACGTTCCCAATTTTCCAAGTAAATATATTTCTAAAGGTGCTATTGACATAAAATTCTCACCAGATGTCAGTGACAACCCAGCTAGTCAGGAAAAGAAATCAAGCAATCAAACCATTTTTTTTTCCAAGTCCGCAACACGTCAACCCTTTCAGTATCCATGCAGCGTTTTCACTCATTCAAATAAATGAGAAACCAACAGAAGTAAAAATGCATGTATTTTACGCTGAATTTTTCCTGCCAACACTCGTGCATTTGCAGCAAAATCCAAATATGTGAATATATCCTTATGCCATGTTTTCCCGCCGATTAAAACCAATTGCTTGGGGTCCCATAAACAAGATCATTTGCATTGAGTTTATTTTCAAGTGATTATTCAAAGAGGAACCCCCCCCTCCCTATGCAGACATTTTTTGTTTCTGCACTTTCAATTTTTGTTACCCTTATTCCAAGAATCTTAACCCTTTTGTTTTTCAAAATTCCTAAAAAAAAATTATAGGAGCATTTTTTTTTTGGGGGGGGGGCCTTTGGCCGGGCTTCACACAGCAAAAAGATGCCATACATGAGGGCCTTCAGCAGGAATGCCTCCAAGTAAAAGGCTGAATACATCTTATTTCATTATTTTGCATGAGCCGCACAGCTATTAAGTCAGCCAGAAAGCAGATCCCAACTATTCTGATATTGACTGACAATCCTCTGGAGTATCGGATAGTGACGGACAATCCTCTGGAGCATCTGATAGTGACGGACAATCCTCTGGAGCATCTGATAGTGACTAACAATCCTCTGGAGCATCTGATACTGACTGACAATCCTCTGGAGCATCTGATATTGACCGATAATCCTCTGGAGCATCTGATATTGACTGACAATCCTCTGGAGCACGCGATATTTTCTGACAATCCTCTGGAGCATCTGATACTGACTGATAATCCTCTGGAGCATGTGACATTGTCTGACAATCCTCTGGAGCATCTGATATTGACTGACAATCCTCTGGAGCATCTGATATTGACTGACAATCCTCTGGAGCATCTGATACTGAAGGACAATCCTCTGGAGCATCTGATAGTGACTGACAATCCTCTGGAGCATGTGACATTGTCTGACAATCCTCTGGAGCATCTGATATTGACTGACAATCCTCTGGAGCATCTGATATTGACTGACAATCCTCTGGAGCATCTGATATTGACTGACAATCCTCTGGAGCATCTGATATTGACTGACAATCCTCTGGAGCATCTGATATTGACTGACAATCCTCTGGAGCATCTGATAGTGACTGACAATCCTCTGGAGCATCTGATATTGATGGAAAATCCTCTGGAGCATCTGATACTGACAGACAATCCTCTGGTGCATCTGAAATTGAGGGAGTATCCTCTGGAGCATCTGATATTGACAGACAATCCTCTGGAGCATCTGATATTGACAGACAATCCTCTGGAGCAACACTAAGTTTCTGGGGGAAGTATAGCTTAAAGAGGAAGAGTCGGTTATATTCTAAAACTCTCTAGTACACTGTGTACAGTTGCCATGTTTTTATTATTCTTTGCCCCGTTTGCGATTCTATACCCACCGTAACCATTCTCCATTTTTAGGTCAGTGATTAAAGACAGTTCTGGTCAATGATGGAAATATCTTCTCTTACCTGTTCTTCTTATGGGAGTAACAATGGCTATTCCCTTATGTATGAAATGTAGAGAACAGAAGAAGAATCTCAGCTACCGATATTCACAGCTGGACCACCTATAGCTACCATAGCAATAATACAGAAATGCCAAACAACAGAGTATATTGCTGCACTTTTCTGAAGGACTAATGGACTACGCACAGTTGCTTCCCAGGGAGGAAAGCTGAAACACAGGACTGCTAACAGTCCAGCATAATGCTTGTAGGAATCTGATGACGTTAGCCCTTGATGCAGTGTTCTGTAGATATCTACCCCAAAGACTGTTATTGTAATGACCATATTAGAGATTGTCTATATACTGGATTATATATATATATATATATATATATATATATATATATATATATATATATATATATATATATATATATATATATATATATATATATATATATATATATATACACACACACATATATATACACATATATATATGTCTACTATATAATTGTCTAAGGGTCACTTCCGTCTGACTGTTACGGATATTCATTGGTCGCGGCCTCTGTCTGTCATGGAAACCCAAGTCGCTGATTGGTCGCGGCAAAACAGCCACGACCAATCAGCGACGGGCACAATCCGGCGGCAAAATGGCCGCTCCTTCCTCCCCGCAGTCAGTGCCCGCTCCATAATCCCCTCCAGTCAGCGCTCACACAGGGTTAATGGCAGCGCTAACGGACCGTGTTATGCCGCGGTGTAATGCACTCCGTTAACGCTGCTATTAACCCTGTGTGACCAACTTTTTGCCTAAGCAGCATCAATAGTAATAAGATCTAATGTTAAAAATAATAATAATAACAAAAAAAAAAATAAAATCGTTATATACTCACAGTCCGTCGGTACCCGCATCCAGAACAGGCCTTTCTCGCTCCTCGCGACGCTCCGGTGACCGCTCCATGCATTGCGATCTCGCAAGATAATGGCGTAGCGGTCTCGCGAGATCGCAATGCACTCGAGACCAGAGCGCGCGAGGAGCGTTGGTAACCGCTTCGCCTGGATCCGGGGGCCAACGGAAGGTGAGTATATAACCATTTTTTATTTTAATTATTTTTTTTTAACAGGGATATGATGCCCACATTGCTATATACTACGTGGGCTGTGCGATATACTGCGTGGGTTGTGCGATATACTGCGTGGGCTGTGCGATATACTGCGTGGGCTGTGCGATATACTGCGTGGGCTGTGCGATATACTGCGTGGGCTGTGCTATACGCTACGTGGGCCGTGTTATACGCTACGTGGCTGTGTTATATGCTATGTGGGCTGTGCAATATACTCCGTGGGCTGTGCAATATACTCCGTGGGCTGTGCAATATACTCCGTGGGCTGTGCAATATACTCCGTGGGCTGTGCAATATACTCCGTGGGCTGTGCAATATACTCCGTGGGCTGTGCAATATACTCCGTGGGCTGTGCAATATACTCCGTGGGCTGTGCAATATACTCCGTGGGCTGTGCAATATACTCCGTGGGCTGTGCAATATACTCCGTGGGCTGTGCAATATACTCCGTGGGCTGTGCTATATACTCCGTGGGCTGTGCTATATACTCCGTGGGCTGTGCTATATACTCCGTGGGCTGTGCTATATACTCCGTGGGCTGTGCTATATACTCCGTGGGCTGTGCTATATACTCCGTGGCTGTGCTATATACTCCGTGGCTGTGCTATATACTACGTGGCTGCTATATACTACGTGGCTGTGCTATATACTACGTGGCCGGCCGCGAACAATCAGCGACAGGCGCAGTCCGGCTGCGAATTGGCGCGGGATTTGAACCACGCTTCGCTAATTGGTCGCGGCCGGCCGAATCCTGTGTATTCAATGTATTATTCTAAAATCTTCATAAATAAACTACATACATATTCTAGAATACCCGATGCGTTAGAATCGGGCCTTGGGTTGTCCACTGACTAGTAAATCCTCACGTCGCGTGCACAGTGAGGATTCTCCTGTGCCGGCGCCGTGAGTGGTGGGTGCATGACCACAAGCATATGATATGCATACACATGATCAGGTGCCAATTAGACGTGCACAGCCTCACTCAATACAAGTTTCAGGGAGGTTGTACACGTCTAGTCCGAACATTACTACAAGTGAGCAAAACGCATACTTTACGTCACATGACCGTCTGCTCCCAGCGCATCGTTACAGCGTGCAGTGCAAGCAACGTGAGGATTCATGAGTCTGCAGTCTTCAACACCTAGGCCGGATAACCCCTTTAAGAGCGATTTGTTTTTATGGTGCTGTGTCAGACACGTGTGAGTGAACCAAACAAAGTTCCTTTATTATGAAATTGACTTGGTGAGGAGGAGGGGGTTCCTCCTCACCTTTTTATGTCAGAAATGGATTTCTTTTCTCAAACTCCTCGATTTCACCAGGGAATGCTGAGCAAGGGTTGCGGATGAGCAGAAGGGATCTAAAATAGCCATCTTCTAGCTTTCATCTAATGTCTACAAGAAGCAAATCATTAAGCAGAAGTAGCAGTGGTGGCAGAAATACTAGGCACTGGCTGCTCCCATCACCTACCTATAACCTCCACAACATGAAAGTTTAGTGCTTGCTGAACAAGAAGCAATGTTTCAGAAAGGGGCTGCTGTGGACTGGAAATCTGGATTCTCCCCTTAACATCATTCGATAATGCCGGCCACATTTTACCAAACTCTTCTGTTGAAATCATAAGAGGTCTGAAAAAAAGAAGAGCAAACCTAACTACATCCACAATGCATATAACAGTGCTTTACAGACAGATAGTGTAAGTTTCTTTTTCCTTCCAAAAATTCTTATTTAGGCAGCAGTCAATGCTGATTCAAGGGGTCATCCACCTCTTTCTGTTACCCATGTCCCCACCCCAGTTTGGTAAAAAAATAAATAAATAAATAAACAGCATAACGTAGCCTTCTGATTCCTGATGGCCATGACCACGCTGGTCTCCTCTCCTTCTCTTCCGCTGTGGTCAGCATGTGACCGCTGCAGCCAATCAGTAGCTGTGGTGAAAGAACAGACTAGCGGGGCAGAGGAGTAACTATATACCATTTCTTATTTTTAAGAGCACAGTGCTCTATACGCTTCGTGCACACATGGCACTGCCAGTTTCTCCTCCCATTTCTCTAAGATGACTGGAAACCTCATCAGTGCAGACTAAACGTCTAGTTGCTGGCAGTAATCTAGATAATGCAGTAAAAGAAGATACTCCATAGATACATATGAGGACCACAAAGTATGCAATCTCCGTTCACCACCAGATAAACCCCTCTGGCACTGCTCAGCCGCTGCTGCTACTGACATTTGATAAGACTTAGGGTACCGTCACACAGTGGCATTTTTATCGCTACGACGGCACGATTCGTGACGTTCTAGCGATATCATTACGATCTCGCAGTGTCTGACACGCAGCAGCGATCAGGGATCCTGCTGAGAATCGTACGTCGTAGCAGATCGTTTGAAACTTTCTTTCGTCGCTGGATCTCCCGCTGTCATCGCTGGATCGTTGTGTGTGACAGCGATCCAGCGATGCGTTCGCTTGTAACCAGGGTAAACATCAGGTAACTAAGCGCAGGGCCGCGCTTAGTAACCCGATGTTTACCGTGGTTACCAGCGTAAAAGTAAAAAAAAAACAAACAGTACATACTCACCATCTGATGTCCGTCAGGTCCCTTGCCGTCTGCTTTCCTCTCTGACTGTCTGCCGGCCGGAAAGTGAGAGCAGATCACAGCGGTGACGTCGCCGCTGCGCTCTGCTCTCACTGTACGGCCGGATCTCAGTCAGAGCAGGAAGCAGACGGCAAGGGACCTGACGGACATCAGATGGTGAGTATGTACTGTTTGTTTTTTTTTACTTTTACGCTGGTAACCACGGTAAACATCGGGTTACTAAGCGCGGCCCTGCGCTTAGTAACCCGATGTTTACCCTGGTTACCTGGGGACTTCGGCATCGCTCCAGCGCCGTGATTGCAACGTGTGACCGCAGTCTACGACGCTGGAGCGATAATCATACGACGCTGCGACGTCACGAATCGTGCCGTCGTAGCGATGTAAATGGTACTGTGTGACGGTACCCTAAGCCGACTGCCATTGATAACACTTTATAGGGCCTCTCGTAATGGGGGGCAGACTTCACCAGTGTGGTCCTTCTTACATGTATCCAGTCAGAAGATCTTTTGATTGGACTTACCAAAGATAAGGTATTTTTTTTTACTTAACGCTTTGCTTTACTCCCACACCCCAACATTAGTGATCTATTTAAAAAAAAACGCTAAATAGAGAAAACTGCAAAAGTTGATGTATTTATTTTACCTGATAAAATCAGAAAGTACAAAGTCTACTGAAAATTCAAGCCGAGAAGGCACCTCTGACTCTGCTAGGTACGTGACACAGCCATGGATTAACTCTTTCTTGCACGGGTGTGTAGGGTGTACACTGCCCCAGCATTGATGCACTCCATTAGCCTCCAGATGAGAAAGCTGGCAACAAAGACTCCGGGAAACCTAAAACACAAAGAAATTATAGCAATGTAATCAAAGCAAGAGGAAATTCCAACATGTTGGGATCTTTGTGGTTATGGTACTGTCTAGATCAGCAGCTGTGGATTCCCAACTAGCTTTACGTTATGTGTTTGCACTGATCTGCCTCAATGGCTGCAGCAATGGTCGGTAACTGAGGAGACTTACTGTAAGAATCTCGGAGCCTTCCACTTGTAGATTAATATTCCTAATTGCAGAACTTGTGGGATTAACAATAAACAATGCAAGGACCAAGCGGTCATCTTTCCACACTTTACTAGAGCACACAGTCAGAGTCCCACAATGTGCCAGCTCAGTGACGGCAGAGTGTGAATGCTGGGCAAGCTCAGGAGGTAAGGATGGCACACAGACAATTGTGCTGGCTCCCTGGCTGGATGGATAAGTCTCCAGGTTAGAGTTTGCAAACAAAGAAGAAACTTTCCCCTGTACTGACTTTTCTTCATCTCCTTGTGCCGGTAACAACCTAGAAGCCACTGATGAGACATCACTTGGCAATGTCTGCGCTAGGTGATTCTGCTCCCCCGGGGGGTACAAGAGCTGTGCATTCGCTTTCTTGCCAAATTTAGATTTTCTTTTAAACTTTTGTGTGGTCTGGTCTGGTTTACCCATCTGTGAATACAAAAAGGTCACATTAATTATACACATCAACCCATTAGTCATTAACCCATTAAAATGTTAAAATGACCTATCTGTGTCTCACAAGGCTAGTACTCCTTCTAGCAAAAGCCTGCTTCCCCCCCCCCCCCCACCCAAGAAAATAAAAACAGGCGTACAGCACGATCTAAATAAATTGCTAGTGCCTGGTGACCAGGATGTTGTCATGATGACATTGGGTCACTATGGCAATGATTGGGCCTCCGCGATCACGTCGAGGAGGTGCTGATCCAAAGATAGAGGGGCTCGCTGCCTCTCACTAAATGCTGCACTTAGGGGGTTAAAGTGCCGGAAGCGGTACGGGCACCACTCCTGGAATTGAGAGCTGGGTGTCAGCTGTCAGAATCAGCTGACACCCCGCAGTGATCGCACACACACAGCCTCTGTGCGCACAAACTCTCCATGATGTAACCATAGGTCCAAGGTCGTTAAGTACCAAGCGACCTGGAAGTAAGGCTATGGCTAAGGTCGTAGAGGGGTTAAAATAATAATAATAATAAAAAAAAAACACCCATGTGCAGTGCGTGTCTGCACTCGCATTCCCGGGGCTCCCGTAAGGAAATGTCACGTGAGCCCTGCGCCAATCAGCACATGCGTCCCTGCTCCGGCCTTCAGACATAAGTTACCAACAGAAAGTGAGAGTTGCGGCTGGCCAGTCCCTCTCTCGATTACTTATACATCTGAAGTCTGGGACAGTGGCCCCAGTGCTGACACTGGGCCTGATATAACCTCCCATAAGCCACAGGTACGAGCGTGGGCACTGCTGGAAAGGCACCAGCACGGGAGGCAAACATTCAAATCCAGAAGGGAGCTGTCTTCGCAGTGGACAACCCCTTTAAAAAAACACTACCGAATTATATGTACAGATTCTCCAACTAGTAGCTTTTCCTCTCTGGAAACAAATGTAAATTGACAAAATGCACATAATTTCTTTCACTGCAAAATTAAGTCCGGCATGGCAAAATCAATAAGTAAAAGAATACTAGGATACAATCTCTATCAATACACCAGTGAGCATACCAATGAGACCGCATTGGATCCAAGGCCCACAAATAGCGTGGAAGCCAATTGCTGCTTCTCTCGGTCCTCTGTGGAGAGGAGTTCCACTGATGGTTCTGGAGAAGGAACAGCCGGCTCTTCATCTTCGCCCATTGATATGCCACTCTCCAATGGAGGGGACACAGGCTCTGGTTTGCTCATTTTACTTTCCTTTTTCAGTAAGTAGCCTTCTTTCCCCCAAACTTTCCTAATACCTTCCATCTTCAAACGATTTTCCCTAATTAAAAAAAGAAAGACATTGTAGAATCAAAAACTAAAATACGGTAAAAAGAATGCAATAACCTGTGACAACGCCTATAGAGGAACCCACACAGGCATGAATTGACCTTGCTTTATTAAAGCATTATCTGCGTCATTAGACAGAAAATACCAACTGAAAATAGAAAGCAGTCAGACGGTTGTACAAAGCGGGCCGAGATCGGGTCGCAATGCTCTGACTGGCCGGCGGCTCTCGTGACACCTGCAAGCTCGGGTCAGGAGAGCCACCTGCCAGCCCATGCAGTGCTTCCCGATCTCGGTCAGACTTATGCGGCCGTCTGACTGCACCCATAGAGTGATCGCAAGGATTGCCTTCAACCATAACCCCTGTGTATGTAGAAGTAGAAAAAAAAAATCAACTGCAGTTAATACTGCATCTTCATTTAGGTTATGAGCTAGATTAATTTCTTACAATAAACTATTGTCAACAGCAGTGTCCTCCAACCTGCTTCACTTTAAGAGCCACATTCAGCTCTGTGAATTGGTCCTGAGCCCCCTGAGAAGTGACATACTGGCTCCCTCCTCCCACAGTAGTGACACCCAGTGCCCCCCACCCATTACTAGTATAAAGACAGCCAAAGCTTCCGTGCATAAATCACCTGAGACCATGTGCCCTCCTCCCTTATAAGCAGTATTCTTACATCTAGAGGTTCCCACCCCCAATCAGCATGGAGGGAGTACTTGATGCAAGAAAACAATCACATCCAGCTTCAAGAAACCTTCCATTACCCCCACATTACATATATTCATCTTTTCTCGGGCACTTCATTGGGAGACACAGGAACCATGGGTATACACTGCTGCCACCAGGAGGCAGTCATTAGGAATTACAACCTAAGAAAAAAAATGTCAGCTCCTCCTTGGCAGACTATACCCACACACTGGCAGCCAAGCTATTCAGTTTAGGGGCAGACATGGGTCAGGAGCTCCAGACCAGTTTATGCAAAATTATATTTATTTTTTCTCGTCTCTTCAGATAGGGTAACAGAGGGGCAGAGGCGGACATATTATTGGTGCTGTCACCCAGGAGCCCAAGAGGTAAGGGGCCATTTCCACCTCCAACGTAGCAGGCAGCTTCTGTCATAGACCGCACTATTGCACTGTATAGGGCAAGTCCTTGGCTTCAGTTGCGGCCTAGTCGAGCCACGCTCCCTGCTTTATTGGCCAATCAGCTGCTTGCGTAGGCGATTCTCCCGCTCTGCAGCATCCCCACCCCCTTCTCCAGCATCGGCATTTTTATCAATATTCAGCGAACCACAACCAAGCCAGCAGTCTCCAGCTGGTTTCCATAGGAAATCAATAGCTCCTGACACCATGACCTCTCCTCCAGCACTTCTCAGCTCCACAGAACAGGACACCCACACTGTTAGGTGGTCTTTCCTGAGATCCTACACAAAGGGCCCCAAGCAAGGCTACCTCCCTCCTGGGAACCATAAACCCTTATCTGTACCTACTCTTCTTTTACTTATGTCAGACCCCATAGAAAAAAAAAAAATCACACGCCAGTCCACCCATCTCTCACCGGCCGTGTACTTTGCTTGCGTGACCTGTAAGCAAAAATTCCAGTTGAGTCAACTTGTGGTGACATGTGCTGCCTGCATCCAGGTGCCCTTGCCTCCAGCGCAGGAGCCCCACACAGCCTGCAACAAGGATGTGCCCAGACCCTGGTCACAATCATAGAGCAGCTACCACCGCAGAGTGCCTCAACCACTGCCAACAGCAAGTCAGAGCCACCAGCTACTCCGCACCAGCATGGCAGATCAAGTCAGCCGTCAAAGCAGCCTAGAGTAAGTTCTTCATCCCGGTCTCCGTCTTGCTCCACGACTCCAAAACCACACTCACCATCACGCTCTTCCTCCCTAGAGACTCAGTCAGTCACCTCAGGTATCAAATCATTACTCGGATTCAGATTCAGACCCGATTTCTGATCAGGCTACAAAAGAGACATAGATGACAGTGTTGTCTGTTCTGTAAATAGGCATCCAATCCCTGAAGTGCCAATCTGTTTCTCTAAGCTTCTGCACAAGCGTTCTAGGCAAGATGGTGGAGGCCATCCGAGTGATTTGCTCAATGCCGCACTAGACCTCGGCAACTGGCTCCGCTTTCCCATTGGTACAATCTGTCCTCAAATGTTGAGATTCTCTGTCATTCAGAAGGACCTTGCCGAGGTGTTTCTGCCTCTAAGGCAAGGTTCACATTTGCGGTGGAGTCCGCAGTGTTTCGTACGCGACTGCAAACGCATGGTAAAATGCATGATAATGCTGCGTTTATTATCCGCATCAACTTATGCATGACGGATAAAAAAACGCAACATTTGCATGCATTCGCATTGTTTATGCGCATGCGTTTGTTATGAAAACATTTTTCAAGGAGAATTTCATTGACCCAAGCCACGCCCAACAGATTTCTGTATATAGACCCTTGTGCAAACGCAAGCGAACGCATGTCCTTGCATTCCTATGCGTTCCCATAGACTGTAATGCGTTGTTTTGACGCACTCCTTCCGCAAGCGCTTGCATGCATAAGGCGGCGGAAATTTGATGCCAAAAAATTCTAACATGGTGCATCAGCCGCGCCCAGCCACACACTGCGAAAATACGCATATGTAAGCAAACGCAGGGCGAACGCATGCAAACACATGCACCTGCGTCTACAATGTTAAAGATAGGAAATCAAGACGCATGCGGATGTATGCGTCCGAAACGCTGCAGACACAACCGCAAATGTGAAACCAGCCTAAGCCGACCAATGCCTGCTTAATTCATTCTGCCATTCTAGTAGCTTATAAAGCCAAGAACAAAGCGGTGGGCAGTAGGGGCAGACTCATTCCGCTTGGGCAGTGGGGGCTTCTTTCACTGTCTGCCATCAGTCATCAACCTTGCAACTTTTGTAAGGCCGCTACTTGGTCCTCCTTTTACACTTTCTCAAGTTTCTACAAGGTTCACACTTTCACCTCTGTGGACGCGAGTCAGGGCAGAAAAGTGCTGCAAGCAGCAGTCGCTCGGGTTACCTCCTGAAAGATTTGCCTCATGCATTTACACATTTTTCTGCCTCAGGGACTGCTTTGGGACATCCTCCTATGGTACCCGTGTCCTCCACTGAACTGCCCGAGAAAAGAGGATTTTTCGACTTACTGTAAAATCTTTTTCTCATAGTCTTCATTGGGGAATGCAACACCCCCCCCACCCATTTTGTTCATGTTAACCTTGTTGGGTGTGCATGTGTATATTAGTTTAAAAAAAAAATTCTGTTTATCCAACTGTTTTTCTTACTAACCAAATATATTGGTTACCAGTAGGCTATGTGCACAAGTTCAGGATTTTTTGCGGTTTTTCGGTATAAAAACACGATAAAACCGCGAAAAAACGCATACATTAAGATTCCTATTATTAGAATGCAATCCGCCTTCTTTGTGCACATGTTGTGTTTTTTCCCACGGCGGAATCGCATTCCGGAAAAAAACGCAGCACGTTCATTCCTTGTGCGGAATCGCGGGGATTCCGCACACATAGGAATGAATTGATCCACTCACTTTCCGCATGGGGCTATGCCCACCATGCGGGAAGTAAGTGGATCATGTGTGGTTGGTACCCAGGATGGAGGAGAGGAGACTTTCCTCCACGGACTGGGCACCATATAATTGTTAAAAGAAAAAAAAAGAATTAAAATAAAAAATCGTGATATTATAACCTTCTGGCGTCCCTCGCAGCGTTCTCGCTCCTCGCGATTATTCCGTCCCCAGTGATACTTTGCAGCAATGACTGCTACGTCATCTGAGGTCATTGCCAATAGGCATTATTGGGAATGGGAGCATCGCGAGGAGCGGGAACACTGAGAGGGAAGGCGAGAATATCACGATTTATTTTTTAATTATTTTTAACATTAGATCTTTTTACTATTGATGCTGCATAGGCAGCATCAATGGCAAAAAGTTGGTCACACTTGTCAAACACTATGTTTGACAAGTGTGACCAACCTGTCAATCAGTTTTCAAAGCAATGCTACAGATCGCTTGGAAAACGCTAGCATTCTGCAAGCTAATTACGCTTCTAAAACGCTAGTGTTTAGCCGGAAAACGCATGCCAATTCCGCATGCATTTTACTCGCGGCACAGTTGCGGAATTGCCTCGGAAATTTCTGCGGCAATTCCAGACGTGTGCATATAGCCTTAGCCTCCTCGTGGCGGCAGCATACACCCATGGTATCCCCATGAAGTCAAGAGATCGATCCCCTTTTTGTCTGGTTTGCATAAGCGTTAATCTTGTGGAATACCACAATTACCGTATTTTCCGGCGTATAAGACGACTTTTTAACCCCTGAAAATCTTCTTAAAAGTCGGGGGTCGTCTTATACGCCGGGTATCGTCTTGTACGCCGGGTGTATATGGTGGGTGGGGGGAGTGGTCCTGATGACGACGAGGGGGTGTCTCACAGGAAAGTGCGTGGAGTATCCCCCATTACCTCATCGTAGCGCTGCAGCGTGGGGTCTCTGTGCTGGGAGCGGCGGCTGTTGCTCCTCTTTGTGCCACGTGGGTGCTGTGGGGCGGCGGCTCCTCTTCTGCAGTGTGGGGCCTCTGTGCTGTGGGGCGGCAGCGGCGTATCTTCATGCAGTCAGTCGGGGCTCCTCCGGCATCTCCTTAAAGCCCGGAGGCCCCGCTGGCAGCTCCATTGCTGCGATGCGGTGGCCTCCGGGAAAATGGCCGCTGCTCAGATTCAGATCTCGTCTCTCGGGACGAGATCTGAATCTGAGCATGCGCCGCCCCTAGCGGCCATTTTCCCGGAGGCCACCGCATCGTAGCAATGGAGCTGCCGGCGGGGCCTCCGGGCTTTAAGAAGATGCCGGAGGAGCCCCGACTGACTGCATGAAGATACGCCGCCGCCGCTTCCCCACAGCACAGAGGCCTCACACTGCAGAAGAGGAGCCGCCGCCCCACAGCACCCACGCGGCACAAAGAAGAGCCGCCGCTCCCAGCAGAGACCCCACACTTCAGCGCTACGATGAGGTAATGGGGGATAGTCCACTCACACTTTCCTGTGAGACGCCCCCTCGTCGTCATCGGGACCACTCCCACCCAAAAGGCACATTAGACACCGGCCCTATAAGACGACATACGGCGTATAAGAAGACCCCCGACTTTTAAGAAGATTTTATATTTTAACTGGAAAAGTTGGGGGGTCGTCTTATACGCACAGTCGTCTTATACGCCGGAAAATACGGTATATATTGCATTATTTAAATACCGTCAAATCACATACTGGATATGCCCAATGTAACCGATCCAAAATTTAAAGAATATTTCAAAAGTTAAGTATCATTTAAATCAATTTTTGGTATGTGTTATAGTATAGTTGAAATGAGCTACCAGGGCTGTGGAGTCAGAGTCGTGGAGTCGATGTCTATTTTGGTGGAGTCAAGTTTGTATAAAATGGACCAACTCCTAAAATATATAATAAATTGGGTACAGCAGTACAATGCAGGATGTGTTGTAAAAAAATTTCAGAAGAATTTGGTAAAAATATGAAACATCCTATGAATGTCTGTTCTGTTTGTGATCAAAGGGTCTCAGCTTTTAGTTGAGATGAATCTGTGCTGCACTTTATGTACATACTCAGTAGTGACCAGTGCGTAATAGTCCCAAGTCGGAGTTATGGAGTTGGAGAGTCGGGAAATTCAGTAGTCGAAGGATTAGCTTACCAACGCCACAGCCCTGGTGTTACCGATGGTGGGGAGGTCGGGTGCGAGTAGGAATTGGGGGACTCCCTCTATTACATCCCTGTACCCTATTACAGCATATAGATGAGTGTTGTCTAAAGCGGATAATCTTCTTCAAAGGACTTTGTCAGCAGGTTTTTGCTACGTAATCTGAAAGAAGCATGAGAGTGTCACATATCAGGCTGTGTGCTGTTTATTTATACTGAAGGTTTTATCACCTGATGATAATCATTGTCTACTGCAGATTGTACATGCTAGTCCAACCCCGCCCCCTCCTGTGATAATCAGTTCACTGTCTATAAACAATGTAAATAGAGAGCCTGGTGTGGATGAATTTGGCTTTCTCAGCTCTGCTGCACCGCAAAATCTAAAAACTATGAATTACATCAGAACGGCTGCAACGAGTAAACTAAGTAATACATCATTGGATTCAGGGTCTCTTTGCCTACTTCAGACGAGATAGCCAAAACCTGCTGACCGATTCCCTTTAAAATGTTATAATTCCCCACACCAATATCCTACTGACTGAACAATCGTAATGAACTAAATGAACTTACTCTTTTAGTCCAGTCTCGCCACTGTTTCCAGAGACTTCAGATAAAACAGAAACAGCAGAAGGTGAATGTCCATCAACCAGACTAATTGAAGGTAGACTGGGGGAAAAGCAGAGTCCATAGGGTTCTAGGCTTAAGACTGAGAAAAGAGAAACTTTATAACCAACAATAAAAACATACAATTTCCTTATTCCTAGTAAAGCTACACTACTGAACTAATACAGAGACAAGGTTAGAACAAAAGTCAAAATAAGCACAAAATAATACCAAGGCCGAGGGGGGCAAAGGCCTCGCCCCCTAAATATATGCATAAATGCACAAAGGTACATCAATTAGTGTACTACTCCTGAAATAGTAGGAACAAAAAGCAACAGAGTAGAGCAAACACCAGACAGTAAAATAAAAACCAAAAGAATCATTTAGTAAGTCAAAATTACATACAAATACTATTTAGCCAAAACATATGGGCACAAAAGAGGAGAAAAAGTACAAGGACCTGCTGGTACAGCAGGCTGACCGGATGGAAAGAATAGTAAAAACGCCAAAGGTGAGTAAGCAAAGGACCTAAATATATGGAGTGCATTTATAAACATCTCAGTAATAAAAGGTACATGCAAAAAAGGAGGGGGCTGCTAATAAATATCATAGAGTACATCCCACGTAACAAGCCCCCCAAGAAAAGATCACAAGTACCCCAAAAAGTGTTTATAACTCACCCATAATAGCTGACAAGTATGGGTCAGCCTGCTGGCACCCCTTGACGCGCGTTTCGCGTATGTGCTTCTTCAAGATTCCCCTTCTTGAAGAAGCACATACGTGAAACTACATGTGATTTTAAAACAAGAATTAATCAACACCGACATACCATAAGGAAAAAACGTATGGACCTGCCAGTCTCCAAACACTTTGCAGAAAAATTACATACTGAAAAACCGTTACGTTTCCGGATTATAGATATGATACCTATTCAAAAGGAGAGGGGGTGATCGGGTACGGTTGCTCAAAAGGAGGGAATTGGAGTGGATAACAAGATTAACACTCTAAAACCATATGGCCTTAATGTGGACTTCAAATTAAATCAGATTATTTAGAATACAGTGATGTTAGTATTCCTTCTCACATCATTTTTTACTTGTCTTTGTATATAATGAATTTGTTGCTCTTTGGATAAAAAAAAATGATGATTATTATTTTTTTTTTTTCAGGTGTCCCATCCTATGAAGCGAATACAATCAAAAATATTATATTTTTTCTTTTATTCATGTTTTTCACTTATTAATATGCTGGCTTACGTTTATAGTTACCTTTTTATAATTTTTTCACTAAACCATACATCATCCTTTCTATTTGATGGAACTAAAATTTACATCTGGCTTATTTAATAAAAATAAGAAAAATTAAAAAGATTAAAAAAAAATAATAATAAAAAAAATAAATAAATAAAAAATAAGTTGCTGGAAGCCATTTTGGCTTGGTTCTGTTCTTGTGTGAATATGCACCTTAAGGGATCTATATGGTGTGACCAAAGATTTGTGGTAGTTTTGTGTCATATGCAATGGATAAGAGAAACACGGGGGACCATCCGCCCCCTAAGGTCTCTATGTTCATGCGTAGGAATGGGATGCACCACTTAATTGGAGAGGGTTTCCCGTACCTAGTGACACTAATTAGAGCTTATGTCCTGACCCTCTAAGTTTGGCGGCACATCCAAATTTGTTCCATAAGAGAATTGTGGTGCGTTTCTATTTGATCTTAGAGACATGTAGCTTCCTTCTAGTTATCTTCAAATAAGCCCCTTTTCAATTGTCTATTGATCCTCTATGGAAAGCAACTTGGTGATGTAGAGATTGGTGTAATTTTTGTATTTTTTAATTTATTTTTTATAATTTTGTAGCGTTTTGTCAGCTACATAGGTGATTACCTTAACCAATATGGCGCCGTCGTCTTCAGAGCGGCTCTGCGCAACTGCGGCTCTAAGCAGTATGCGTCTTTTTTGACACAAACGTCACTGACATGCGCAGTCGATACATGAGGACGTCGAAGACCGGGCGTGCATGAAAAAGATATAATTGTCAGTTCGCTCTAATCATGTTTCATGGGACTGGGACACCTGGAGTATTTTTATTGATTATTTAACATATTTTAACTATAATCACATAACTTAAATGTAGTAATAATGAATTTAAAAAAAATCATTTCAATGTGCACAGATGCACTTTATTCATCAACTATCACTAAAGCACTTTTTATCAGTATTATATTATAACACTTAATGAATTTACTAATGAGAAATGTATGTGTTCTATATAAAAGTTTGTCTCACTCATGTGTTCACTCCTTGAAAAAGGATAATACATCCAAAACGTTGCCACGCTGTTTGGGCAATAAAGTCCACTTTCTTTCTTCAGTTTTTTGTCTGGTTTTATATATATATATATATATATATATATATATATATATATATATATATATATATATATATATATATATATATATATATATATATATATATATATATATATATATATATACACACACACATATATATACACACACACATATATATATACACACATATATATATACACATATATATATATATATATATATATATATATATATATATATATATATATATATATACACACACACACACACACACACACACACACACACACACACACACACATATATATATATATATATATACACATACATACATACATACATACATATATATATACATACATACAGGTCCTTCTCAAAAAATTAGCATATAGTGTTAAATTTCATTATTTACCATAATGTAATGATTACAATTAAACTTTCATATATTATAGATTCATTATCCACCAACTGAAATTTGTCAGGTCTTTTATTGTTTTAATACTGATGATTTTGGCCTACAACTCCTGATAACCCAAAAAACCTGTCTCAATAAATTAGCATATCAAGAAAAGGTTCTCTAAACGACCTATTACCCTAATCTTCTGAATCAACTAATTAACTCTAAACACATGCAAAAGATACCTGAGGCTTTTAAAAACTCCCTGCCTGGTTCATTACTCAAAACCCCCATCATGGGTAAGACTAGCGACCTGACAGATGTCAAGAAGGCCATCATTGACACCCTCAAGCAAGAGGGTAAGACCCAGAAAGAAATTTCTCAACAAATAGGCTGTTCCCAGAGTGCTGTATCAAGGCACCTCAATGGTAAGTCTGTTGGAAGGAAACAATGTGGCAGAAAACGCTGTACAACGAGAAGAGGTGACCGGACCCTGAGGAAGATTGTGGAGAAGGACCGATTCCAGACCTTGGGGAACCTGAGGAAGCAGTGGACTGAGTCTGGTGTGGAAACATCCAGAGCCACCGTGCACAGGCGTGTGCAGGAAATGGGCTACAGGTGCCGCATTCCCCAGGTAAAGCCACTTTTGAACCATAAACAGCGGCAGAAGCGCCTGACCTGGGCTACAGAGAAGCAGCACTGGACTGTTGCTAAGTGGTCCCAAGTACTTTTTTCTGATGAAAGCAAATTTTGCATGTCTTTCGGAAATCAAGGTGCCAGAGTCTGGAGGAAGACTGGGGAGAAGGAAATGCCAAAATGCCTGAAGTCCAGTGTCAAGTACCCAGTCAGTGATGGTGTGGGGTGCCATGTCAGCTGCTGGTGTTGGTCCACTGTGTTTCATCAAGGGCAGGGTCAATGCAGCTAGCTATCAGGAGATTTTGGAGCACTTCATGCTTCCTGGCACCTGCTCACAGTGCCAAAACCACTGGTAAATGGTTTACTGACCATGGTATTACTGTGCTCAATTGGCCTGCCAACTCTCCTGACCTGAACCCCATAGAGAATCTGTGGGATACTGTGAAGAGAAAGTTGAGAGACGCAAGACCCAACACTCTGGATGAGCTTAAGGCCGCTATTGAAGCATCCTGGGCCTCCATAACATCTCAGCAGTGTCACAGGCTGATTGCCTCCATGCCACGCCGCATTGAAGCAGTCATTTCTGCCAAAGGATTCCCGACCAAGTATTGAGTGCATAACTGAACATTATTATTTGATGGTTTTTTTGTTTGTTATTAAAAAAACACTTTTATTTGATTGGACGGTTTAAATATGCTAATTTATTGAGACAGGTTTTTTGGGTTATCAGGAGTTGTAGGCCAAAATCATCAGTATTAAAACAATAAAAGACCTGACAAATTTCAGTTGGTGGATAATGAATCTATAATATATGAAAGTTTAATTGTAATCATTACATTATGGTAAATAATGAAATTTAACACTATATGCTAATTTTTTGAGAAGGACCTGTATATATATATACACATATATTATAATTAAATATATATATATCTACTAGGTGGTAGCCCGAATCTAACGCATCGGGTATTTTAGAATATGTATGCAGTTTATTTATGAAGATTTTCGACCGATTAGCGAAGCGTGGCTCAAATTCCGCGCCAATTTGCGGCTGGACTGCGCCTGTCGCTGATTGTTCGTGGCCGGCCACGTAGTATATAGCACAGCCACGTAGTATATAGCACAGCCACGTAGTATATAGCACAGCCACGTAGTATATAGCACAGCCCACGGAGTGTATAACAGCCCACATAGCATGTAACACAGCCACGGCGTGTATAACAGCCCACATAGCATATAACACAGCCACGTAGTGTATAGCACAGCCCACGCACTACATTGCACAGCCCACGCACTACATTGCACAGCCCACGCACTACATTGCACAGCCCACGCACTACATTGCACAGCCCACGCACTACATTGCACAGCCCACGCACTACATTGCACAGCCCACGCACTACATTGCACAGCCCACGCACTACATTGCACAGCCCACGCACTACATTGCACAGCCCACGCACTACATTGCACAGCCCACGCACTACATTGCACAGCCCACGCACTACATTGCACAGCCCACGCACTACATTGCACAGCCCACGCACTACATTGCACAGCCCACGCACTACATTGCACAGCCCACGCACTACATTGCACAGCCCACGCACTACATTGCACAGCCCACGCACTACATTGCACAGCCCACGCACTACATTGCACAGCCCACGCACTACATTGCACAGCCCACGCACTACATTGCACAGCCCACGCACTACATTGCACAGCCCACGCACTACATTGCACAGCCCACGCACTACATTGCACAGCCCACGCACTACATTGCACAGCCCACGCACTACATTGCACAGCCCACGCACTACATTGCACAGCCCACGCACTACATTGCACAGCCCACGCACTACATTGCACAGCCCACGCACTACATTGCACAGCCCACGCACTACATTGCACAGCCCACGCACTACATTGCACAGCCCACGCACTACATTGCACAGCCCACGCACTACATTGCACAGCCCACGCACTACATTGCACAGCCCACGCACTACATTGCACAGCCCACGCACTACATTGCACAGCCCACGCACTACATTGCACAGCCCACGCACTACATTGCACAGCCCACGCACTACATTGCACAGCCCACGCACTACATTGCACAGCCCACGCACTACATTGCACAGCCCACGCACTACATTGCACAGCCCACGCACTACATTGCACAGCCCACGCACTACATTGCACAGCCCACTTAGTACATTGCACAGCCCACTTAGTACATTGCACAGCCCACTTAGTACATTGCACAGCCCACTTAGTACATTGCACAGCCCACTTAGTATATTGCACAGCCCACTTAGTATATTGCACAGCCCACTTAGTATATTGCACAGCCCACTTAGTATATTGCACAGCCCACTTAGTATATTGCACAGCCCACTTAGTATATTGCACAGCCCACTTAGTATATTGCACAGCCCACTTAGTATATTGCACAGCCCACTTAGTATATTGCACAGCCCACTTAGTATATTGCACAGCCCACTTAGTATATTGCACAGCCCACTTAGTATATTGCACAGCCCACTTAGTATATTGCACAGCCCACTTAGTATATTGCACAGCCCACTTAGTATATTGCACAGCCCACTTAGTATATTGCACAGCCCACTTAGTATATTGCACAGCCCACTTAGTATATTGCACAGCCCACTTAGTATATTGCACAGCCCACGTAGTATATTGCACAGCCCACGTAGTATATAGCCCAGCCATGTAGTATATAGCCCAGCCATGTAGTATATAGCCCAGCCATGTAGTATATAGCCCAGCCATGTAGTATATAGCCCAGCCATGTAGTATATAGCCCAGCCATGTAGTATATAGCCCAGCCATGTAGTATATAGCCCAGCCATGTAGTATATAGCCCAGCCATGTAGTATATAGCCCAGCCATGTAGTATATAGCCCAGCCATGTAGTATATAGCCCAGCCATGTAGTATATAGCCCAGCCATGTAGTATATAGCCCAGCCATGTAGTATATAGCCCAGCCATGTAGTATATAGCCCAGCCATGTAGTATATAGCCCAGCCATGTAGTATATAGCCCAGCCATGTAGTATATAGCCCAGCCACATAGTATATTGCCCAGCTATGTAGTATATTGCCCAGTGACGTAGTATTCAGCACAGAGCCACGTAGTATATTGCCCAGCCACGTAGTATATAGCCCAGCCATGTAGTATATAGCCCAGCCATGTAGTATATTGCCCAGTGACGCAGTAGATTGCCCAGTGACGTAGTATTCAGCACAGAGCCACGTAGTATATAGCCCAGCCACGTAGTATATTGCCCAGCTATGTAGTATATTGCCCAGTGATGTAGTATTCAGCACAGAGCCACGTAGTATATAGCCCAGCCATGTAGTATATAGCCCAGTCATGTAGTATATTGCCCAGTGACGCAGTATATTGCCCAGTGACGTAGTATTCAGCACAGAGCCACGTAGTATATTGCCCAGCCATGTAGTATATTGCCCAGCTATGTAGTATATTGCCCAGTGACGTAGTATATTGCCCAGTGACACGGTATATTGCCCAGTGACGCAGTATATTGCCCAGTAACGTAGTGTTCAGCAAACCCACGTAGTATATTGCCCAGCCATGTAGTATATTGCCCAGCCATGTAGTATATTGCCCAGTGACGTAGTATATTGCCCAGTGACGTAGTATATTGCCCAGTGACGTAGTATACAGCACAAAGCCACGTAGTATATTGCACAGAGCCACGCAGTATATTGCACAGCGATGTAGTATACAGCACAGAGCCACGTAGTATATTGCCCAGCCACATAGTATATTGCCCAGCCACGTATGTCACAGGTTAAAAAATAAAAAATAAACATACTCACCTTCCGATCCGAGGGCCCCTTGTAGTTCTAACATACTCACCATACTTGTAGTTCTGTCACCTGTGCGAGGTACAGGCGGCAGCTTCCGGTCCCAGCCTGCTCACGCAGGCGCGCAGGGCCTGTGATGACGTCGCGGTCACATGACCGTGACGTCATGGCAGGTCCTTCTGCCAGACCATCCGGGCCAACGGAACGTGTCGGTTGCATCTCGAGGAGCGGGAAAGGTGGCGTAGGTGAGTATATAATCATTTTTTATTTTTTTTATTATTTTTAACATTAGATGTTTTTACTATTGGTGCTGCATAGGCTGCGTCAATAGTAAAAAAAACTTGGTCACACAGGGTTAATAGAAGCGGTAACGGAGTGCGTTACCCGCGGCATAACGCGGTCCGTTACCGCCGGCATTAACCCTGTGTGAGCCTGGGGTGTATGCGGGCGCCGGGCAGTGAGTGCGGGGAGTAAGGAGCGGCCATTTTCTTCCGGACTGTGCGCGTCGCTGATTGGTCGCGGCAGCCATGACAGGCAGCTGGCGAGACCCATCAGCGAACGAATAACTGCGACAGACAGACAGACAGAAGGACAGACAGACGGAAGTGACCCTTAGACAATTATATAGTACACTAGATTGAGGCCCGATTCTAACGCATCGGGTATTCTAGAATATGCATGTCCCTGTAGTATATGGGCAATGATGATTCCAGAATTCGCGGCAGACTGTGCCCGTCGCTGATTGGTCAAGGCAACCTTTATGACATCATCGTCGCCATGGCAACCATTATGACATCTACGTCGATACTGTGCCCGTCGCTGATTGGTCGAGGCCCAGGCGGCCTCGACCAATCAGAGACGCGGGATTTCCAGGACAGACAGAAAAACCCTTAGACAATTATAAACAGTATATAGATATACACACTCACACACACACGGCTTGACTGCTATCACAGAAATTATTAATGATTGTATGTTATCAATGCTGTAGAATTATATTTATATATACACAGTATAAAAGTAATAATTGCCATGAGTCAAATGTTCTTAGGTGGAGGTTAGTAGCCAGAGAGCAGCACTCACCAGGAGGTCGTTGCAATGTTATAGCCATGTTATTAAGACTCTATCCTCTTAAACAGAAGTGGTTGCTCGGATGAAATCTGTTTTCCCATCTGGTCTATATTCGTACTGTGGCAATGAACCTTAAGTAAACTCTGGATTACATCAGAGCTGGATAAGATTACATTTGATCCATTTCAGTCACAATATTTTTCACACACCAAGCATCTCTAGCATCATGACCTCTTCATATACAAGTGCTTCTCACTAAATCAAAACGTTAATTTCATTTCTTCAATACAAAAAGTGAAACTCATATCATACAGAGTCATTACAGAGTGATCTATTTGTAAGTGTTTATTTCTGTTAATGTTGATGATTATGGCTTACAGCCAATGAAAACCCAAAAGTTATTATCTCAGTAAATTAGAATAATTAACAAAAACACCTGCAAAGGTTTCCTAAGCATTTAAAAAGGTACCTTAAGGCCCCGTCTCACATAGCGAGATCGCTAGCGAGATCGCTGCTGAGTCACAAGTTTTGTGACGCAACAGCGACCTCCATAGCGATCTCGCTATGTGTGACACGTACCAGCGATCAGGCCCCTGCTGCGAGATCGCTGGTCGTGTCGGAATGGCCTGGACCTTTTTTTGGTCGTTGAGGCCCCGCTGACATCGCTGAATCGGTGTGTGTGACACCGATCCAGCGATGTCTTCACTGGTAACCAGGGTAAACATCGGGTTACTAAGCGCAGGGCCGCGCTTAGTAACCCGATGTTTACCCTGGTTACCAGCGTAAATGTAAAAAAAAACAAACAGTACATACTCGCCTTTCGGTGTCCAGGTCCCTTGCCGTCTGCTTCCTGCTCTCACTGACTGCCGGCCGTACAGTGAGAAGTGAGAGCACAGCAGTGACGTCACCGCTGCGCTCTCGCTGTACGGCCGGATCTCAGTCAGAGCAGGAAGTAGACGGCAAGGGACCTGGACACCGAAAGGCGAGTATGTACTGTTTGTTTTTTTTGGTAACCAGGGTAAACATCGGGTTACTAAGCGCGGCCCTGCGCTTAGTAACCCGATGTTTACCCTGGTTACCAGGGTGCTGCAGGGGGACTTCGGCATCGTTGAAGACAGTTTCAACGATGCCGAAGTCGTTCCCCTGATCGTTGGTCGCTGGAGAGAGCTGTCTGTGTGACAGCTCCCCAGCGACCACACAGCGACTTACCAACGATCACGGCCAGGTCATATCGCTGGTCGTGATCGTTGGTAAATCGCTATGTGAGACGGGGCCTTTAGTCTGTGTTTCAGTAGGTTCCACAATCATGGGGAAGACTGCTTACTTGACAAATGGCAGTCACTGACACACTCCACAAGGAGCGTAAGCCACAAAATGTCATTGCTAAAGAAGCTGTTCACAGAGTGCGGTATCCAAGCATATTAATGGAGAGTTGAGTGGAAGGAAAAAAAGTGTGGTAGAAAAAGGTGCACAAGCAACCGTGATAACCGCAACCTTGAAAGGATTGTTAAGAAAAGGCCATTCAAAAATTTGGGAGAGATTCACAAAGAGTGGACTGCTGCTGGAGTCATAGCTTTAAGAGCCATGACACACAAACCTATCCAGGACATGGGCTACAAGTGTCACATTCCTTGTGTCAAGCCACTCATGGCCAATAGACAATAGATTGTTGCTTAGTGGTCCAAGGTATTGTTTTCAGATGAAAGTAAATTTTGCATTTCATTTGGAAATCAAGGTCCCAGAGTCTGGAGGAAGAGTGGAGAGGCCACAATCCAAGCTGCTTGAGGTCTAGTGTAAAGTTTCCACAATTAGGGATGGTTTCAGGAGCCATGTCATCTGCTGGTGTAGGTCCACTGTGTTTTATCAAGACAAAAGTCAGCGCAGCCGTCTACCATTTAAGAGCACTTCATGCTTCCCTCTGCAAACAAGCTTTTTGAAGATGGAAATTTCATTCTCCTGCAGGACTTGGCACCTGCCCACACTGCCAAAAGTACCAATACCTGG
Organism: Ranitomeya variabilis; assembly: GCF_051348905.1. Lineage (NCBI taxonomy): Eukaryota > Metazoa > Chordata > Amphibia > Anura > Dendrobatidae > Ranitomeya > Ranitomeya variabilis. The sequence continues at coordinate 206,330,220 of NC_135236.1, forward strand.
TTTAAAAAAACAACAGTATCACTGGGCTATGAAAGCATCCTGGGCTTCCATAACACCTCAGCAGTGCCACATTTCAGTAGGCCAACATTTTGGACTTTAAAATCATTATTCAAGCTGGTATTATAAAGTATTCTAATTTACTGAGATAAAGACTTTTGGGTTTTCATATGGCCATAAGCCATAATCATTAACATTAACAGAAATAAACACTTGAAACAGCCTGCAGTGATCCTGAACCTACTGAACCGCCGCACAACCAGCTCTACCCTCTCCTAGTGTATCCTCACCCATCCCCTGCAGATTGTGAGCCCTCGCGGGCAGGGTCCTCCCTCCTTATGTACCCGTGTGCCTTGTTTTTTGCCCATGTTTAATGTATTTGTCTATGTTTGCCCCGTATTTCACATGCAAAGCGCCATGCAATAAATGGCGCTATAAAAATGTATAATAATAATAATAATAATAATAATAAATAGATCACTCTGTTTGTAATGACTCTATATACAGATGTGCTTAAAAGTTTACATACCCCAGCAGAATTTTTGGTTTCTTGGCCTTTGTTCTCCTTCGCCTCATTGGGGGACACAGACCGTGGCTGTATGCTGCTGCTGCCAATAGGAGGCTGACACAAAGTGATACAAAAAAAAGTTAGCTCCTCCCCTGCAGCATATACCTTCCTGCTGGCTCTCAGCTAGCCAGTTCTTGCTTAGTGTCTGTAGGAGGCACTTGGGTCTGGTTCAGACCCCATCGTTTTGATTTTATTTTTTTACTTTTCTGTAAATTTTTATTTTTTAATTAACGGAGTGAAGGAGGCGACGGATCCTTTCAAGGTTCCGATCTCCCCTGAACCAACAACAGGCGAGAACGTGGAGTGTCGCCTCCCCGTACCCTCTCCTGCGACATGGGAAGCCATGCCTGAGCTCACTTCAGGGGCGACGGTTCCTTCGAGTCCCGATCTCCCCATACCAGCAACGGGCAAGCACATAGAGTGTCGCCTCTATGTATCCTCTCCTGGAGCCAGGCCTATTGCCAGACAACTGGCCCTGTCCACCCGAGTGCTTGAACAACGTGGATGTACAGAGGCTCCTTCTCTTCGGCGTCCGAGCAGCCCCCACTGTCCCACCACTGTTAAAGCGGATGGCACAAGGAGGTGGACGGTTCCTCTCCACCTCCTTAACAAAGGAATGGTGGATTGAGGGTTATTGCTTTATCCCTGGACCGTCCACGCTGCAATACCTGACCTGCAGCAGAACAGCATAATGAGCGTTTTTCTCGGTGCTGTAACCCAGTCATCCACGGCGGCTCCATGCCAGGATGCGCACCAATGGTGAGTGGATCCAGTTGGCGATGGGCCCCTGCAGTGGCTTCCCTGTGGCCCACCTCCCTAAGGTAACGCTTCGGCCGGTTGCAAAAATTTACCCACCGGCTTCGGCCGATGTGTAGGCCGCATCCTGGAAGTCGCACCCGCACTATGGCGTGCTAAGGCAGCTCCGCCCATCTTTTCTGGCGTTTGCTGTCTGGCATGGGAGCGTTCGCTTTTCTTGGCCCAATGCCCCTCTATTCTGGAATTGTTCCCGCCGGCTGCAGAAATTTAGGCCCCGACTTGGGCCCATTCATGGAAGTCATGAGACTCCACCCACATCGCGTCTGTGGCTCCGCCCCCGAAATGGCTCCTCTCACTCTCTGCGAGACTTTATCACCTCTGCAACTCCTGGTGGCCATCTTGATCCACCCGGCCGGCAGGGGCGATGGTCTTTTGCATTAAAAGGGGCACAACGCTCTGCAGCCAGGTAAGGAAGTACTGCCCTCTTCCCTCCTGTACTTATATGAATGACCCGTATTACTCCCCGATCTTAATGGAGGTACATGACCAGTATTTCCTGGGTTTAAAGGCACATGATCAAGATTTCCTGGTCTAAAAGGCACATGACCAGCATTTCCTGGTCTTAAAGGGACATGACCAGTATTACCTGGTCTTAAAGGCACATGACTAGTATTACCTTGTCTTAAATGTACATGACCAGTCCGAAGCCGGTCACCCTAAATGAACTCGGGAACCCTCCGCCGCCGATCCCAGCTTATCCCAGAGTACCTAGTTCCCCTGAGTGGGCTTCATCACTGCCACATCCCATGGCTCCTCTGATCAAGAGATTGAAGCTCTCCGTGAACCGCTTGTGGCTCGGAGTGCTCACAGGACCGGCATACATGGTTCCTCTCCTACATGGCAGCCGTCGGCTAGCAGGGGCCGCAAGTATTCTAGAAACGTACAAGCGTCTAGAAAATGGAAGCTTTATTTCCTTATCTCCCTCACCAAGGATTTGCTGAGAACAAGACTCTGATATGGATTGGATACTGCCTTGGATCTGGACTCGCCAGAGCTTCAGAAAAGAGTGAATTTGCCTATTTATATCATCAACCAATCTCTGTAGATTGATGAGGGCTACGGTTCTACTCTAGATCACGCAGTGTCCCTCATAAGGAGACTAAACTCCCTCGCAGAGCATTTGTCCTTCACCCGGACAGGGAGCGTCTGGATAAGTGATTCACTGGACAGAAGCCTCTGCAGGCGTGGAGCCAATATGCAAACACGTGGGGTGTCCCCTCCACGTATACCCCTCAACGATGTGGGATGCCATGCCTGGTCTGATTCTTAGGGTCGACGGGTCCTTTTAAAGGGCACCGATCTCCCCACACCATCAATAGACGAGCACATGGAGTGTCGCCTCCATGTATACTCTTCTGCAGCCAGGCCTAACACCGGAACCAGCCCTGTCCACCCAGTGACCTGAACTCTGTGGATGTATAGTGGCACCCTTTTTTGGTGTCTGAGCACCCCTCTCTGCATTTCCACTATTTAGCAGATGATGCAAGAAGGCGGACGATCCCTCTTCAAATTCCCTGTTAAGAGCATGGTGGATCGAGGGTTCATCATTTTAACTCCGCACTGTCAAAAGAGAGCGGAGGTAGAAAGAAATGGCTTTTCCTGACCTTCTGGATGCAGCCGCCCATTCAGCCACTTGGCAGATTAACCGGGTTTGTCTACCAGTATTCCTGCCCGATGGGTCATCAATTACAATTACAGAGGACTGTCAGATGGCAAATCTGGTTTGTTCCATCTTGCAGCCTCGGGTTGAGTGGTCTACCCTTCCTTAGCCACCGCATGGGTTGCTAGAGCAATGGTCTCCTGTTCGGAGACCTTAACTACTTTGATTCACATCCAGTAACCTTTTCCCGAAGACAGTACAGCTGGTCAATCAAATTTCTTGAGCGGGAGACTATCTGGTTCACGCCTCTCGGATGCAGCTAGCTGCGCGGCGCTGTCAGCAGCAAATGCCATTACACCCAGAAGGGCATTATAGCTCAGAGTATGGAAGCATACTCTGCATTCAAAAAGCCTCTGTCATCACTCCCTAGGATCGCATATTTCTTATAGACCCAACCAGCAGTGGAAGAATTGTCCAGGACGGTCTAGATCTAAGGGATCTTGGTTCCAAAAAGGGGGACCGAAAAGTAAGACCGATCCTGGACCTCAAACTTTTACTAAGCTGGACAAGGTCATCGGATGGAGTTTCTCCGCTCAGCCATTACTTCAACGAATAAAGGATGGAGTTTCTGGCATCCACCGACATGCTACCCTTCGCATTCCTATTGTCCCCTCTTCAAAAATTCCTTCGCTTTCCCTTTCGCAAACAGCATTTTCAAGTCACGACCTTGTCCTTCGGCCTTGCTACCGCACCCTGATTGTTCTCAAGGGTCATGGCGGCTGTCATGTTCCTCTTGCAACCTAGAGTCGTGGTCGTCCTGCCCTATCCAGTCGACTTTCTAGCCTCTCTTCCAGAACTACGCTGAGTCGTCTATATCAATTGCTATACCCTCTCTCTCCTGGGCTGGCAGCTTCGTCTAGACAGGTTTTTCCTCTTTTCCAGCCCAGCAGATATCCTTTTTTAGGATGATCCTACACACTTCCAAAGGGTTGGCATTTCTCCCTTGAGACAAGGCCGTGGCCCTTCAACTCATAACTCATTTACTTGATCACTCATTCCATTCGATTTGCTGGGAGTGTCATGAGGAAAAATGGTGACAGCAATGGAAGCCGTTTCCTTTGCTCCGCTCGTTTTCTGTAGGTCAAACAGGCTTTCAGAGGGTAGTCTCTGAGCTTCTTCCTCATCTAGGGGAGTTCCTTCCGGTTCAATGATTATTAGTGACTACCGATGCCAGCCTTCTTCTCCCAATCTTTGTTCTGGGGATCCGAACGATATGGCTAGTCCTACAGCAGGTCCTCTGCCTTCTGGCGAGCCACCCCATCCGAATTCAATTGGATAATGCCACCGCTGTGCCATACGTCAATCATCTAGCAGGTACCCACGGTCAGGCATCATGGACAAAGTACCTCACATTCTCTGATGGGCCGAGATCTATCATTCAGTGATCTCGGCAGTACACATCCCAGGAGTAGATCTCTGGGCGGTAGACTTCCTCAGCCATCAGGGTCCCGCCTCAAGTGAGTGAGAACTTCACCCAGAAGTCTTCATCAGATTTGCCTTCACTGGGGCACTCCAGATGTAGATCGGATGATGTCCAGACTGAACGCCAATGTACTCGTGTTCATGGTTCGGCCTCAAGATCCAAAAGCCATTGCAGTGAATGCTCTGGTTCTTCCGTGGTACCAGTTTCCATAACCCCTCTTCCCCTACTTCCGAGAGTCGTTTGGAAGCAGGAAGGGTCCCAGTGGTCCTGGGAGATCCGCTCGGATCACGTTAGGTTTTTTGTTTGTGGAGCTAGTACTTTTTCCGTCTAATTGCAACGAAACTGCAAGTATGGACTTCCTCGCCGGGAGTTTTCACATGTGGTCCTTCCCTTTCACGTACCATTAGATTTTTGGGACCTTAAAAGGGAACCTGTCACCCCCCCAGGCATTTTTAACTGAAGGAGCCACTAATGCTGCATTCTGTCAAGGCTCTCTTAGTTGGTGTCCCTGCCAACGCTGAAATAAACGTTTTTATAATTTGTCCCTCATACCACTATTTTGTCAGGGGGGGCATGCCTTTCCCCCCTGACACAAACGCCTCCCAGCCATCACTCAGGGCCTCCGGGCGCTGCCTCCATTTCCTTCATGAATGTTCCCGGCGCCTACGCTGTAAGTTCGAAGGGCAGCGCAGACCGCATGCCTGAAAAAAAAAGGGGGTTCTGGGAGTCTTACAGTACACTCTTTTCTGATCCGGACAGACTTTATCAGGGAAGGTCGCCCCTTTTGTCTCTGCGATCTCTTCATCCTGACAAGTCTTCGGAGCTAGACACTCTGTTCTTTCAGACTATTTTCCTTATTACCATCAAGGCAAGGTTGCCCTCAGGCCATCTCTGTCCCTTCTTACCATGGTGGTATTGTATTCCCAATGTTACGAGGGCATCTTTTTTCATCTTTCGGCCCCAGTCCTCAAAATGGGATGGGTTCTCCATATTCTGGACGAAGTGAGTACTCTGAGTAGGTAAGTATCGTGCACGGCATCCATCCGAAGAGTGGACACCTTATTTGGGCTTCCTGACGGTCAGAGGAAGGCTTCCTGATGGTTACAGGAAGGAGTTAGCCATTTCATCGGCCATGTTAGCCTGGTGGATTCGTTACTCCATCCAGGAGTCCTTCCGGGTTAGACGTCAGCCTAATTCCTCTCCACTCTGTCGATCGAGGTTTCTTGGGCTCTAGGCACCAGGCGTAGGTAAAGCACGCCTGGAAGCTTGCGGGTTCGTCCAGTCAGCATGCAGTCTTGGAGCGCTATAATTCCCAGACTTCCGCAGATGTGAGTCTGGACAGGTGGACTCTGGAGGCCGCAGAGTCGCACTTGTAAGTAGTGGTTACACAGGGCCTGATCTGATGTTGTACCCACCCAGGGACTGCTTTGGGACGTCTGTGTCCACCAAGGAGGCGAAGGAGAAATAGGGATTTTTGTGTTCTCACTGTAAAATCCTTTTCTCTGAGCCATTCTTTGGGGGACACAGCTCCCACCCTGTTATTAGCTTCTGCTTGTTTTATAGTTTGACATGCTACACTCTCATATATAATGTGACATGCTATACTTTATGTTGTTATTGATCTCCTACTGCTTTTGCACCGAACTGGTTAGCCGGGAGCCAGCAGGAAGGTGTATACTGCAAAGGAGGAGCTAACTTTTCTTGTATCACTTCGTGTCAGCCTCCTATTGGCAGCAGCAGCATACACCCACGGTCTGTGTCCCCCAATGAATGGCTCGGAGAAATGGATTTTACGGTGAGTACACAAAAATCCCTATTTCAGAGAATATGAATGATAACACCAAAACTTTTTCTCCACTTCTGGTTAGTGGTTTGGTGAAGCCATTTATTGTCTAACATCTGTGTTTTCTTTTTTTAAATCATAATGACAACCCAAAACATCCAAATGACCCTTATCAAAAGTTCACATACCCTGGTGATTTTGGCCTGATAACATGCACAGAAGGGATCCAGACAGACTCTTGCATCTTTCATCCAGCCACTGACGTTTCTGGATTGAGGGTAAGCAAAAGAATTGTCAACAGATCTACGGGAAAAGGTAGTTTAACTGTATAAAACTGGAAAGGGATACAAAAAGCACGAAGAAAAATTGGCTGCATGGTCTAGTCGCCAGAAGAAAGCCATTACTGCACAAATGCCACAAAGTATCTCACCTACAATACGCAAAACAGCACAGAGACTAGCCTCAAAACTTCTGGAACAAGGTACGGTAATTTGGAGTGATGAGGCCAAAATTGAAATTTTTGGCCACAACCATAAACGTTACATTTGGAGAGAAGTCAACAAGGCCTATTATGAAAAGAACACCATTCCTACTGTAAAGCATGGAGGTGGATCGCTGATGTTTTAGGGATGTGTGAGCTACAAAGGCACAGGAAACTTGGTCAAAGTTGAAGGAAACATGAATGCAGAGCGCTATTAGCAAATACTGGAGGCAAATTTGCAATCATCAGCCCGGAAGCTGCACGTGGGACGTACTTCCAACATGACAACAATCCAAAACACAAGGCCAAGTTGACCTGTCATTGGCTACAGCAGAACAAAGAGAACGTTCTGGAGTGGCCATCTTAGTCTCCTGACCTCAATATCATAAAGCCACTCTAGGGAGATCTCAAGCACGCAATTCGTGCTAGACAGCCCAGGAATTTACAGGAACTGCAGGCTTTTTGCCCAGAAGAGTGGGTAGCTTTACCATCTAAGAAAATAAAAAACCTCATCCACATCTACCACAAAAGACTTCAAGCTGTCATTGATGTTAGAGGGGGCAATACACGGTATTAAGAAATGGGGTATGTGAACTATTGAGCAGGGTCATTTGGATGTTTTGGGTTGTCATTATGATTTAAAAAGAGAAAACACAGTAGTCTGACAAATAGCTTCACCCAACCACTAACCATGAGCGGAGAAAGTTTTGGTGTTATCATTCATATTCTCTGAAAAAAGGCCAAGAAAGCAAAAATTCTGCCGGGGTATGTAAACTTTTGAGCACAACTGTAATATAGGAGTTTCACTTTTTGTATTGAAGAACTGAAATAAATTAACTTTCTAATGATATTTTAATTTTGTGAGAAGCACTTGTAATTGAAGTACAGTTCCATCAGAAAAAGGCCAGACTTCCACAAGCCTATAAGCGTCATTCTCCGGTCAGGAGACCCATACTAGGACCGTGAAACATGGATGTGTGATTTCAGCCTTAAAAACAATTCTTTATAGACAGCTGTATGATGTAGTGAAAAGCATTCTTTTCAAAATTCTACATCTTATGTCTAAGATGGGGAAAAAGATGGAATGTTTTTTTTGTTTTTTTTAAGGACCTTTCACTAAATTTTTCATGTTGAAATGGACTCACAATGTAATAGTGGCTGCAGAGTGGCTCTTGAAGACCGTAGTTGGGGAACACTGCTGTAAGTATAGGAACACACAGATCTGCATTGTAGCTATACACATAAACCGTATACTATTCACTATGAAAATGAGCAAAAACGCTTTACTTTTTTAAAAAAATTTACTGGGAGAAATAAAAATGTTGCAAAAGTAAAGGTAAACCCCTTCAACTTGCGCAAGTTTCAGATTATTTCCTTTAATTCCCGACTTACTTTATTTGGGTCTTAAATGTCCTCTATTTCCAGCTGTAAATTTGTGTACAATTTCCAAATTTAATAAAATTAATTTAATTTTACTGGATGCATAAAATGACTTCACCACCATTTCTGCTTGACAAACATTTAGCATTACGTACTGTCAGGTTTCGCTCAGGACCACAGTATTACACAGTTTTATAGTGTAATCCAATATCAACTTGAAACAAAAAAAACACTGGATAATTACCAAAAGCATCTAGTACTCTTCCAAAATATGCACAGCATGAAATACAAGTCAAGGAGTAGAGAAAAGGCAACATTATAGTCATTGGCTACGTTTCAAGCCTAATAAGTGCAATTATTTTACAGGTCTACAGATCACATCCTCAAATATGCCAGATTTCATCTAAATAGAAAAGTGATAACATACAGTCCACTAACGTAATTTGCCTGTTCTTAAAATATGCCATTCCCTCTGGTCCTGGGCTTTGGGCCCAGTTGGATGTTCTGCCCAAATCCCATGTTTTAGGACTTCAGTGAGAAGCCCCATTGGCGTCACTGACATGTGGCAAAAGATGCAATGTGAACCCGGCCCAAGTGCCCCATTAGTCAATTAAGTCTGCCAACAGGGGCCTGAGAAGTTATGCAGGATCTCTGAAGCGGCAACGGGATCAGCGGGATCAGGAGGAAGATTGCTTATATTTGAAGAATGAGACCCAATATCAGCATGGGTTTACTAGGGACCGTTCATGTCAGACTAATCTGATCGATTTCTATGAAGAGGTAAGTTCTGGACTGGACCAAGGGAACCCAGTGGACGTAGTGTATATGGACTTTAAGCTTTTGATACGGTGCCACACAAAAGGTTGATATATAAAATGAGAATAATGGGGATAGGGGAAAATATGTGTAAGTGGGTTAAGAGCTGGCTCAGGGATAGGAAACAAAGGGTTGTTATTAATGGAGCACACTCGGACACGGTTAGCAGTGGGGTACCACAGGGGTCAGTATTGGGCCCTCTTCTTTTTAACATATTTATTAATGACCTTGTAGGGGGCATACAGAGTAGAATTTCAATATTTGCAGATGACACTAAACTGTGCAGGGTAATCCATACAGAGGAGGACGATTTTATATTACAGGATGATTTATGTAAACTAGAAGCTTGGGCTGATAAATGGCAAATGAGCTTTAATGGGGATAAATATAAGGTCATGCACATGGGTAGAAGAAATAAGATGTATAACTATATGCTTAATTCTAAAACTCTAGTCAAAACCGTCAAAGAAAAAGACCTGGGAGTATGGGTGGATGACAAACTCATATTCAGTGGCCAGTGTCAGGCAGCTGCTACAAAGGCAAATAAAATAATGGGATGTATTAAAAGAGGCATAGATGCTCATGAGGAGAACATAATTTTACCTCTATACAAGTCACTAGTGCGACCACACTTAGAATACTGTGCACAGTTCTGGTCTCCGGTGTATTAGAAAGACATGGCTGAACTGGAGCGGGTGCAGAGAAGAGCGACCAAGGTTATTAGAGGACTGGGGGTTCTGCAATACCAAGATAGGTTATTACACTTGGGGCTATTTAGTTTGGAAAAACGAAGGCTAAGGGGTTATCTTATGTTAATGTATAAATATATGAGGGGACAGTACAAAGACCTTTCTGACCTGAGACAGGGACAAGGGGACATCCTCTACGTCTGGAGGAAAGAAGGTTTAAGCACAATAACAGACGCGGATTCTTTACTGCAAGAGCAGTGAGACTATGGAACTCTCTGCCATATGATGTTGTAATGAGTGATTCATTACTTAAATTTAAGAGGGGACTGGATGCCTTTCTTGAAAATTATAATGTTACTGGTTATATATTAGATTTGTTGATAGGGAGTTGATCCAGGGAACTAGTCTTATTGCCGTTTGTGGAGTCAGGAAGGAATTTTTTTCCCCAATGTGGAGCTTACTCTTTGTCATATGGGTTTTTTTTGCCTTCTTCTGCATCAACATGTTAGGGCATGTTAGGTTAGGCTATGGGTTGAACTAGATGGACTTAAAGTCTTCCTTAAACCCTAATAACTATGTTACTATGTTACTATGTGAGACGGAAGGCACCAAAGTGGTTCAATGATTAGAAATACAGATTTTATCTTGTATTGCAAGTTCAGCTACACTAAAGTGAATGGTGCAGAGCTGCAATACCACATATTACCTGTACACATTGGTGGCAGAATTTGGAGGAAGGCTGCCATGTTTGTTTGTTTTTTTTTTAATCCTTGACTTATTATAATTTTTACTTCACAGTGTATCCTGTTATGGTATGTTTTCCCATTGATCGCAGTTCATAACAGTGAGTCAAGAAATCTTTTCAATTATCTTTAAGTGTTATAAAGGGCTTAGGTTGAAGTATATATGGAAAAGTTAAGAAACTTCCTCATATACTTTGTATTTTAATTCTTTACGATTAAAAAGGATTTTTCACCAAATTTTTCATGTTGAAGTAAGCAATGATTTTTTTTTCTTTCTAATTTCACCTCTCCTTTGACACCAGCACTGTCCTCTGATGATTATTCGCTTGAGGGCACTGATAAAAGTTGTGGGGCCCTGCTGACGCTTACTCTGCTGATAGCACTGCCATTAAAGGAATAGTTATCAGGAGGTGGCACTGGTGTCACTCACACTGCTTCTATCACCGCCCCCTAATAACGTTTAGTTTCAAGGAATGAGACTGCATTGTTAGAAGCAGTGACTGATGTTGAGTGAAGATGTGGTCACTTCTTGACGACCTCTAATGAACCAAAATATCATCGGGAATGGCGACGAGCAGGTGATGTCCTGTTTCAGGAGTGGGGAGGAGAAGTGGAGAGAAGTGAGTACAGCCCCAGCCTTCTGTAACGTCCCAGTTTAGACTCCTCCCAAACAAAGCATCAGAGGAAGTAAAAAATTAAAAAACAAAACAAAACACACATATAGGGAATAATAGGATAGAGAGAAGTGTAAGGGATTGAATAATAAAGCGTATGGCATCTGATGTGAGAGCATTGGATGCGACATGCTAATGACCCTCGGCTCCTGCTCTGCTGAAGCGTGAGCCAAGTGTCATGCTACTGGGCTCCGAGCCGCTCGCATGACAGGATCGGAGCACAGCTGCTGAGTAGATGTAAGAAATGTCTCCATCTCCTCTGCTTCTGGCGTCGGCGTGTGTATATATATATATTCTGGGATGCACTCGCAGCATGCTCCTATTGTGCTCTCATGCCGAATCGGCATGAAAAAATAATTGCAAATCTGAGAGAGTGGGCAGAGCGCTGTGTGATGTTTTATCGCATAGTAGTCGGCCGTATTATACGACAGTGTGACGCCGGCCTAATAGAGATTTTCATTTATTTCGTTTTAAATAACATTTTATTCCACTCTACTGCTACTTTTAGACCCTGTGTCTAGCTCAAGTTGAAAAACTTGGTTTTAAGTCCTCTTTAAGACATCTGCTTGCAGCCAATGAATCCTTAAGGAGGCAGAAACTTGTACAGATCTAATGTTACTCACACATTCTGGTACAGGACAACTGATCCAATCTAGCTAAGTCTCTGCTAGTTAACCCTCTGTGGGCTTCAGGTTGATTTAATTTAGAACAAAAGTATTACTGCTAAGCTTGTAGCGGAATGTATAAATTAGATAAGCTCCATCACAAAAGTATGAGGTCTGTGCATTTTTTCAATCTCTGGATGTTAAAGAGGACATGTCAGTAGGATATTTAAACCCTAAATAGAAAGGTATGAGTGTAAAGCTCCTTTAATGCACTTCACTGTCCACGGTCATTGATTGACAGATCCCTAGGTGACGTGTCTTCCTTGCACAGGCGCCATCATTGCTCGGGTTCATTTCACCAGTAGCAGCGCCTGCACATTAAGCTTATGATGACATTGCAAAATCAATGTACCGGCTCTCGCAAAGTCATTAGGCGCTCACTGCGCAGGTGTCATCATAGCCCATGTTTGTGGCAGTGAGCTGGTGCGTGAAGTGTCTGCTCCTATGCACTCCAGAATAGAACTTCCAAAATAGAATTCTCAGTAACGCCACAACAAAAATTCTACTGGAAAGAAATGAATGCAACAAGCATTACAGGGGCTTTATACGCATACCATTAGTAAGGGATCGAATATCCTGCTGACTGGTGCTCTTTAAAGGATAGGTGATCAACATCAGATTGGAGTGATCAGCTGTTCTTTGCCACCACCAGCTGGATGTTACCAGTCTCTCAACTGTGCAGTGGCCATGGAGGGGCACTACAAACCCGCCCCAAATCATTCGAATAAAGACCGATGTGCAGTACCCAGTGAAGCCAACACAGCTGACGGAGCGATGCTGCTCAGTTCCACAACTGGTAACATCTGGCTACCACTGACACACACAAAACATGGGGGTGCAGGTGTCAGACCCCCACCAATTTGATACTGATGACATATCTGTAGGACTGTAATAGAGAAGATCCAATCGGCACTTGGCAGCCTCGTGGTGCTTGCATACGCGGATGGCGTCCCACAGCCGTATAACAAAATGACCACCAGCACTCACTTTTCTTAAACTTCGTTTTTTTCTTCAAATGAAAGCAGAATCTTGCAGTGTGACACGTCACAGCCCAATCTTGAGCCTTCATGCTTGAAAATGCTCAGATTGAGCCAGGACTTGTCACACTGTAAAAAGCCGCTTTCATTTCAATACAGAGTGACAAAAAGTGAGTGACGGTCCACTATTCATATTATAGGTCATCAATATAAAAGTAGCCCAGCAACCCATTAACTATAGTGTTTCCATTCATTTACAGCAAACATAGCAAAAAGTATATAAAAATGACACATTAACGTTACGGTACATTGTACAGGCAATTCACGAAAAGTAATCATTCAAGGAAATACCCCAATATTCTGCTTCAATAACTGCATTGAGCTCAGCTCTTTTTATTGAAAGGACTTCCGGAAAAAGGCAATGGGTCCCAAGACCCCTCAATACACGAGTGTTACAGAGCAGGGATCCACACTAAGGCATTTGTGGCATATCTGGGGATATGACAAATGTCCGAGATGGGAATACTCTTTCATCTGAGAACCGCCTATATTATCTTTACATGAAACAGGGGGTACACCACAATTCAGATGTAATATGGGTTGTAACAAATGAAAAACGATAAGATGACAAGAGACATCTACCTTTTTCCCGAGACAGCTTTTCCTCTTGACGTTGGTGATGAGGCTTGTATGGGGCCGCACCATTACTGAGGGCTTCAGCCACAAATCCATCCATGAAAGACAGAGAAGCATCAACCTGCAAGCAAACATTGCACATTGTATGATCCCTAGGGTCGGTACACAGGTGGACGTACCGTCAGATACAAAGGGGGCAGGGGAACGCTCAAGAATAGCACTAATATATATGTCAGTAGGAGCCTGTGGAAAGTAGATAAAACCATGTGATAGGACAGCATCAACTACCAAATGTCAACCATACGGTGGTCCAGGAGTACAGGTACGCCAAAAAAAAAAACAGACAATCCTCAGTCCTCTAGGAAATCCAAGCAGCTGACGAAGATGGCAACAGCATCCAAAGTACAGAAGTACCCTTTACTATTCCATCACAGGTACCGAGACTGATGGCAATGTTTTAATCCCAAACAGATGGGTCTATATCACACCATTATGTTTCCTTGTATCTGTGATGGACTAATAAAAAAGAACCTTTAGTATTCTGGATGTTGTCGCCATCTTCATCTACTGCGTGGAGTAGAGTGGCTGGGCGATTGGCACACACTGGGTAACTGTACATTTCGGACATCCAGCATCTACATGCCTTTGAGAATACATAAGCAGGCAATTCTGGCTTTTTATTGTTATGGTGAGTGGCTCTTTAGTGCAATATAATGAACGTCAGCCCAGTAAGACTTCAGAAGACGGATCAGCATTTTTAGCCGCTGTGAATGACTTTGCAGCAGTTGTTTCCCGTGCTGAATAGAATATTTACCAGTAAATCTTCACAGCAGGAATTGAGTGGAAAAAGTCTGTGCATTAGCGGCCTGTCGCCCCACAGCGCTTTTAATTCGCAGGCCTGCTGCCGCATCCCCGTGTCCAGGCAGGTTGTGAATTCCAGGATTAGCTGATCCACTAATAATGAATGTGGAGCGACTGCAGACAGCTTGGTTACTGCAGCCATAATCCAGGCCGTGGTTTCAGAAGTAACAGAGCTTCGCAAGAGAATACTGCGGAGTTTAGATATTACCGATTCTGTAGGAACCTGCTTTGCTAGATAGGAATATTCTCCCAGTACCTGAAATAGCAAAATCCAGACATGAGAAGTGCTAGCAGTAATGTACAAATAAAGGGGAAGTCCTCACCTAACAGGAGAGGTGACAACTTCTACATCTGTAGGACCCACCACGGAGGCCCTCACCAATCACCGGATGGGGCGCTTTGGTCTGCCATCTGAATGGAGCAACAGTGCACATGCTCAGCCATTGCTATATTCCTTCTATAAGGGATTTCCAGAGATGTGCTGGCAATCTGTACACTACTACCTCCGGCAGACTCGTAGAGAAAGAATACAAGCAGCAGTGGACCAAGCGCAATGCACATTGGTTAGACCGCCACCGGTAGACATCCTGTAAATAGGCGATAATGTATTGTAACTGGAATACCCCTTTAATGCCACCTTTAACCAAATGCAGTAGAATATCTTTGCACTGTTCGGTTAGAGAAAAGGAACTACAAATATCCTGAAAGTCAGCTGAGCGGTTTACTTAATTGTGCAAGCATCAGAGGCAGGCATCTCTCAATCTCTAAGCTTTCTTCACTTTCTTAAAGAGGTTCTCCAACAGTTGGTATAAAAATAACTTACACACATTGAATTTGTTTATCTAAAAACCCTTACTTCGCAAAAAGGTATGACTTATCTACTGCACTGTGTCAGGATATTAAAGATGGCAACTGCCATAAATCAGGGTGCGTCCGTCCTAGATTTCAGAGAGCACGCAGTAGGACGGGTTGTGTACAGGACATCTGCTGGAGGCATAACATAAGGCCAGGGCATTGTGATCCTACATCCCTCCGCTCAGAGTCCTGTCACTTTGACTGAACAGGGGGTCTAAAGGAGAAGCTGGACACCTTTCTTTAGCCGACTGGGAATGAACAGCCTCACAATGTCCGTGCAGGGAGGACGCCTGCCCCTCAAATGCTTTTCAAGCAGCCCGTCCAAGGATGGGAAACGCACTGCTAGATGGAAGATGCCATCTTTAAAATACTAATAGAGTGCAGTAGATAATGCATACCATTTGGCCAAAATAAAGATATGGAGAAAAATGTTCAGCATTTAAAAGTATTTTATTTATTACATCACATATCTCGGAGATCGCCCTTAATGTCTGCACACGGAGTGTGCCCTTGGTGTGGTCAATAATGTAAGTGCCCCTTCTCACCGTCTTGTTTTACGTCCGTCCCCTTCTTTGATTGTTAGCTCTGGCTTTGTACAAGCAGAGAAGGGTAAAGTCAGATGGAAAACGAGTAGGTTGGAAGGTACACTTAAATATTTGGCCGGTGATTCAGACAGTAGGACATGGCTGACAAGTTCCCTATAAATCACAACAGCATTATTTTAATCAAATCCGCAACTAATTAAAATCACATTCTTCCCGAATATTTCCTGTAAGCAGATTTAGACTTCTGCAATTTGGAATCTGTGAAATGTTGTTGGACTTATTTGAAAATCCTCTGCGAGCGAGTACGGCGTGTATAATTAGAAGTTAGCCAGTGTGAAACAGCCAATTTACATGGCGGCTGAGAAGCGAGCAGCCTGGCCCATGAATAGAAAATGCTAATGTCGGCTTCATGTAGCCAAGCACAAAGGCAGGCTTTCCCCCAATATCATCCTCACCCAGCTGATAACCTGTAGGAAGCGCTGCGGATAACGAACATTCTCCATTTCCAGCAAGGCGAGATAAGACTGCACTGCGTACAGCCGGAGCTGTCCATCTTCCTTTTCATCACCAAATCCTGGAGAGATGGAAAATTACATTTTAATCACAGATAGCACACACTGGACAGAGGAGACCCCAAAATAAACTATCCTCCCCCGACAACCTGAAAAGCGGTCTTGGGATATTGTACAGAAATGTGTCCAGGAACAATGGCCCCGTGTACATCGGGCTTATTGCAGACCTTCAGCCTACAGATAGAATTTAGCAAGAGAGTATAAATGCTGCCGGAGGCTCGAGGAAAAGAAATGGATAGAAAAACAAAAGGAAACTGAAGGAGAGGAAGGAAATGGAAATCAGGCCCAAGCCAGCAATGTGCAAAATATTAACAGCCTCACTGCCAAATGGCGGTGCCAAATCTAGATCTGCAAAGTCTGCATACACTCCAAGGAATTACGTGTCAGGGGCTTGTCTCAGCACAAACACAGATGGCGCACTTCTATGCTATCAGTGATGGTCACCCACCCATCGGTAAGATGGAGCCCCAGGCAGTCATAGTTAATAGCCAGTCACGAGGCCTTTGGAAAAAGCTCAACAGATCCAATAGTCGGCCAAGTAGCATAGCACAGTTTCATCGCCTATAATTTAATTCTGCCCATCAATGGTACTCACACGGTGAGACACTGAGGTCCTATCACTAGGAAGTACCAGCAAAGTTTGAGCAGAGGGGAAAAAAAAAAACTTTAAAAAATGGAATCTGTCAGCAAGATTTCACCCTCACCCCTAACTATTTATATGTGCATGATCTCTTTCAAAAACAAGTCCAGCAATATCTGGAAAGAGAGAAATTAGCATATGAACAGATATGCAAATGAGACTGAAGAGCTATTGTAGATCTGAAGCCTCGGTCTCCAAATCTATTCCCCCCACCCAGCGCTGAATCCTCCTGCTTGACCGACAGCTTCTATGCTGTGTAACTTCAGTCAAGCAAGAGGAGGCGGCACTGGGCCCGGGAAAAGAGCTGGAGTGACAGAGGCTTCAGATCTACCATAGACTCTCAGCCTCATTCACATATCAATTCAAAAGCGGATTTCTCATTAATGGGGGGGGGGGCAGATTGGCCATGAAAAGATATTGCTGGACTAAATAGTTTGGGAAGCGAAATCTGCAATACAGTTATCCTTTAAAGAAACGTGCTCATCTTCTGTGTTCAGGAGTGCACTGAAGATTGCCAGATCAGGCCAGCAGCATGGTCACGCTGGTCTGAACTGTGCGCTCTCTGATGCTGCAAGCAGAGGCAACATCGTCACTGCAGCATCAGCGGAGATCAGAGGAAATTGGTCTCGGAGGAGGACAGTAACCGAGGCAGCAAGCACTAAACTACAGAATTAAAGATCGCTCAGTTCTTGAGAACAAAGAGGATTTTTAATAAGATGTAAACTGCTATCTCACGTCTTTTTACAAGCAATTTTAACCATTAAAGAACATGAGACAACTCCTTAAATTAGTTTGGGTAAAGTTTTGCATTCGTTATCTATGCCCACAATGTACTTAGATCTATCAGCCATAATATGAGCAAGTGGTTGGTTCTTATATAAGAGATGGCCACTGTCTCTATTTTAATAGATGTGTTGGGGACACGGTCTTATGGCAGTAATATATAAGTATTACAGGATCTCCTCCTATTGTACGTCTTACTGCCGCCTTGAGCACAGACCGCACAGTACCTCTGTCCACAAAATGGCTGCTTATGGAGGATGATATGATCAAACCTGTCCAGTCCATCAGCCTCCGCCAACTAATAACAGATTATCCACATGCAGCATTTTTTAATTTATTTATTTATTTATTTTTTAATAGCGAGGAAGTTGATAGACAGGTCTGGTCATATGCTCTGCCATCAGTGGGCATTTTTTTTTTAAACTAGTTTTATTGAAGATAAATTCTTCATCATACACATTACAATTATTCAGTAAAAAAGTATGAATTTGGATCTTGCTACAGATATCTATGAATATTAATTACAAAACAATATTACAGGCATTGTATCATATATTAACCAAAGACCGCTGCTATAGAGCAGAATAGATTAATGTACAAATAAGGATTGTGAGCTCCATCGGAGACAGCGATGATAATGTCTGTAAAGCGCTGCGGAACATGTTGGCGCTATATAAAGAGATTATTATTATCATTGCACTCATCTAGAACATCAAAATTATATAGATGTAGTGGAGATCAGGGTACACATTAACGAAAGGCAGGGGTACACTCTAATTCATGAAATCAGGAGATCTATTAACGGACCTGGAGTGTATAACTCAAAAGTGAGGAAATCCATGCATTGGGAGGTAAAATTGTTAGAGGAGAGTCCAACCATTTTCCCTAGATTTAAGGAACTTTTGGGGACACCATCTATTTCTGTATACAATATTTTCATATGGCATTATGTTATTAAAACAGGATTATTGGTTGCTTACCGTAAAATCTGTTTCTCGAAGCCTTCATTGGGGGACACAGGAACCATGGGTGTATGCTGCTGCCACTAGGAGGCTAACACTATGCACAAAAAAAGTTAGCTCCTCCTCTGCAGTGTACACCCCACCGACTGGCATTATGAACCTCAGTGAGAAAGCAGTAGGAGAAGAAAAACAATAAGGTTGAGATAATATCCACAAACATGAGAACTGTAAACATGAGAACAGTCATAGAACACAGAACAACAGGAACTGAATAATATGGGAGAGTGCTGTGTCCCCCAATGAAGGCTCCGAGAAACAGATTTTACGGTAAGCAACCAAAAATCCTGTTTTCTCTATCGCCTCTCATTGTGGGACACAGGAACCATGGGACGTCCCAAAGCAGTCGCTGGGGTGGGAAAAACAGACTTCCATCAGGTAAGAGGACTTACTACTGCCGTCTGCAAGATCCTTCTGCCTAGGCTGGCGTCCGCCGAAGCATAGGTATGGACCTTGTAAAATTTGGCGAACGTGTGGATGGAAGACCAGGTTGCCGCTTTGCAAAGCTGCAGGACGAAAGCCCTGTGGTGCACCGCCCAGGAGGCACCGACTGCCCGGGTAGAGTGAGCCTTAATCCCAGGATCTGGTACGCTGTTCTTGACCCGGTAAGCCTCCAAAATTGCCGTTCTGATCCAGCGAGCAATAGTCGCCTTGGAAGCCGGCAGGCCTCTACGCATGTCATCAGGAATGTCGAAAAGAGAATCCGTCTTCCGGAAAGCGGCCATTCTAGTCAGGTAGATCCTCACTGTCCTGACAAGGTCCAGCTTGTTCAACGATCGCTCCAGAGGATGAGTCAGAACTGGACAAAAGGAAGGTAGAACGATGTCCTCGTTGAGGTGGAAGGTGGAAACCACCATAGGAAAGAAGGAAGGCGGAGGCCTGAGGACCACCTTGTCCTGGTGGATAACCAAGAGGAGAGGTCGGCAAGAAAGGGCCGCCAACTCGGAAACGCGGCGGATCGAAGTGATGGCCAGAAGAAAGGCCACCTTCCAAGATAGAACCGACAGGGAAACCTCCCTGAGAGGCTCAAGGGGGGAACCCCTCAGAACGTCCAGTGCAAGATTTAAATCCCATGAATCCACAGGGGCCCTGTACGGAGGGACAGCGTGGGCTACTCCTTGAAGGAAGGTCTTAACCTGTGGCCGAGAAGCTAACGTCTTCTGAAAAAGGATGGCGAGCGCAGAAACCTGGCCCTTTAGGGAACTAAGAGTAAGGCCCGAATCCAGCCCTGCCTGTAGGAAGGCCAGAATGGAAGGCAGGGAAAAAGACATGGGTGAAACGCGGTTGGACTCGCACCAATGGAAGTAAGCCTTCCAGGTACGATAGTAGATCCTGGAAGACGAAGGCTTCCTAGCCTGGATCATAGTATGAATCACCCGATCCGAAAGGCCGGACGCTCTTAGAACTGCGGTCTCAACAGCCACGCCGTCAAACTGAGCGACCGAGAATTCGGGTGGCAGATCGGACCCTGGGACTGCAGATCGGGTCTGTCTGGAAGGCGCCAGGGGGCGTCCGCAAGAAGATTGACGATGTCCGCAAACCAAGATCCCCTGGGCCAATCCGGGGCGATCAGAATGACTGGCACCCCTTCGGCATTGATCTTTTTCAACAGCTTGGGAAGCAAGGGAAGGGGTGGAAACAGATAGGGGAGCACAAACTGCGATCAAGGGATGGCCAGAGCGTCGACGCCCACTGCGAGAGGGTCGCGAGACTTGGAGACGAACCGAGGAACCTTCCTGTTTATTTGGGACACCGTGAGGTCCACGTCCGGAGTCCCCCATCGAAAACAAATCTGATGGAAGACCTCCTGATGCAAGGATGCAAGGACCATTCCCCTGCCGCGAGGCCCTCGCGGCTGAGGAAGTCGGCGGCCCAATTGTCCACGCCGAGGATATGCACCGTGGATATCACCGGAACCGTTGCCTCTGCCCAGAGGAGGATCTTGGATATCTCGGCCAGGGCCAAGGAGCTCCGAGTCCCCCCTGATGGTTGACATATGCCACCGCCGTGGCATTGTCAGTCTGGATTCGGATTGGTAGACCTCTGAGAATCCTTTCCCAGTGACGAAGGGACAGAAAGATGGCCCGAATCTCGAGGACATTGATTGGCAGAGTTGACTTATGTGCCGACCAACAACCCTGAACCGTCAGGTGGCGAAACATAGCACCCCAGCCGAGCAGACTGGCGTCCGTCGTCGCTACCTGCCAGTGAACTGGAAGGAAGGACCTGCCCTGGGAGATGAGAGGTGACGTCAGCCACCAGTTGAGGGACCGTTTGACTCTGGGTGAGAGCAGAATCGGGCACCAGAGAAAGGACAGACCTGTCCCACTCTGAAAGAATAGCCTGCTGAAGGGGTCTTGAGTGAAATTGGGTGAAGGGAATCGCTTCCAATGTGGCAACCATCCTTCCCAGAACCTTCATGGTAGATCGGAAGGAGGGAAGTCGAGGGCCCTAGAGCAAGCGAACTTCCCGACGAAGGATAGATCTCTTGTCTTCGGGAAGGAAGACTCTGGTCTGGTAAGTATCGAAGAGCATGCCCAGAAAAACTAGGCGCTGAGAAGGAATAAGGCAGGACTTCTTCCGGTTGACGAGCCACCCGAAACGGGCTAGGGTGTCGAGGAAGATGAGCAGACTTTCGTGAGCCTGAGGAAAGGAAGGAGCCTTGATGAGGATATCGTCGAGGTACGGAAACAGAACCAGGCCTCTGACCCTCAAGATGGCTATCAGCGCTGCCATGATCTTCGTGAAAACCCTGTGGGCGGTTGCGAGACCGAACGGCAGGGCGACAAACTGAAAATGCTCCTGATGTACTGCAAAACGCAGGAATCTGTGGTGTCTCGGGAAGATCGGGACATGGAGGTAGGCGTCCTGGATGTCTATGGAGCACAGGAATTCCTGAGCCTCCATGGAAGCAATTACTGAATGAAGGGATTCCATCCTGAAGTGTCTCAGATGAACCCTCTTGTTCAGCAATTTGAGATCCAGAATGGGTCGAAAATTGCCATCCTTTTTCGGTACCACGAAAAGATTCAAACAGAACCCTGTGAACCGCTCTTTTTCTGGAACAGGAACGATTACCCCGGATTTGAGGAAGGAAGCGATGGCTGCAAAGAAACCCGGAACTAGAGCGAGGTCTCTTGGAGGGCGGAATTCGAAGAGACGATCCCGGGGCTGAGAAATGAACTCTATTTTGTATCCTGAGGATACCACTTCCCTGACCCATGCGTCCTCCACTGAGGTTATACAGACGTCCCTGAAGAAGAGGAGACGGCCGCCCAGCTTGGGAGGTGCGCTGGGGGCTTGCCGTGAGTCATGCCGAGTTGGATCTTCCAGTCCTAGACCTGGAAGATCTACCTTGGGAGTAGCGGGAACGCCAGGAAGGAGCGGGTCTAAAGGATACCGTCTTCTCTTGACGAGCCTGTGGCCTCTGCTGCTGTTGGGAAAAGGAGTTTGACTCCGCAAAGCGATGAAAAGGCCTAAAGGACGGAAATTGCTGCCTAGGAGGCCGGCGAGGTTTGGACTGGGGAAGAAGAGAGCTTGTGCCCCCGGTAGCGTCCTTAATAATTTGGTCCAGCTTGGAACCGAAGAGACGAGATCCCTGAAAAGGCAGACTGGTAAGGGACTTTTTTGATGACACTTTCACCTGTCAGGCCTTGAGCCAAACGGTACAACGGATGTCAACAACATTACTAGACGCCTAAGTGGCACAAGACATGGCGTCCAGGGAAGCAGAGACCAAGTATTCCCCAGGGTGAGAAATCTGGGTGGCAAGTTCCGCCAGCTGTTCTGGCAGAGCTCCGGCCAGAATGCCCCGACGGAGTTGTTTGGCCCATTCGGATATAGACTTCGATACCCAGGTGGAAGCAAAGGCCGGGCATAGGGCAGACGCGGCCGCTTCGAAGGCCGACTTAGCAAAGGACTCTATGATTCTATCGTTGGAATCTTTCAAGGACGCTCCGCCAGACAGCGGGAGGACTGTGCTGGTGGAAAGTCTAGAAACTGGCGGATCCACAGATGGAGAAGAAGTCCAGTTGGGGATAAGATCAGAGGAAAAAGGATATAAAACGTCAAGACGCTTTCCTCTTTGAAAACGTCTGGTCAGATTCTCCCTTTATCTGGTCAGAAGCTGATCGAACTCAGGGTGAGGAGCGAAAACCTTGGAGAATATTTTAGACCTTCTAAACGAAACCGCCAATGAGACTCTGAACCATATCCCTCATGCTAGCGATTTGGTTTGAATCCAGCTCCAAATTATCCTCTGAAAGCGCATCAGAGAAAGCTTCGCCTGACTCAGGTGAGGAGGACCAGGGGAAAGCCGACCGCAGATAAAAGGACCGTGTGGCGAGATGGAACGAGAGGAGGGCTCAGACCGCCGCTCCTGTCTAAATCTTTTGCGGCCTATAATGGGAGGCTCAGACGGAGGTTCCTGCGATCCGCTAGCTACTGCGGGAGTCTGCAGGGGCAACCTATCAAGCACGGACACAAGGGTCTGGGACACCCGTGTTAGATCCGCTACCGATTGTGACAGAGCGGAAGCCCAACCTGGGGTGGAGGCCTCATTCTCAAGCAGAGCAGCAACAGGGGGATCCTGGGCGGTGGGCATAATGGGATTGCTGCAGGCCTGACAGAGGGGAGAGGACTGACCTAAGGGAAACTTGCAGTTACAAGACGAACACGCAAAGTGTTTGACTAAGGCAGAGGAAGTAGAGGAAGAAGTAGGAGGGCGAGAGCGACATTCCTAAGAATTAGACATGGCGAAAGAACCCGAGTAATGCCAGAAGGTTAGGGGACAGTAGGGCACAGGAGAGTGTCAAGTCTGCAGAGCAGAGCTACTCACGACAGATGTTCCAGACGGAAAAAGCTGCCCAAACTTGTAGATGATCCCCAGGGAAGATTCCTGCAGCGAGCCAGTCAAGGGGACCTGGGACACGTTGTCATCCGCAGGACAGAACTGCAGATGAGGGCGCCGACTGTGCCCTGAAAAGGGCGAGTGAGAGGCGTGCGTGGCGCTGAAATGCAACTCAGCAGCGCACAGTGGATGAAGGTGGCTGAGCTAGCAGCGTGGGTCGGGAGCACCAAGATGGCGCCGGTGGGCAGGGAATGATGGTCGGGCGGGAGGGATTCTAGGAGTGGGAATACTTACCTAAAACATCCCACGTCATCTGTTACTAACCTCAAACCTGATGGGGAAGGTATCAGACGTCCAGGGAGCTGGAGATGGACTTCCTCGTCTCCTCCAACCGACAGGCTCTGGTGGGCGAGTGGGTGTGGGGACGGAGCTAGGACCGAACTTCTAAGCACGCTTGTGTGCTAGGGTCATGGTCCTGCTGTCGGATCTATGAGGATACGGGGTGGCAGTACACGCCGTACTCATAGTCCGTATTGTGGGATTACAGGTGTGACTTTTCACCCTGTATCCCTCCGGAAACCTGAAAGGGAAAGACGCACATTGAGGTAGATAAGGGTCTAGTGAAAGACCCGTGTCCACCTCCTACTGACACTAAGCTAAACTGAGGTTCATAATGCCAGTCGGTGGGGTGCACACTGCAGAGGAGGAGCTAACTTTTTTTGTGCATAGTGTCAGCCTCCTAGTGGCAGCAGCATACACCCATGGTTCCTGTGTCCCCCAATGAGAGGCGATAGAGAAAATGTGTTGTCCACTACTAGGACAACCCCTATTTGATCTAAATGTTTGGCGATCACAAAAAAAGCTTATACTCACCTCCCGTTCCGACACCATTCCAGCGGTGTCAGCACTCGCTCTTACCGGGGCTCCCTTGCGGTTGTTAGGACAAATGTGGCTAAATGACAATAACATTTCATTTTCAAAAACATGGTCTAGCGTTACGCTGTAATTTCTAGAATATAGGGTCCTGTAGGTTTTCGTGGTGCTGAAATTCGGGGTTATCGTCCCCCAAAAAAAAAAAAAGAGTCTCACCCATTTTGTCAGTAAAACTTAAGCTGTGTTAAGCCAATTCCATATCTGCATAGCCAGGCTGTGAGCACATAAGCACTGAGATGGTTTGTAGGATCCCTCCAATATCGCCAACACAGAATTCCCATTCAAGAATTGCAGAAGATGAGCCTCAGCATTAGGCCACGTGCACACGGTCAGTATTTGGTCAGTATTTTACCTTAGTATTTGTAAGCCAAAACCAGGAGTGGAACAATCAGAGGAAAAGTATAATAGAAACACGTCAGCACTTCTGCATTTATCACCCACTCCTGGTTTGGGCTTACAAACACTGAGGTAAAAAACTCACCAAATACTGAACATGTGAACGTGGCCTCAGAGAGTTGGATAGGAAATAAGAAACTGCCCAAGTAATCAATTGGCCAGCTAGGTAGTAAAGAAACAAGTTGGATACCTCGTGCCCACCCTGGCTCTTGGGTTTCTGCAGGTTTCCACTACTTATGGTAGTTTTGGTCAAAAAGAAACCCATATAAAACGTCGCCATCATGCTGCGTAGTTTCTTAAAAAAAAAAAAAAAGTTTTAGGGCTTTTAATAAAGGAATGTTCCATAATATAAAAGCTTTTCGGAAGGACTCAATAGCCATTTATATGGACAGTCTGTGAGGAAGGCGGTGTTATCAATTAAAGTAGGAAAACCTCTAATACTTACACATTACTGATATTAGTAACTCAAACACCCAATGTACCTGATAAAATGACGTGAACGTTGCCCACCCCTTTAAAACTGGATTGTAGCATGCGTCAGAAATCAGACTCATGATACCACACGATAACTGCTAGATCAGATCTAATTACATTGAGCTGCCCAGTACACAACTGAACGTGGTTCCAAGGAAGTTAGCGTTAACTTTACTATAAGGGAATATCCATGTGCAGTGTTTGTGCAGAACTGTGCACCTCTCACCCAGAAGAACTGGTCAGGTATAAAATGCCCAGATCACATCCAAACAAATGCATGGAGCTCAAAACACCCACAATGATGCCCAGATAGGTTTCCCACTAAAGGGAACTGTCACCAGGTCAAAAGTGGCCAGTTTTTGCCCCTCTTTTACCCCAACTGCATTCTGCCATTTGGTCCCAGAGATCTAGGCATTTAATTCAGCAGTCATCAAATTCTTTACAAAAGGGACATGGCTCATAGGATTCTCTGGAGGCATGTGCATTGTTACCCTGTGAACCACGTCTTCTTGGTAAAGATCATAAAACGTAGCACTGAATAAAAAGGCCTGTATCTCTGGATCATATGGTGGATTTAAATGAATAAAGCACATTTAGGGAGCAGCAGGAATAAAATAATAGCAAAAACTGGCCACTTATGACCTGGTGACAGGTCCTCTTTAACAAAAATCAGACAATACATTTGTATACAAGAAAATAATTCTCCCCATAGAAAATTGTTCAAAGCCTCACCACTTACATCATCCAACATGGGACCCATTTATCAATAGTATCTAATACTTAGATTAGACTGTCTGAAAATGCTTCTGATTTACATGCGGTGTGAAACTCATTTTTAGCCTTTCTAAAGTTTGCACCACCTATCAGTTGGCTTACTGTGTTCCAGGAACATGAGCCAAAATACTGACACACCGCATAGTCAGACCGCTCCTTTCACTGAAGCCACACACCCCTATTAGACAAGGAGCAGTGTCTACAAGCAAAAAGACAAAAAAAGAGGCCAAATGGAGAGGGCATACAGTATGAGCGTGCGCACATGTATAGATTAGATTTACTTTTAGAGGAAAGGTAGAGGCGCTTGATCACGCTAATTCCAATGCAGGAATGAGGATCGGACCAAAGGGTGCCATATCTCTGGCTGGTGCTGCACAGAGGGAAGACGGAAGAGACGGCACATCCAAAGGTAGATAAAAGTCAATAATTCTTTAATCTCGTATCCATTAAAACAACATGCAAGGGATTTAATACTGATGTGTTTCTGGCGAGTCACTTGCACGTAAAATAAAATACATAGGTTGCACCATTAGGAAACAAAAACAATGTATCTCACAACATCTTGCTAATAAAGTGAAAAAGAATGCATCCTATTCTGGTGCGGTAAAGCATTTGGTCAATGTACATGATTGTGATACTAAACACTTCGGGTTCTATGGTTAGAGAAGGTTTCCTGCCCTGTCAGAGGGGGGAATTGGCAGAAGCGCGTCATGTTGAGAGAAGCCTTTTTGGTTACTTAAACTTGACACCAAATAGCCTTCAGGTAGGAATTCAGAAACTATTTGTTTTTGATTTTCCAGAGTGCGCTATCCTCTCAGGTCCCAATAAATATCTAACATATGTGATTTTTGTCCTCTGTATGGCATATGAAGAACGTGGATTTTTCTTCTATTTTCTCTTATTTCATGAGTTACTGCTCAAACGTTTATTTCATTTTTTTAGTATATTTAGGTCACAGAACTTGTTACTTTGGTATGTTGCGTGCATGATCTAAACTCCTTATTACCGTTCAGGCGTGTTCTCAGTCACACGGTTCTCAGTCATGTGGTCCTCCTGTCATGTGGTTTTCCTGTCAATTGCATTTGCGTCATGTGTTAGCTAATTGGTTAATTGCGCTTTAAATGAGACACTGTAATGTATTTGTTATACCATGATTAAGGGTGAGTGACTCGCCAGAAACGCGTCGGAATTAAATCCCTTGCGCGTCGTTTTAATGGATACAAGATTAAAGAATTATTGATTTTTACCTACCTTTTGGATGTGCCGTCTCTTCAGTCTTCCCTTGGTTCATTATTTAATTTTAATATAGCTTAATAGCGTTGGTCCAGCCACTGAATTTTACTACTAAGGAAGCAGA
This sequence comes from Ranitomeya variabilis, assembly GCF_051348905.1. Lineage (NCBI taxonomy): Eukaryota > Metazoa > Chordata > Amphibia > Anura > Dendrobatidae > Ranitomeya > Ranitomeya variabilis. The sequence continues at coordinate 206,357,586 of NC_135236.1, forward strand.
CTCCTCCGGCGATACGCAGGGGGTCCTCATTACCACATGATGCTTTTCCTATGAGCCCATTTACCTGGGTGACTACACAAGTGGCCCTTTATTGCACAGTGCTGCTGCACTATTTACAGTTGTGCTCAAAAGTTTACATACCCCGGCAGTATTTTTGCTTTCTTGGCCTTTTTTTCAGAGAATATGAATGATAACACCAAAACTTTTTCTCCACTCACGGTTAGTGGTCGGGTTAAGCCATTTCTTATCAAACTACTGTGTTTTCTCTTTTTAAAATCATAACGACAACGCAAAACATCCAAATGACACTGATCAAAAGTTCACATAGCCCATTTCTAAATACCGTGTATTGCCCCCTCTAACATCAATGACAGCTTGAAGCCTTTTGTGGTAGTTGTTTCCTGTGCCTATTGGAGGTTGCCGTCTGTTGATAGGATTCTGGCTATGCCAATGTCCCTTGCCATGTTGCAAGGCTGAGTAAAGTGTCAGACACTACTACATCCAGCAGTCACCACTAGCAAGATTGTTTTATCTCATCCTGGGAGAGAGTAAATTTTATAGGAGAGAACAGCCCTGGCCCCGACACAGAGTACACTCATACCATATCAGTGCGGGTGAGCCAAATCACTAACACAAGGCAACTACACTCACCGGCCACTTTATTAGGTACACCTGTCCAACTTCTTGTTAACACTTAATTTCTAATCAGCCAATCACATGGCGGCAACTCAGTGCATTTAGGCATGTAGACATGGTCAAGACAATCTCCTGCAGTTCAAACCGAGCATCAGTATGGGGAAGAAAGGTGATTTGAGTGCCTTTGAACGTGGCATGGTTGTTGGTGCCAGAAGGGCTGGTCTGAGTATTTCAGAAACTGCTGATCTACTGGGATTTTCACGCACAACCATCTCTAGGGTTTACAGAGAATGGTCCGAAAAAGAAAAAAAATCCAGTGAGCGGCAGTTCTGTGGGCGGAAATGCCTTGTTGATGCCAGAGGTCAGAGGAGAATGGGCAGACTGGTTCGAGCTGATAGAAAGGCAACAGTGACTCAAATCGCCACCCGTTACAACCAAGGTAGGCCTAAGAGCATCTCTGAACGCACAGTGCGTCGAACTTTGAGGCAGATGGGCTACAGCAGCAGAAGACCACACCGGGTACCACTCCTTTCAGCTAAGAACAGGAAACTGAGGCTACAATTTGTCCAAGCTCATCGAAATTGGACAGTAGAAGATTGGAAAAACGTTGCTTGGTCTGATGAGTCTCGATTTCTGCTGCGACATTCGGATGGTAGGGTCAGAATTTGGCGTAAACAACATGAAAGCATGGATCCATCCTGCCTTGTATGGAGCATCTTTGGGATGTGCAGCCGACAAATCTGCGGCAACTGTGTGATGCCATCATGTCAATATGGACCAAAATCTCTGAGGAATGCTTCCAGCACCTTGTTGAATCTATGCCACGAAGAATTGAGGCAGTTCTGAAGGCAAAAGGGGGTCCAACCCGTTACTAGCATGGTGTACCTAATAAAGTGGCCGGTGAGTGTATATAGCCAAGGTATAGTTACATAGAAGACTTTTTTAAATAAACTGCATACACATTTGGTCACTAATATTACCTTGTGTCCTCGACCCGGCAGCAAATAAAGAAGGAGCTTACCTTCAGCCAGAAGCCGTAGGAAGTTGTTAGGAATATCGGGGTGCACCACATCTCCACCGATGGAAAACACTACATTCATCGTCTCCACAAACCACTGATTGTTTGGAGAATATGTAATAATATGGTCAAGGAAAGTTATATTAATATAGAACAAAAACATTCACAAAACGTAAGGAAAGCGATTCCAATTTAAAACAGTAGCCAATAAATGGAAAGGGCCGTTTAGACTTAAAAAAGGATTATCCAAGACTATTTAATTTTTAACAAATGTGTCTAAAAACCAACATGCCTGTTGTGCCCGCCCGCCGATCTCTGCCAGTACAGACCGCTCCTGCCAGTGATTCAGCGGCTTACACTAATGTTATGTCGACAGAGCAGCGAGTTGTCTTCTGCACTACTCTATTGAGGAGGCATCACTGTCAACATCATGTGGATTGTCAGCAGGCTCCCCCGCTGCCTAGCTGCAGTAAGCTAGCTATCAATCAGCATGGCGTCGGCAGTCATGCCCCATCGATACAGCAGCCCGGAAGAGGAAGAACTGCTGTGTTGAGAAGGGGCAGCTGAATAACTGGCAGGAGCGGTCAGGGGCCACTCTGAGCTGGTGGCGGTAAAACAGGCAGGCAGCTGCCTCTGCTAGTAAACAATAAATTAACAGGCAGGCAGTTGCTAGGAGTTTAACTAAAATAGTCATGAAAAACCTTTTTATACGGGTTTTCACTACTAGGATATTGATGACCTTTCCATAATATTGCTTGGGATGACCCGAGTCTGACAGCCAGCACCCCCATTACTCAGACGTTACTAGCTCTGGCCACAACGTGTCACAGTGCTCGAAGCTGTGCTGTTCTGCTCTGTACACATCCGGCTGCTGCAGGAGGTAAGAACAGTGGTGGTACCGAGGACGGATTTCCACTGATCTGAATGATGATCTGTATTAAAGATAAATTTGGGGCTTTATGTTCCAGTTATCACAACAGATTCGCTCTTCATAAAAAATTAAATTATGTAAAAAGGATATTTTTCTGCCAGGTCCGCTATTTTCCCAACCAGTGCAATTACTGTATACTCATCCTTACTTTGCCTCAAATATTCCAGCATTTTCTGTACAATAACGGTGACATTCTGCTCATTGGTGATCCGATACAGAAGCTCCAGTGTCTGTAGAACATATGGAATCAGAGACACCATTTAGGAATGCTCAAAATGTCAGATGCAGGCAAGAGACACAGACATTTTGCAGCAATTTTAACAGATTTTCTTTGCAGACAGATTTACTTTAGAATCTATAGGGGGGAGTCTAAATACACAGAGTTCTGGTTTCTAACTTCTTTCCCATAGACTTCTCTACAAGACTAACAAAGGTGGAGCTTCATTAAGTCTTTAGAGGACATTTACTAAGCTAAATGCACTAGGATTCTAAGTCTCTGCACCAAACACCATCATGCACACCTCGTGCATGTTTCACTATTTGTTCTAGATACGCGTCACATCTCCCTAGACTATTTTGACATTAAAATGGGAGAAGGGTGTTGGCCAACAAAGAGGTGGCATAATGAAAAGTGTAATACATCTACTCTGAAATTCTTCATGGCAAAGTATTTTTTTTACAGATAGATAGATATCTCATACCTATTATAGTCTATGGGGCTCTTGACATGTCCATGTATTTAAGGGTCCGCACTAGTGATGAGCGAGTGTACTCGTTGCTCGGGTGGTCTCCAAGTATTTGTGACTGCTTGGAGATTTAGTTTTCCTTGCCATAGCTGCCTGATTTGCGCCTACTAGACAGCTTGATTACATGTGGGGATTCCCTAGCAACAAGGCAATCCCCACATGTACTCAGGCTGGCTAGCAGCTGTAAATCATGCAGCTGCGTCAACAAAAACTAAATCTCCGAGCAGTCACAAATACTTGGGAGACCACCCGAGCAACGAGTACACTCGCTCATCACTAGTCCGCACAAATCTGAGCTTCAGATCAAACTCGGCAATGCAAACAAGCCTGGAGGTCAGTGGAAAAAAAAACAGCAGTCAGACACCTCAATCAATTTTTTTTTTCCTATCCCAGAAAAACTCAAAACTCTTATGGTAAAAGTTGGCACATTGAATAATCTGATATCACTGATGAGTAGACGAGCCCTCGGCTGCATTCACATGTCCGTGTTTCTCAGTCACAATAAAGCAGCCTGAATTGACAACTGACTCTTACGATTCCCATTGTGACCGCCTGACAATGTCCAGTCAGTGCCAATATTCTTCTGAATCCAGCATAACACCACGTGGGAGAATTACTGTAGAATACTGGTGTAAAGTTCAATACAATGGGTGTGAAAGAAGTAAAAATCCCAATCCACAAGCAGCAGAATATGTTACATTTAAGACTGTCCTGAACATTTTAAAAATCATCTGATAGCTCTCTACTACCAGGGCTGTGGAGTAGTGGACTCGGTGTCCATTTTGGTGGAGTCTGAATAAAATGGACAGACTCAGACTCCTAAGATATTATATAATACATTGGGTTCAGTAGTACAATGCAGGATGTGCAGTAAATGTTTCCATAATAATTTGGGAAAGTTATGAAATGTCCTATAAATCTCTGTTCTGTTACTGATCTAAGGATCTCAGCTTTTAACTTCGATGAATCCATGCTGCACTTAATGTACATGCTCAGTAGTGACCAGTGATGGAGTCGTAATTGAGATGAATCTGTGCTACACTTTATGCATATGCTCAGTAGTAACCAGTGCTGTGGAGTCGTAATTGAGATGAATCTGTGCTGCACTTTATGCACATGCTCAGTAATGAGGCAGTGCTGTGAAGTTGTAGTTGAGATTTATCCGTGCTGCACTTTATGCACATGCTCAGTAGTGAGGCAGTGCTGTGGAGTCATAGTTGAGATGAATCTGTACTGCACTTTATGTACATGCTCAGTAGTGACCAGTGCTGTGGAGTTGTAGTTGAGATTTATCTGTGCTGCACTTTATGCACATGCTCAGTAGTCGCCAGTGCTGAGGAGTCGTAATTGAGATGATTCTGTGCTGCACTTTATGCACATGCTCAGTAGTGACCAATGCTGTGGAGTTGTAGTTGAGATTTATCTGTGCTGCACTTTATGCACATGCTCAGTAGTGATCAGTGCTGTGGAGTCGGGAGTCAGGGAAATTGAGGAGTCGGAGGTTTGGCTTACCGACTCCACAGCCCTGTAGAATACTAAAGGATTTGTCCCAGATTCGCCATTGTCTTCATACATTGCTAGATCTTAGTCCATGTCTGCAGCCGCTAATTCATGTTATTATGTCAAGTGTCATTTTTATACTACCCACAAGGTTTTGCTATAATGATTACAGGTATTTAGAAGACAACATATAAGGGGAATTCCAGATTCCATTGCATAAGAAAATAGTAAGACCATTTCCTATTATACTGTATATATCACTTCCTCGTGGGTTTCAAGATCTCAGCTCACAGTCTACAACTTTCACCGTAACTCCAGGGAACACAAATCTATCCAAAAATCGATGGAAGACCGCTCCAATACACAAACTGCCATGAGCCGTCCACCTGTGTGATCATCACACAGGACAGACATTGTTTGTGGCATTTTCACTGCAGTTTTTCCATCTATAGTGATATACAGAAAATAATACAAAGATTTGGGTTTTTAGGCATTTTTTATTAGCTTCAGGCTTCTCTATTGGACTTAAAAACATAAGAAAAAAAACTTTTATTTAAAAATATTAAAAAAAAAGAAACCAAAATCTATTGAATTCATGCCAATTTTTATTTCACCGGCGCTTAAAGTGCCATCCTCATCATCAGGAATGTTGAAAACTGGAATATTCCAAAAGGATATTTAAATTTTGTTTGCTTGTTGCCTAGGTTACTGTTCACCACTGCAATCCATCATCAGTAACTTAGGCAAGGAGCACAGAGCCTATATATTCTTTTAAATACAGATTGTAATAATTTCTCAGAATCCAGACAGTTTCAGTGACCCCAAGCTCCACCAATGTTGCAGAAGAAAATTGCTCATCTTGTCGCATCAGTCAGCGTAGAGTTATGATCAGTGACATGACAATGGTGCTGACCCGAACTATCAGTGATGAGAGCATGTTACCACCCACACCAGCTTCCCCAAGTGGAAATCAGAAAACTGGGAGGCAATAGAGCAGTGAGGGCCTGCAGTTTATGTTCAGTTAAAAAAGAAAACAAAAACTGTGCATCAACCAACCTCTCTTTTAATGATGGGATCAGGGTGGTCTAGGCACTCAATTATTGTCATCTGGTGTTGAAGAGCCAGGTTTGGATCTTGCTGGATGACATATGTAAGTGCCTTCAGTCCTAAAGAAGAAAATCATACAATTTCAGAAATAACCAAATATCAGCAGCAAAGTTATTTGGTTGTATTCAGTGCTTAGAGAACATCATGCAGTGCAGAAGCCACAGCGGCCCCTCAGTCATATTGGAGGGCACGGCCTTATAGACAGCGAGTAGTATATACCCGCTGCTTGCTCACACAAAAGCCAATTACTCACGTACAATCATAGTATAGGTAGCACAGTCAGAATATAAAAAATATTTCCAGCAAGAAAAAATAAGCTAATGTCTGCTTCAGGGGTGGACACAGACGAGGGCCCCTAGGTATAGGACAGGGCTCTTGTGTGTCCAATAAGCTCGTCATAAAGCCCCCCGTTGTCTGTGATGTGACAAAGGCTGTTTTAGAGGTAGAAGTGGGCTCCTTACCTCTCGGTCCCCTGTGCAGCTCATCAGGTTGCACAAATGGCAGGTTCACCCCTGGCTTTACTAACATTTCCCACAAGGTCTGCTCTCGGACTCTACCTGTGATTACTAATACAGGTCAATCAAATGATTGAAAAACCTGAAACAGTTTCTAAATATCCAGATATACTTTCTCTCCATGTTCGTGGTGCCCAAGTGTCTGCACTTCTTCCTAATTGTATATTCACTATACATGGCACGTCTCATCTACTCCTCATATGTTGTATCAGCAAGAGAGAAAATGTAAAATACAACTTATTAAATTAATAAGTAAAACTCGAGCTACCCCATTAGGGAAGGTGAGGTATCAAATGTACAAAAATTAATAAGACCTCACTCCTAACCTACATGGAGTTGTAGGCTATGCACATAGGTGTCCATATATAGTGCGGTGCATAGAAATAGACACCCGTGTATATATTGTACAAACAACAATTTCCAGTCCTGCAAGCAGAGACACTGCAGTAACACTCTGAAAGCTCAGATTCGCACAAAAATGTTGCATCTTTTGGCGTCTTCACATAAGTTTGGAGGAGCCATGCCAAAATGGGCAGCGCTAGAGAAGAGCCGGGGCGAGGATGACCATGGCTACACCACTCATCAAAGTCAGCAAAAACGTACCAGCGTCTTACACTATAAATGTTACACTAGTTCCTGACCGGAGTAATACATCTAGTGACACACACACCAGTGAGAGGATGTGCTGAATTCAATAAAAGAATCCAGCACACCGCACTCCAGAGAGCCCTTCACCAAGACTGGTGTGCACAACGCATCGATTTCAATCGATTGAATCGATTCCATACTTTATGAGGCCAGTCTATCTGGAAATCTCAGGCGGTCCCTAGTTATGCTATAAATTACTTATCAGCATGTAGGCGGGATAACATTGTATATATGCAAATGGAAAGGTGTTGTAATAAAAAAATATATAGTAATTCTCTGGAAAGAAATCCACATAGGTAAAGAAAAATAACTCATGTTTTAGATTAAATATCTAAAATTTATATCTGGAACAATAAAAAAAGAATGTAAAGACAGCAGCCGGTAGCGACTGTGTACGAGACATTACTAATCAGGGCGATCAAATCCCCATTATTAATCGTATGAACATATATTTAAACATCATATAAGAATACATAAATGATAAACAGTGATTGAAAAGAACAAAGGAGCAGAAATCAGAGTCGGATATCGAGATTTTCTATGTATGCAATAACATTGTCATTTCCAGTATAGAAATCATTCTTGTCACCAGTATAAGCTCTGAGGGGACATTCCTCGACAATGTGCTGAATTGTTTGATGGTCAGCTCCACAGTCACAGGCAGGAGAGTCAGATTTTCCCCACTTATGCATAAGATCTGCACAGACACCAAAGTTTGTTCTGATACGATTCAAAGTGACCCAGGTTTTCCTTGGCAGATTGAAGCCTGGTGGTGGATTTTGAAAGTGAGGAAATGCTTGAGGCTCACCGTCTACTGCACTGACCCAAAGTTCATGCCATTTCTCTTCTAAATTGAAATCATGTTCATACAGGGTAATAGTGGTTCGGATGGGTGGATGTCTTGATTTCAGTCGCTGTATTTGAACATCTTGGATATTTTGATGTATTGGGAGATTTTCATTATTCAATACTTTGGTGCATTCTGTAGGAGCTTTTGTCTTCTCAGATTTGCAGGTGCGATATGGGTCAAGACAGGTAACCAGTGGATGGGCGTAGGTCTGATAGCACCAGAAATGATGCGCATAGAGTTGTTTAACTGATTGTCGATTGCATTCACATGACAACTATTCAGCCATACTGGAACACAATATTCTGCGGTAGAGTACACCAAGGCAAGGGTAGACGTTCGCAAGACAGGTGTGGAGGAACCCCAGGAGGATCCGCAGAGTTTCTGAATAATATTGTTGCGTGCTTTCAGTTTCTGTGCCGTCTTTTCCAAGTGAGATTTGAAGGTTAGGCTTCTATCAAGGATTATGCCTAAATACTTGGGATTGAAGTTGTGTCTGACAAGTTGACCTTCAAAACGTACTTTGAGTTCAGCCTTAGCACTTGTGTTGTGTAAATGAAAGCAACATACTTCCGTTTTTGATGGATTGGGCTTTAGCCTCCATTGTCGAAAATACGTTCCCATTACACTAAGATCTTCTGTTAGGACCTCCTCTGCTTCCTCCATTGTTTTGCTCACTGTAGCAAGTGCCCAGTCATCGGCGTATCCAAATTTCCGTGATATTGTGTCAGGAATGTCAGCTAGGTACAAAGCAAACAGGAGAGGTGCCAGCACTGATCCCTGGGCCAAACCATTGTTTAAGGTTTTCTTACAACTGGTTGAATCACCCATGATAAGTTGAAAGGTTCGATTTGCAATCATATTATTCAAGAGGTACATAATTTTCTTACATGGAATCACCTTCAGAAACCTATATAGAAGTCCTTCCCTCCACAGTGTCATATGCGGCAGAAAGATCAATGAACGCCACTGAAACCTTCTTGTTCTTTTGAAATTCAGCTTCAATTAAAGTTGTCAAGACTAAAACTTGGTCACTGCAGTTTCGAGCAGGTCTAAAGCCGGCTTGCTCTATAGGTATTGAGTAAAAAAATCTTTAAATTGATCTTGTTATAGATTAAGCGTTCTAACAGCTTGTAAAGGCAGCTCAGTAAAGCAATGGGTCTATAGCTTGATGGATTATCTTCAGGCTTCCCAGGTTTTAACAATGCAATGATCTTGGCGTGTTTTAATTTACTGGGGACTTGAGCATTCTCCATGATATCTGAGAAGAACTTTGCCAACCATTTTTTCGCAAAAGGTCCACAATTTTTGAGAAATTCGGGATGAATCCCATCAAATCCAGGAGCTTTGTTACTTTTAGTATCAACAAGGGCAATCAAATCCTCAAATACACAGAGTAAGCTACAAATGAAAAGCGGCAGGTGACATTGGAAAAGCTTCTTTTATTAGTAGTGATGATCGAGAGTGCACGGATAAGTTGTTATCAAAGCATGCTCGTGCGTTAATAGAGTATCGTCGGCGTACTCGAATACTGTGCTCAAGTCGATGTACCGGCATGTCTCACACCCACAACACATACAGGGATTGCCTGTTTGTTAGGTAACACCTGCATGTGTTGCTGCTGTTGAACAACCACGAGACATGCAACTGCGGGGACTCAAAGATGGCATTCAAGGACGCCGACGACACTATAAAACGCACGAGCATGCTCCGATAACTTATCCGAGCACGCTTGTCCATCACCATTAGTCATCCATCAGTGCAATGCTTTGCGCTTAAACAAGATGTGTCCATCTGAAACGCTGCACTAATGGATGAATAATAAACGTGAGCCATTCCATGTTATTGCTCTAAATTCTGCGTTATTTCACTATGCTTGCACTATAGTGACCGTCTCAGTTATTGTGAGGATCAGATGAACCCTTGTAGTGCACAGCACACAAGGAGGTCCAGGAACAGTGTTTGGTCCCTAATTAATCGAACATTTATGGTATAATGCAGATTGGCTACGTTCTAGCTGATTGGCGGTCGTTTCATGGCCCACTTGGTCAGAACAATCATTAATAGTGTGAGCACAGAAGGCCATGTTCGGCTTACACAGGAACCCCGAGAATAAGGACTTTAAAGCTTGCTTAAAATCACTCCACCAGACGAAGGAGTGTTTTGCTCATTCAAAGGGTAAGTTCACAAGAGCGTATACAAAGTCATTTGCGTTTCATCCAGAAAACTCCCAACAATTATTTCTCACTTGTCATCTGTTTGTTTCTACATAGCAGACACCAACTGCGTCCAAAAACCTGTTTGTTTGTTTTTTTAAACCAAGGGAATTTGTCAGCATGGTTCACTGCCCTAAACTGTATGGTCAGCCAAGCTCTATTTCCCACCTAACGCCACATTCTTCAGCTTAAAGGGACTCTGTCTTCACAGAATGACTGCTCAAATAAATACTGCCACTTGGTGCTTTATTGGGACCAATCTTTTAAATATTCTTTCCCAGTTGCTTATTTTCCCTCATTCATTGACATCTCTGACTTCATAAAGCCAAAGAGATAGTTGGAAACCAAGCAGGTAGGTGTATGTGTAATTATATACAGGTCCTTCTCAAAAAATTAGCATATAGTGTTAAATTTCATTATTTACCATAATGTAATGATTACAATTAAACTTTCATATATTATAGATTCATTATCCACCAACTGAAATTTGTCAGGTCTTTTATTGTTTTAATACTGATGATTTTGGCATACAACTCCTGATAACCCAAAAAACCTGTCTCAATAAATTAGCATATCAAGAAAAGGTTCTCTAAACGACCTATTACCCTAATCTTCTGAATCAACTAATTAACTCTAAACACATGCAAAAGATACCTGAGGCTTTTAAAAACTCCCTGCCTGGTTCATTACTCAAAAACCCCATCATGGGTAAGACTAGCGACCTGACAGATGTCAAGAAGGCCATCATTGACACCCTCAAGCAAGAGGGTAAGACCCAGAAAGAAATTTCTCAACAAATAGGCTGTTCCCAGAGTGCTGTATCAAGGCACCTCAATGGTAAGTCTGTTGGAAGGAAACAATGTGGCAGAAAACGCTGTACAATGAGAAGAGGTGACCGGACCTTGAGGAAGATTGTGGAGAAGGACCGATTCCAGACCTTGGGGAACCTGAGGAAGCAGTGGACTGAGTCTGGTGTGGAAACATCCAGAGCCACCGTGCACAGGCGTGGGCAGGAAATGGGCTACAGGTGCCGCATTCCCCAGGTAAAGCCACTTAAATGCAGCACTGGACTGTTGCTAAGTGGTCCCATGTACTTTTTTCTGATGAAAGCAAATTTTGCATGTCATTCGGAAATCAAGGTGCCAGAGTCTGGAGGAAGACTGGGGAGAAGGAAATGCCAAAATGCCTGAAGTCCAGTGTCAAGTACCCACAGTCAGTGATGGTGTGGGGTGCCATGTCAGCTGCTGGTGTTGGTCCACTGTGTTTCATCAAGGGCAGGGTCAATGCAGCTAGCTATCAGGAGATTTTGGAGCACTTCATGCTTCCATCGGCTGAAATGCTTTATGGAGATGAAGATTTCATTTTTCAGCACGACCTGGCACCTGCTCACAGTGCCAAAACCACTGGTAAATGGTTTACTGACCATGGTATTACTGTGCTCAATTGGCCTGCCAACTCTCCTGACCTGAACCCCATAGAGAATCTGTGGGATATTGTGAAGAGCAAGTTGAGAGACGCCAGACCCAACACTCTGGATGAGCTTAAGGCCGCTATTGAAGCATCCTGGGCCTCCATAACATCTCAGCAGTGTCACAGGCTGATTGCCTCCATGCCACGCCGCATTGAAGCAGTCATTTCTGCCAAAGGATTCCCGACCAAGTATTGAGTGCATAACTAAACATTATTATTTGATGGTTTTTTTGTTTGTTATTAAAAAACACTTTTATTTGATTGGACGGGTGAAATATGCTAATTTATTGAGACAGGTTTTTTGGGTTATCAGGAGTTGTATGCCAAAATCATCAGTATTAAAACAATAAAAGACCTGACAAATTTCAGTTGGTGGATAATGAATCTATAATATATGAAAGTTTAATTGTAATCATTACATTATGGTAAATAATGAAATTTAACACTATATGCTAATTTTTTGAGAAGGACCTGTATACTGAGTATACTCGAGTATAAGCTCACCCGAGTATAAGCCAAGGCATCTAATTTTGCCATGAATAACTGGGTAAGCTTATTGACTCGAGTATAAGCAGGGTATGCATTGTCCCCTCATCCCTGTCCCTGTATGCACGGCTCCCCCGTCCCTGTATGCACGGCTCCCCCGTCCCTGTATGCACGGCTCCCCCGTCCCTGTATGCACGGCTCCCCCGTCCCTGTATGCACGGCTCCCCCGTCCCTGTATGCATGGCTCCCCCCATTCCTGTATGCAAGGCTCCCCCGTCCCTGTCCTTGTATGCATGGGCTCCCTTGTCCCTATCCTTGTATGATGGCTCCCCAGGCTCTATCCTTGTATGCATACCTCCCCCGTCGCATGCTTCCTATTACAAAAAAAAAAAACCTACTCACCCACCTGCGTGCCCTGGCAACATCTCATTCAGGCTTCTAGGAGCTCTTCCTTTGCCGAGCGATCACGTGGCTCCGCTCATTAAGGTAATGAATATTCATTCCACGCCTATGGGAGTACCATAATGAGCGGGGCCACATGATTGCTCGGCACAGGAAGAGCTCCTGGAAGCCGGAACCAAAAAGATGCATGGCGCGCAGAAGGGTGAGTAGGATGTGTTCTGGAAGCCGGCGGCTGCAGCTGTCACTGTGCGCACTATAAGAGAAATGAATATTCATTTTGCTTTAGCAGCGGCACAGGCTTTAGCCACAGACGCCGGCTCCTGCCTCTGTCACCTGCTGCTCCGCCGCTCCCCCTCCCCCTGGCTGGCTTTCTGGGACAATTGACTGGTGTATAAGCCGAAGGGGCCGTTTTCAGCACACAAAAAAAGTGCTGAAAAAACTCGGCTTACGGTATATTTGACCCCACCATGATGCACTGAGCATCTGTACTTTGTTCAAACAATCATTGTGTGCCGGCAGTCCCTTAAACGGACATTTCGCCAATTGTGTAGTGTAGTCAATGAGTTGTTAGTGAAGCAGAAGAAAAAGAAAAAAAAAAAAAGGTGCCACTAAGTGGTTAACAGAGATGAGGAGGAAGACAGTCGGGAAGTGCTCCAATCACACTCAGAGCACTTCAGCTTCATTTAGATAAGAATACAGTGATTTTTTGGCCAGGGAGCAACAGATTGCATACATAAAAGTAATGATGAAACTATCTTTCACAGTGCAATATGACTATCTAAATAGTTTGATGAACGGCGGATCATGCTGACAGATTACGTGGTTTGTTGATCACCTTTCTTTGTAAGCCAAGAAGGAAACTATATACTGAATATATATATATATAAACTATATACTGTACTATATAAATGATGACTAAAACCTAATCCCTGGTGTCCAAGGAGTTTTGGGATTTCTATTCAGAGCTCCATTTTTTTGGCTTGAAAAAGGCCAATTATGGCCATAACTAGATGGTGGCCCGATTCTAACGCATCGGGTATTCTAGAATATGCATGTCCACGTAGTATATTGCCCAGTTACGTAGTATATTGCCCCCGCATAGGCAGCATCAATAGTAAAAACTTGGTCACACAGGGTTAATAGCGGCGGTAACGGAGTGGGTTACCCGCAGCAAAACGCGGTCCGTTACCGCTGGCATTAACCCTGTGTGAGCGGTGACTGCGGGGAGTATGGAGCGGGCACTGACTGCAGGGGAGTAGGGAGGGACTAATAGGACTGTGGCCGTCGCTGATTGGTCGTGGCAGCCATGACAGGCAGCTGGCGAGACCAATCAGCGAATGAATATCCGTGACGGAAGTTGCCGACAGACAGAAGGATGGAAGTACCCCTTAGACAATTATATAGTAGACATTGCTTGCTTTGTCTTCCTATTAACGTTTCCACTAATAAGGAATAAAGATCAAGTTTTTATCACGACCCTGCTGCCTTGGCTTCGCTGAATTTCTACATTGCTTCTGGAACTGCCGAGCTAAGCACAAGCTTGGTCAATGGTGCATATGAATCTTCTATTGGCCATTTATGGCATATACAAGTGTGCTCAATGTTTCAGAATTCTCATGAAATCCTATGCAGAGACATGCATGTGTGGCCAGCACTCCACTGACAGTGGCCACTGTACCTGATAAGATGAAGGGAGGATATAAATGTCAAAGAAGAGATAATAGTGAAGCAGATAACACGTGGGTGGGCGTTTTAGATTACCGACATAATATTATAGTTTAGATATGCTTTTATTGTTTTCTCTCCCCAATTTCTCTGGGCTGATACACAGATCAGCAGCATTTAGATTATTTGCCATTATACCACGTAATATGCATATTATATGAAAGATAACATGGGACTTTAACTTTTACTTTGTCATTTTTTGGATTCTTTTAAAATATTTACAACAGTTTTCTCCCTACATAAAAACCTGTCATCATGTGATGTGAAATATTGTGCTACTTACCTAAATATTTAAGGTTGATTTTTGGAGACAGGACAAACTTTCCAATACATTTTGCAGCTTTCTCAAACAGATCAGACTTTGGGTAAATTGTATAGATAGTCTGAACACATTCAAAAAGGATCGCTGAAAGAGAAAGACAATAGCCACATACAATGTTATATAGACCTGCAAACACTTAGGTCTGTAGTAAAAGTAACATTAGATGGAGAGACTGCAATGTTATATATAAAACTTTTATTAAATAATTCTAAAAACATATGGATAATCCCCACACACAAGAAGAACCAGGGACAAAAACAACCTAAAATCAAAAGAGTATGGTATAAATATGCACCAACGTCACGTAGGTAGTGGATAATAAAGAGCCACATATCTCACCCAATTTAGTCTGTGAACCTCTGTGGGCAGCAGATGACGTACACAGGGAATTCTAACTAACCCTGTTGTGTCCCATGCAGTAGCTCTCCTTGCTGATAACTTGATTATTCCTGCGATCCATTCCTGTGTAATTCGGTCGGCTGAATATTGCTATAATCTAACATTAGATGGCTGTAAAGGTCCTTTAGAAATGCAGCCATTACGGTACATTTAATTTTTTCTCAAAGAGGTCAGAAGATGTATCTGTTAAGCATATTCCTTCAATGCGGGCTATGCACCACGTCTTGGAATACATGCAGTTTTAGTTAGTCACATTAAAAGTAACCAACCCCAATAATTACGAAAACTGGCCCATTTAGGCCTTATGATAATCCTACAAATGCCCATTCCTCATTATCGTGCTGCGCTGCGGAATATGTTGGTGCTATATAAAGATTATTATTATCAACACGATTAAAGAGGCCAGCAATCACCTGCCAAGCAAAACGTTCGTTCATTGGGTGCAATGATTTTTAAGCTTGTTTAAAAGGCAACCTTCTTGCCGGCACATCAACCTGTGTAAACAGACGAGGTGCTACCAATAAAATAATATCCTATGTGCACCAAGAGATCGTATTAATAATGGTTCCGTGTGCATACGACGATTGTTGGCACATTTAAATGTGCCTTTAACCCCTTCACCCCGATGCCTGTTTTCAACTTCCTGACCAGGCCATTTTTTCAGTTCTGACCGTCAGTTTATGAGGATATAACTCGTGACATATTGTATTTCATGATAGTGGTAAAATTTCTTCCATATGACTTTGCGTTTATTTGTGGAAAAAAAAACGGAAATTTGGCGAAAATTTTTAAAATTTTGCAATTTTCAAACATGTCTGCTTTACATTAGCACAATTTTGGAAACAATTTTTTTTTATTTTTTATAGGAAATTATAAGGGTAAAAAGTTGACCAGCAATTTCTCATTTTTACAACAAAATTTGCAAAACCATTTTTTTTAAGGGACCACCTCACACGAAGTCACTGAGGGGCCTATATGACAGAAAATGCCCAAAAGTGACACCATTCTAAAAACTGCACCCCTCAAGGTGCTCAAACCCACATTCAAGAAGTTTATTAACCCTTCAGGTGCTTCACAGGAATTTTTGGAATGTTTAAAAAAAAAAAAATTACATTTAACTTTTTTTGTTGTGAGAAGTTTGAACCAAGTGTTTCACTAAAGTTTATAACGCAGAGCCGTGAAAATAAAAAATCTTTTTTTTTTTCCACAAAAATGATTTTTTAGCCCCAAAATTTTTATTTTCACAAGGGTAACAGGAGAAATTGGACCCCAAAAGTTGTTGTACAATTAGTCCTGAGTACGCGGATACCCCATATGTGGGTGTAAACCACTGTTTGGGCACACGGCAGAGCTTGGAAGGGAAGGAGCGCCGTTTTACTCTTTTAAAGCAGAATTGGCTGGAATTGAGATCGGACGCCATGTCGCGTTTGGAGAACTCCTGATGTGCCAAACAGTGGAAACCCCCCGATTCTAACTCCAACCCTAACCCAAACACACACATAACCCTAATCCCATCCCTAACTATAACACCAACACACCCCTAACCCTAATACCAACCCTAACCATAATCCTAACCATATTCATAACCATAATCCTAACCCTGACACACCCCTAACCCTAATCCCAACCCTAACCATAATCCTAAACATAATTCTAACCATAACCTTAACTCCATCTCTAGCCCCAACCCTAACCCTAAATCTAGCCCCAACCCTAACCCTAAATCTAGCCCCAACCCTAACCCTAATGGGAAAATGAAAATAAATACCGTATTTTCCGGCGTATAAGACGACTTTTTAACCCCTGAAAATCATCTTAAAAGTCGGGGGTCGTCTTATACGCCGGGTATCGCCTTGCCGGGTGTATATGGTGGGTGGGGGGGGAGTGGGCCTGATGACGACGAGGGGGCGTCTCACAGGAAAGTGAGTATCCCCCATTACCTCATTGTATCATTGTAGCGTGGGGTCTCTGCTGGGAGCGGCGGCGGCTGCTGTGCTGTGCGTGGGGCGGCGGCTCCTCTTCTTCAGTGTGGGGCCTCAATGCTGCTGGGCGGCGGCGGCGGCTTATCTTCAGGCAGTCGGGGCTCCTCCGGTATCTCCTTAAAGCCCGGAGGCCCTGCCGGCAACTCCATCGGTGCAATGCAGTGGCCTCCGGGAACATGGCCGCTGCTCAGATTCAGAGATCTGAATCTGAGCATGCGCAGCCCCCAGCGGCCGGGCCACCGCATAGCAGCAATGGAGCTGTCTCCGGGAAAATGGCCGCTGCTCAGATTCAGATCTCGTCTCCCGAGATCTCGGGACGAGATCTGAATCTGAGCAGCGGCCATGTTCCTGAAGGCCACTGCATTGCACCGATGGAGTTGCCGGCAGGGCCTCCGGGCTTTAAGGAGATACCGGAGGAGCCCCGACTGCCTGAAGATAAGCCGCCGCCGCCGCCGCCCAGCTGCACAGAGGCCCCACACTGAAGAAGAGGAGCCGCCACAGCACAGCACCCACGCTGCACAATGAGGAGCAGCAGCCGCCGCTCCCAGCAGAGACCCCACGCTGCAGCGATACAATGAGGTAATGGGGGATACTCACTTTCCTGTGAGACGCCCCCTCGTCATCATCAGGCCCACTCCCCCCCCCCCCCAAAAGGCACATTAGTTACCGGTCCTATAAGACGACACGGTTTATAAGAAGACCCCCGACTTTTAAGGAGATTTTACATTTTAACTGGAAAAGTTGGGGGGTCGTCTTATACGCCCAGTCGTCTTATACGCCGGAAAATACGGTACATTAATACATTTTTTAATTTTATTATTTTTCCCCTAACTAAGGGAGTGATAAAGGGGGGTTTGATTTACTATTTATAGCGGGGTTTTATGTTTGGCAGCTGTCACACACTAAAGGACGCTTTTTATTGCAAAAAATAGTTTTTGCATCACCACATTTTGAGAGCTATAATTTTTCCATATTTTGGCCTACAGAGTCAGGGGACGTCTTGTTTTTTACGGGACAAGTTGATGTTTTTATTGGTACCATTTTCGGGCACATGACATTTTTTGATTGCTTTTAATTCCGATTTTTGAGAGGCAGAATGAACAAAAATAGGGATTTTTGTGTGTACTCACGGTAAAATCCTTTTCTCCGAGCCACTCATTGGGGGACACAGGACCATGGGTGTTATGCTGCTGCCACTAGGAGGCTGACACTAAGTTGAGACAAAAAAGAGTTAGCTCCTCCCCTGCAGTATACACCCTCTTGCTGGCTTCCAGAGACCCAGTTCAGTGCAAAAGCAGTAGGAGATTAATAACAATACAATACCTAACAGAGTATAACATGTCAAAGAAAGTCAGTAACCAAATAGGTAACAAGCCATAAGGCTAACAGGGTGGGTGCTGTGTCCCCCAATGAGTGGCTCGGAGAAAAGGATTTTACGGCGAGTACACACAAAAATCCCTATTTCTCCTTCGCCACATTGGGGGACACAGGACCATGGGATGTCCCAAAGCAGTCCCTGGGTGGGAAACAATACAACCAAATAAACTCCGTGTACCAACTGACTATAAATGCGTGACGTCCGCTTGCAGAATACGTCTGTCAAGGGCCGCATCTGCAGAAGATTGAATGTGGACATTGTAGTGCTTTGAAAAAGTATGCAGGCTGGACCACGTTGAGGCCTTGCAAACCTGCTCCGCCGTAGCCTGGTGCCGGATGGCCCAGGAAGCACCCAACGACCGAGTGGAGTGTGCTCTAATCCCCGCCGGGATAGGTCTGCCCCTGACACGATAGGATTCTTGGATAGCAGACCAAATCCATCTGGCTATCGTGGCCTTAGACGCGGCGAAACCCTTTCTGTGACCCTCCGGGAGAACAAAGAGGGAGTCCGATTTGCGGAAATGAGCAGTTCTGGAAATGTACGTCCTAAGGGCCCGTACCACATCCAGGGTATGAAGGGCCTTTTCGACCCTGCGTTTTGGCTGTGGGCAGAAGGAGGGAAGAATGATGTCCTCATTAAGGTGAAAAGATGAGACTACCTTAGTGAGGGAGGCCGGAGATGGGCGTAGAACTACCTTGTCTTGGTGGAAGGCAAGAAAAGGCGCCCGGCAGGATAAAGCGGCCAATTCTGAGACCCGTCTGATAGATGTCACTGCCACGAGGAAGGCAACCTTCCAGGAAAGGACAGTTAGTGGGACGTCCTGCAGAGGTTCAAATGGAGGTTCCTGAAGAACGCTCATAACCAAATTGAGATCCCAGGTCTCTAACGGCATCCTGTAGGGGGGTACCACATGGGAGACCCCCTGAATGAAGGTCCTGACTTGCAGGTTGGTAGCGATCTTACGTTGAAACAACACGGATAAGGCCAAGATCTGACCCTTGAGGGAACTCAGCGCCAGACCGGAATCCAAGCCGGACTGTAGGAAATCCAAAATGGAAGGGATTCAGAAAACAAGTGGAGGGCGACCTCGGAGCCTGCACCAAGCGAAGAAGGTCTTTCAGGTGCGGTGATAGATGCAAGCGGAAGACGCTTTGCGAGCGCTTATCATGGTGGGAATGACCTGCTGAGAGAAACCAGCTTGGGTTAGAATCCAGGTTTCAACAGCCACGCCGTTAAACGTAGGGCCCCTGAGTTCTGGTGGAAGATCGGCCCTTGGCGAAGCAGATCTGGACGGTCTGGTAACCGCCAGGGAACGTCGGATACGAGCTGAACGAGCTCCGCATACCATGCGCGACGTGGCCAATCCGGGGCAACAAGAATGACCTGAACCCCCTCTGTCTTGATTTTTCGGATCACCTTCGGTAGTAAGGGAAGCGGAGGAAACACGTACGGGAGCTGGAACCGATGCCACGGAGATATCAGTGCGTCCACACCGATGGCCTGGTGGTCCCGAGAACGCGCTATGAAGTTGTGAACTTTGGCGTTCAGTCTGGACGCCATCAGATCCACGTCCGGGGTCCCCCAGCGAAGGCAGATTTGCTGGAAGACGTCTGGATGAAGTTCCCACTCCCCTGAGGCAAGACCCTGACGGCTGAGAAAATCCGCTGCCCAGTTCGACGCCCGGAATGTGCACCGCGGAAATGGTAGAGTGGTTGGCCTCGGCCCAACGAAGAATGTGGGAGACTTCCTGCATCGCCGCCCTGCTGCGGGTACCCCCTTGATGGTTTATATACGCCACGGCTGTGACGTTGTCCGATTGAACTCGGATTGGGTGACCCGCAAGCAGGGGGTGAAAGCATCTCAGTGCGAGTCTGATCGCTCGAATTTCCAGGATGTTTATAGGGAGCTTTGATTCTCGAATCGTCCAACGCCCCCTGGGCAGAGTGGTGTAGGAATACCGCTCCCCAACAGGGAGGAGACTGGCGTCGGTATTTATCACCAGCCAGCGGATAGGGAGAAAAGACTTCCCCTGGAGGATAGACGAACCCAGAGTCCACCATGTGAGGGCTTGCCTGATCCGTGGGGACAGAGGGCATGGTCGATCGAGGGATAGGGGACTCTTGTCCCAGTTGTCCAGCAGAGCCTGTTGTAAGGGGCGGAGATGGAGTTGAGCGAAGGGAACAGCTTCTATTGCGGCCACCATTTTTCCCAGGATCTTCATGGCAAACCGGATGGACCGTGGGCGAGGGTGACAGAGCGTCCGAGCTCCCTGCTGAAACTCTTGGGCCTTGGACCGAGGAAGCAGGACCAGCCCTCTTGATGTGTCCAGGATCATGCCTAGGAATGAGATCCGTTGGGCAGGAATGAGAGAGGACTTGTCCGAGTTGATTAACCAGCCCAGGCGCGAAAGAGAATCCAAGGTAATGCGGACGCTTGTTTCGCAGGCCTGATAAGACGGACCCTTTAAGAGGAGGTCGTCTAGGTATGGCAACACGACCACCCCTCGAAAGTGAAGAATGGCCATGACGGCCGCCATGACTTTTATAAATACCCTGGGTGCCGTGGCAAGACCGAAGGGTAAGGCTGTGAATTGAAAGTGGTCCTCCAGGATGGCGAAACAGAGAAACCTTTGATGTGGTTGGAAGATTGGGATATGAAGGTAAGCATCTTTGATGTCTATCGATGCCAAGAACTCCCCTCTCTCCATGGAGGAGATGACCGATCGGAGAGATTCCATCCTGAAGTCCCGTACTTTTACGTACTTGTTTAATAGCTTCAGGTCCAAAATGGGGCGCACCGTCTCGTCCTTTTTTGGCATGACGAAAAGGTTTGAATAGAAACCTCCGAATCTGTCGTGTTCCGGAACCGGAACGATGACCCCGCTTCGGCGGAGGGATTCGATGGCGCAGTGAAGAGCGCGAGACTGAGCTCCCGAACTTGGGAGACGAGAGGGAAAAAAAAACGTGCTGGAGGGGAGGCGGAGAATTCTATTTTGTAGCCAGACGACACCAGATCCCTGACCCATTCGTCGTGGACGACGTAGAGCCAGACTTGCTGGAAAAGAAGCAGACGTCCTCCTACTTTGGAGGTGTCGACTGGAATAGTCCCCGAGTCATTGTGAAGGGAATCTGGCAGGCCTGGACCCTCTGGTTCTGGGTTGCCTAGGCTTTCCATGCCAGGACTGATTCGGCCTGAAAGAAGGTCGACAGTCTCTGTCTGAGCGAGCAGATCGTTCTGATCTGGATAAGGGGGCAGAATTGGACCAGAATGGGCTACGGCGAAAGCGAAAGTATTGTTGTCGCTGAAAAACAGCTTTGGGCCTGTGTTGCGGGAGGAACTTGCTCTTTCCTCCTGTAGCATCGGAAATAAGCTGGTCTAGCTTTTCTCCAAAAAGACGTCCGCTCTGAAAAGGAAGGGAAATCAGAGACTTTTTTGAGGAGGAATCTGCACACCACTCTCTGAGCCAGATAGCTCTCCTAATGGTGATGGCGTTCGAAGCCGCAGTTGATGCACAGTCCGCTGCGTCGAGGGACGCATACATCATGTAATCTCCAGCCATGGCAATTTGTTTGGCCAGGTCCACCACTTCAGACGGGAGTTCCTGTTCCTGAATGGATTTCGCGAGGGCATCAGCCCAGTAAACCATTGCCTTGGCAACCCAAGCCGCAGCAAAGGAGGGAGATAGAGAGGAGCCTGAGGCTTCGTACACTGAGCGAGCTAGAGAATCTAGCTGGCGTTCCGTGGGATTCTTAATAGAAGCACCATCAGGAACGGATAAGAGAGTTTTGGTTGCCAAGCGCGAAACCGGAGGGTCTACTAGTGGAGATTCCGTCCAATCTTTAACGAGATCTGTGGAAAAGGGATACTTGGATTCCAGGGCCTTTTTGCCTGTAAAACGCTTATCCGGACGCTCCCTGTGTCGCCTGACTATATCCAGGAAATCTGGGTGAGAGGCGAACGTCTTATGGGAACGCTTGTTTCTCATAAAGGAAACGGACTGTTCCGGAGCGGAATTAGAGTCATCGTCCACTTTTAGTGCATGATTGACTGCCTCGATGAGGGAGTCTACAGTAGACCTAAACTCCGGAGCATCCGGGTCTAAGGATGCATCAGACTCATATTCAGAGTCGTGATTGCTACGGGCCCCTAAAGAGGGTGAGCGAGAAGTGGAGCTACCAGAGGCTGACTGGTGCGGTGAGTGCTCAGGGGAGGTAGTGCGGATCCGTTTTCTGGATGACCGTGCCTCCTTCCGGTGAGAGCGGCCTCTGCTGGCCGACGATTCCCCTGTTACGGAGGTATCTCTTAACCCGGGAAAAAGAGGGCCCCGCTCCCCAGAGGGGTCCTGAAGGGATTTAATCGCTTTGGCTAGCGAATCCACGGACTGTGACAGTGACGCGGCCCACTCAGGGGGACTAGATACACTGGGGTCGGTGGCGGCGGAGGGCTCCTGGGCACCTGGGGCATCGCAGGCTGAGCAGAGGGGAGAACTCTGAGGCCGAGGAAGTGGGGCCTGGCAGGTGGTACACGCAGTAAAAAAGGTAGAATGCACCTTTGTGATCTTTTTGGTCCTTGACTGGGACATAGTGTACCCTAATGTAAGATATAGTGCTCAGGGCCTGTTGGAAGCGAGGGCGACGCTGCAAGGGAGAACCTAACGTGGTCTCCTTACCCATGGTCCTGTGTCCCGCATAGAGAGGGAGAGAAGCAGCGGCGGTGCAGGAGAAGCGACAGCCGGCGTTCAGAGCGCTGCACGTGGAGGAGCTGAAGCTGCGGCGTGCAGAGAGGAAAAAGATGGCCGCCGGGGGTTGTGAGGGTAATCTCGCAGAGAGCGAGAAGCGCCAGGACCGGGGGGCGGAGCCACAAAATGATGCGAAAATGGGGGCGGAGCCTATCGGGATCCGGCCTGTGCTAGGCCGAAGCCTGGGACTAAATTTGCGGCTTCGGCCCGGCGCGCGGTCGCGGAGCGCCGGCCCCTAGGGGAGACCCTGAAAAGATGAAGGAGCCCTCCGGAACCGCTGGGACGACCGACCCCCCCCCCCCCCCACATTATGGCACTTACCCCAAATAGAAGGGGATCACAGAGAATGCTGCAGAGCTGTGCCTGGGGTGAATAGGACGGTGCAGGGTTGGGGGAAGCCTCTATCCACCATCCCCATAAAAGAGGGGGGTGGAGAGGAACCGTCCGCCTCCTTCCATCATCCGCTTTCTCAGTGGTGATGCAGTGGGAGCTGCACGGACGCCACAATACAAGGTGCCTCTGAACAGCCGAGGGAGAACCTGGTGGGCAGGGCAAAATGTCCGGCAATAGGCCTGGCTGCAGAAGAGGATACTGGAGGTGACACTCCAGTGCTCGTCTGATAAGGGAGGGGGGAGATCGGTGCCCTTGAAGGGGCCCGTCGCCCCTAAAATCAGCTCAGGCAGTGGCTTCCCACGTCGCAGGAGAGGATACGGAGAGGTGAAACTCCCGTGCTCGCCTGTTGTTGGTTCGGGGGAGATCGGAACGTGAAAGAATCCGTCGCCCCCTTCGTCCGGAATAAAAAAGGTTTAAATCCAGTGCGCCTCCTACGGACACTAAGCTTGAACTGGGTCTCTGGAAGCCAGCATGAGGGTGTATACTGCAGGGGAGGAGCTAACTCTTTTTTGTCTCAACTTAGTGTCAGCCTCCTAGTGGCAGCAGCATAACACCCATGGTCCTGTGTCCCCCAATGTGGCGAAGGAGAAACCAGCAATTCCAGAATTTCTTTTAGGGGGGCGTTTATACCCTTCCACGTGTGGTAAAATTGATAAGGCAGTTTTATTCTTTGGGTCAGTACGATTACAGCGATACCTCATGTATATCTTTTTTTATGATTTGGCACTTTTACACAATAAAAACTGTTTTATATAAAAAAATTATTGTTTTTGCATCGCTTTATTCTGAGCTATAACTATTTTATTTTTCTGCTGATTGAGCTGTATGGCGGCTTTATTTTTGCAGGACAAGATGACGTTTTCATTGGTACTATGTTTATTTATATCCCTATTTTTTAGCGCGTTTTATTGCACTTTTTGATCGGCAGTATGATGATAAAGCATTGTTTTTTGCCTCGGGTTTTTTTTTTTTTTTTTTACGGTGTTCACTGAAGAGGTTAAATAGTGGGATAGTTTTATAGAGCAGGTCATTACGGAAGCAGCGATACCAAATGTGTACTTTTATTGTTTTTTTTTATTTACATAAATAAATGGATTTATAGGAAAAATATTTACTGTATTTTCTTCTTTATTTGGGGATTTTTTTTTTCTTTTTATACATTCTATTTTTTATTTTTTTTTTAACTTTAGAACATTGTCCCAGGTTGGGACATTACTATATAAAGTAAGATCGCTGATCTGACACTTTGCATAGCACTGTGTCAGATCAGCGATCTGACAGGCAGTGTAGGAGGCTAGCCGGCAAGCCACCTCAGTGAAGGACCAGGAAGGACCCCCGCGGCCATTTTGGATCTGGGTTCTCAAAGGAGAACACGGAAACAACGCAATCGCATCGTGTTTTTTCCGGTGGGAGAGCGCAGGGAGCCCCCTCCCTGTGCGATTGTTCTCTGTGCCACTGTCACTACTGACAGCGGCATCAGAGGGGTTAAATGCCCACAATCGGCACTAGCGACAATTATGGGCATTGCTGCGGGGTGTCAGCTGACACAGAGCTGACACCCGCACGCGATCGCCGCGGCACTCAGCGTGAGGCCGCGTGATTGTGCCGCTGTACTAGTACTGCGGTTTGCGGGAACGCAGTTCCCGCAGAGCAGTACTAGTGTGGCGCATGTCAGGAAACGTTAAACAGAGATGGAATTTTTTTCGCTGAAGTTTTGGGGTAGCCAACATATTCACTATAGAAAGTCTGGCGGGAAAAATTTTCAATAAAAAAAAAAAATTAATCTGTGTACTTCCACTATGTTGACAGGCCATCTTCAAAACTTAAATTGAAAAAACTAAATCTAATCTGCCTTACCATAAGTGATGTTGTGATTTATTTCTGCTCTTCGTAAGGATTCATCCAGTACATCGTAAATAAGCTGGCTTGTCCTAATAAAAAACAAAACACGTATTTATAATTAAACCCCTGAAACAAAAATGAATGTGCACGCACACACGCACGCAAGCACACACAGCAAGTCTTACCACTAATTTAAAGGGAACCTGTCACATCAGTTTTAACATCTAAACTGTCCCCAGTGTGTGGTTATTGATGCAATGTGCATCAGTACCACAATGTTTTCAATCATCTCCAAAAATCCCTTTGTATAGTTATATAGTACCTTCTCTTTTAGTCATAGGGGTTCAGTCGCGGGCTCGTCATATTGTCAACACCCATGCACTGATGTTCCAGGGTGCTCCGATGTCACGGGAATCTGTTGCAGTGACGAGCGGCCCCCTGCGCATGCGCACTGAATCTGGATGTACGTACCCAGCTTTCTTGACTGTGTGGGCATGCGCCGGAGCGAGTGACGGGCTGTATGAACATGCTAAATACTGCACATTAAGATGGAGCCGCTCGGCAATGCACAAGCACAGGATTTTAGAGCAGATTTCTGAGTGCATGGGAGCTGACAATATGACGAGTCCATGGCTGAAAGAATGAAATGCAGCCCCTATGACTAAAAGAGAGGGTAATATATAACTATACAAAGTGATTTTTGGAGATATTTATGGCATAGTTTTGATTGAAAACAATGTGATAGTGAAGCACATTGCAATTACTAACAACACACTGGGAACAACTTAGTTGCTAAAAATTACGTGACAGGTTACCTGTCAGCAGGATTGTGCTCAGTAGCCTACAGTGTCAGGTCGGTGCTGTTATACTGATTAGATAGTCATCTGTATGGCTTCTGACAAGTCCCTGATCCCTCACTGACCTGCCCCCTAATTTGCATACTGAATGTCTGTACATACTGAAAAAACCCTTCTGCAGGCAGGTGCAGGCACGCTGCAGCATAATCGCATGTTTAGTGTCCTGATAACAGTGCTTGATGTTATTCAGACAGTACAAAAAAAATCTATTTTAAAATGGCGCCTGCACGGTAGCAGCTATCAGTGTATATAGAGGTGATCAAATAGCTGCTATTGCGCAGGCGCCAGCGGCGCCATCTTCCTAGAGAAGAAAAGAGAAATTTCCTCTTGTAAGATGGCGCTGCCCACGCCTGTGCAGTAGCAGCTCTCAGCGATACATTCTCCCCTGCCATCGCGGATCGCAGCACCAGCAGGGGAGAATGATGCAAGTGGTCTTCAGCACCCGGCGCCGGGGAGCAGCATGAACAGTACAGCTGCGGCACGCAGTTGGCACACGTATACCACAAGTATTACACACACCGACATCTTAACTTGTTTTTCCAGTACCAGAAATATCAGGACATGTGAAAGAGCCCTTAGATGTATTTTCTCATTAATAACATAGTAAATCTCTGCACATGCTGCTGACTAATAGCCCAACATCCTCATATACAGTTGTGTGAAAAAGTATTTGCCCCCTTACCGATTTCCTATTCTTTTGCATGTTTGTCACATTTAAATATTACAGATCACCAAATAATTTTAAACATTAGACAAAGATAACACAAGTAATCACAATATGCAGTTTTAAAACGAAAGTCTTTATTATTAACCCCTTACCGACATTTGCAGTACATGTATGTCATGATTGGGAAGGACTTCCTGACCGATGCAGTATATGTACGTCATTGTCAATTATGCCACCACCGTGAGTAATTGCGCGGTGATCGCGTGAATGTCCAGCTGTTTCTCACAGAAGTGAACATGGCACCTTTGTCCCAGGGGTGGCGAAGCCCCCCTGCAACGACGATCGCTGTGATTGGCTGTTCAGGATTGAACAGCCAATCGCAGCACTTCTCAGTGTTTCAGGCAATCAAATTGCCTGAAACACTGATGCTGTAAGAGCACCAATCATAGGCTGGTGCCTGGAGTCCACAGTATCACCAGTGCCAGCTCTGATTGATGTGATCGACAATGACATTGATCGCACCAATCAGAGTGCATAGACACGTTTTTGTCTGCAGGTGACCGCCCTGCACTTCCTCATTCTAGCTGCGGAATTGTACAGGGCAGTCACTCTGTCTCGCTGTGTGCCATGCTGGGCCATGTGGTGCCACAAAAGTCTGTGGATCACTGCTGCTACTTGCCTGCTCCTGCTGAAAATGAAAGAAGAGTTCCTGACACCTTCCTGTTCCTTGCCCAATCTTTCCCTAATCCACCCAATCACTTCCACCCCCCCTTTTCCCCACTACTTACCCCCTCCCTTCCTTTTTCACCCGCCTCACTCCACCCCCACCGCCTATCTGCCGCCGAGCACTGATCAGTACTTGATTGCTCGATTTTTGGCAGTTTTCTAGTTTTCTTTCTTTTTCATGCGTCCTGCAGCAGTCGAGCGCTGATCAGTGATGCAAATCTCTGCTCGCTGTTTTCCACCACTTTTTTTTTTTTCAGTAATTATTTTTGTATCCCTCTCCAGCCTTTGCACCACTCCATGTGTCCGTTCTGCAGTCACCGAGCCGCTGATCACACGTACACCACTGGTTAGCACCAGCACTTATTTTTGGTAAAGACTTTTTTTTTACCCCTCTCTGCTCCACATACGTGCGTGCGTTCTACAGCTGTCGAGTGCTGGTCGGTGACTAACATCACTGACCCGGCCTCCGGTTGTTGTTTTTTGAAGGGAGTGGGGGGTTTTGGTGAAAAAAGAATCAAAGTAAAAAAATTTTTAGATTAGTTGATAGAATTAGGTTAGATTAGTTAGGGACAGTAAAAATAGACTAAATAGTATGTAATAGTAGTAATCATCGACTACTAGAGTATTTTTTACTGAATTGAATCAGGTTTGTCATTTGAAGGCGCTCAGTAAATTGGTTTTTTTTAACTGACGTTTGATTAGTAAAAGTTTGTTTATATTTTTCTTTCATCTTCTAAATAAAAGAAAAAATTTACACCAAGCACTCACACACATACCTGAATAAAATTTGCCACACACGTTAATAAAAGGTCGTCCCACTCACTTTCCTTGCCTCCGACACTGACAGTGAGGGAGAGGATCCCACCTTCCTTGGTTTTTCCGACTCCGACCCCTCTTCCTCCAGTGATACCAAACCGCCACACAGACGCCCCAGAGCAGAAACTGAACCACACCTGAAAATTATGAGCCACAGATTCCAGATATTGTTGTGGCGCAATCAGGAATCCAATTGGACATCACCGGCCTCACAGAGACTTTTCAAAGTCTTTTTCTCTGCTGATTTTCTAAATCTCATGGTTTCGCAAACAAATTTGTACACCCAGCAATTTTTAACCCAAAATTCGACTTCATCATTTTCCAACTGGACCTCGGTTGACGACATAGAAATGATGAAGTTTTGGGGCCTGGTTCTTCACATGGGGATTGTGAAGAAGCCAGAAATTCATCAATATTGTAGTGTTGACGTTTTGTATAACACTCCACTGTACCACATGACTATGGCCCGGACATGCTTTGATGCCATCCACAAATTCTTGCATTCAGCGATAATGCACGGTGTGCAGTCGGAGATGACCCCAAGCTTGGCCGATTTTTCAAAGTTCAGCAGGTCATTGTGCACTTTAGCAACAAGTCTGCTGAGGTGTACAACCCCCAAAGAGATATCTGTGTGGATGAGTCCCTAATCCACTTCAAGTGGAGGCTCAGATTCCAGCAATACCTGACCAGTAAGAGGGCCAGGTACGCAATTAAGGTGTTTAAACTGTGCGAGAGTACCTCAGGGTACACTCACATGTTAAGGGTTTATGAAGGGAAGGACACCCGGATTCAACCCCCTGAATGCCCCCTTGTTCTGGGAGCGAGTGGGAAAATTGTGTGGGATTTGGTGCACCTACTGCTGGATCAGGGTTATCACCTCTATGTATATAGCTTTTATACCAGCATCCAACTCTTCAAGTCCCTCTCTGTGTGAGCTACCACAGCCTGTGGTAAGGTCCACAAAATTCAGAGTGACCTCCCTAGGATGCTAATTGGGCAGATGCTCAGAAATGGTGAGAGCAGAGCCCAATGTAGCGACAACATGCTAGTGGTCAAGAACAAGTACAAGAGGGATGTCCTTTTCTTGACCACCATACATGGTGATTGCAGCACCCCCAGCACTGTAAGAGGTACCTCTACACCGGTCCACAACCCAGAATGTGTACTGGGGTACAACAAGAACATGGGTGGGGGGGAATTGATCTCTCTGATCAAGTCCTCCAGCCATCCAGTGCCATGAGAAAATCTAAGGTGTGGTACAAGAAGCTGGTCAGGAAGGAGCGGGCCCCAGTATCAGGGGGGTAACATTTCCCCGCTGAGGTCCCTCAAACTGCAAAGAGAGGAAGGACGGAAAAAAGGTGCAAAGTGTATTACACAAGGGGGATACACAAGGACATCACTTATAAGAGTCACACCTGCCCTGACAAACCTGGTCTGTGTAGGAAAGACTATTTCAGAGTCTACCACTCATCCATGAACTAATACATTTTTTTCTGACTTAGGCCAGTTTTACATTAGCGTTTTGAGGAGCTGCAGACTTCCTTTGTGAAGCCCCGCCCTCGGCCGCACCTCCGTCGCTAGCTCTGCCTACTTCTGCATGCGGCCTGCGTACCTATCTTTAACATTAGGTACGCAGGTCGTGCGGCTGTATGCGGATGCTTCCGTCAAAACGACGCGGCGACCAGCGTAGGACGCAGCTGGTTGCAATTTCTTTTTTTCTCCGCATCATCAAAACGACGCATGTGGAAGCATCCGCATACAGCCGCACGACCTGCGTACCTAATGTTAAAGATAAATAAGCAGGCCGCATGCAGAAGTAGGCAGAGCTAGCGGCAGAGGTGCGGCCGACGGTGGGGCTTCACAGAGGAAGTCCGCAACTCTCCGCAGCTCCTCAAAACGCTAGTGTGAACCTAGCCTTACACAACTCACATGACTACCTGACGTAAACCACACAACTCATATGCCAACCTGATGCACTCTACACTACTCACATATGACAACCTGATGTACACTACATAACTCATGTATGCCACCACAAAATTCACATACCAGGAAAACACTAGATCAATTCCAATATAGGGTCGAAAGTGGGGGAATGTTTCCACTGTTTAGGCACATCAGGGCTTCACGGGCTCTCCAAACGCAACATGACGCCCGCAGACCATTACCTGAAAGTCTGCATTCCAAAACATCACTCCTCCCCTTCCGAGCCCTCACGTGCGCCCAAACAGTGGTTTTCCTCTACATATGGGGTATCAGCACACTCAGAAAAAAATGCACAACAACTTTTGGGGTCCCATTTCAATAGTTACATTTGTGAAAATAAAAAAATTGGGGCCAAGATCATTTTTGTGGAAAAAATAGGGATTTTTGTGTGTACTCACCGTAAAATCCTTTTCTCCGAGCCACTCATTGGGGGACACAGGACCATGGGTGTTATGCTGCTGTCTCTAGGAGGCTGACACTAAGTTGAGACAAAAAAGAGTTAGCTCCTCCCCTGCAGTATACACCCTCATGCTGGCTTCCAGAGACCCAGTTCAGTGCAAAAGCAGTAGGAGATTAATAACAGTACAGTACCTAACATTAGAGTATAACATGTCGAAGACAGTCAGGAACCAAAAAGGTAACAAGCTATAAAGCTAAAAGGGTGGGTGCTGTGTCCCCCAATGAGTGGCTCGGAGAAAAGGATTTTACGGTGAGTACACACAAAAATCCCTATTTCTCCTTCGCCACATTGGGGGACACAGGACCATGGGACGTCCCAAAGCAGTCCCTGGGTGGGAAACAAACCAACCAAATAAACTCCGTGTACCAACTGACTATAAATGCGCTACGGCCACTTGCAGAATACGTCTGCCAAGGGCTGCATCCGCAGAAGATTGAATATGGACATTGTAGTGCTTTGAAAAAGTATGCAGGCTGGACCACGTTGCGGCCTTGCAAACCTGCTCCGCTGTCGCCTGGTGCCGGATGGCCCAGGAAGCACCCAATGACCGAGTAGAGTGTGCTCTAATCCCCGCCGGGACAGGTCTGGCCCTGACCCGATAGGATTCTTCGATAGCAGACCGAATCCATCTGGCTATTGTGGCCTTAGACGCCGCTAAACCCTTTCTGTGACCCTCCGGGAGAACAAAGAGGGAGTCCGATTTGCGGAATGGAGCAGTTCTGGAAATGTATCTCCTGAGGGCCCGTACCACATCCAGGGTATGAAGGGCCTATTCGACCCTGTGTTTTGGCTATGGGCAGAAAGAGGGAAGAATGATGTCCTCGTTAAGGTGGAAAGATGAGACCACCTTAGGGAGAAAGTCCGGAGATGGGCGTAGAACTACCTTGTCCTGGTGGAAGGCAAGGAAAGGCGCCCGGCAGGATAAAGCAGTCAATTCTGAGACCCGTCTGATAGATGTCACTGCCACAAGAAAGGCAACCTTCCAGGAGAGGATAGGTAGCGGCATGTCCTGAAGAGGTTCAAACTGAGGTTCCTGAAGAACGCTCAAGACCAAATTGAGATCCCAGGTCTCTAACGGCATTCTGTAGGGGGGTACCACATGGGAGACCCCCTGAATGAAGGTCCTGACTTGCAAGTTGGCAGCGATCCTACGTTGAAACAACACGGATAGAGCCGAGATCTGACCCTTGAGGGAACTCAGTGCCAGGCCGGAATCTAAACCGGACTGCAAGAAATCCAAAATGGAAGGAATAGAGAAAGCAAGCGGAGGGCGACTTCGGAGCCTGCACCACGAGAAGTAGGTCTTCCAGGTACGGTGGTAGATGCGAGTGGAGGACGTCTTGCGAGCTTTGATCATGGTGGGAATGACCTGCTGAGAGAATCCGGCTTGGGTTAGAATCCAGGTTTCAACAGCCACGCCGTTAAACGTAGGGCCCCTGAGCTCTGGTGGAAGATCGGCCCTTGACGAAGCAGATCTGGGCGGTCTGGTAACCGCCAGGGAACGTCGGACACAAGCTGAACGAGCTCCGCGTACCATGCGCGACGTGGCCAATCCGGGGCAACAAGGATGACCTGAACCCCCTCCGTCTTGATTTTTCGGATCACCTTTGGTAGTAAGGGAAGCGGAGGGAACACGTATGGAAGTTGGAAACGATGCCACGGGTATATCAGAGCGTCCACCCCGATGGCCTGGGGGTCCCGAGAACGTGCTATGAAGTTGTGAACTTTGGCGTTCAGTCTGGACGCCATCAGATCCACGTCCGGGGTTCCCCATCAAAGGCAGATTTGCCGGAAAACCTCTGGATGAAGTTCCCACTCCCCCGAGGCGAGGCCCTGACGGCTGAGAAAATCCGCCGCCCAGTTCTCCACGCCCGGAATGTGCACCGTGGAAATGAGAGTGGTTGGCCTTGGCCCAACGAAGAATGTGGGAGACTTCCTGCATCGCCGCCCTGCTGCGGGTACCCCCTTGATGGTTTATATACGCCACGGCTGTGACGTTGTCCGATTGAACTCGAACTGGGTGACCCGCAAGCAGGGGATGAAAGCGTCTCAGGGCGAGTCTGATCGCACGAATTTCCAGGATGTTTATAGGGAGCCTCGACTCCCGAATTGTCCAACGCCCCTGGGCAGAGTAGTGTAGGAAAACCGCTCCCCAGCCGAGGAGACTGGCATCGGTGGTTACCACCAGCCAGCGGATCGGGAGAAAAGACTTCCCCTGGAGGAGAGAGGATCCCAGAGTCCACCATGTGAGGGATTGCCTGATCCGTGGTGACAGAGGGCATGGGCGATCGAGAGATAAGGGATTCCTGTCCCAGATGTCCAGCAGAGCCTGTTGTAAGGGGCGGAGATGGAGTTGAGCGAAGGGAACAGCTTCTATTGCGGCCACCATCTATCCCAGAATCTTCATGGCAAAACGGATGGACCGGGTACGAGGGTGACAGAGCGTCCGAGCTCCCTGCTGAAGCTCTTGGGCCTTGGACCGAGGAAGTAAGATCAGTCCCCTCGATGTGTCCAGGATCATGCCTAGGAATGAAATCCGTCGGGCAGGAATGGGAGAGGACTTGTCCGAGTTGATTAACCAGCCCAGGCGCGAAAGAGAATCCAAGGTAATGCGGACGCTTGCTTCGCAGGCCTGATAAGACGGACCTTTTATGAGGAGGTCGTCTAAGTATGGCAACACGACCACTCCTCGAGAGTGAAGAATAGCCATGACAGCCGCCATGACTTTTGTAAATACCCTGGGCGCCGTGGCGAGACCGAAGGGTAAGGCTGTGAACTGAAAATGGTCGTCCAGGATGGCGAAACGGAGAAACTTTTGATGTGGCGGGAAGATAGGGATGTGAAGGTAAGCATCCTTGATATCTATTGATGCTAGGAACTCCCCTCTTTCCATAGAGGAGATGACTGATCGGAGAGATTCCATCCTGAAGTGCCGTACCTTTACGTACTTGTTTAGGAGCTTCAGGTCCAAAATGGGGCGTACCGTCCCATCCTTTTTCGGCACGACGAAGAGGTTTGAGTAGAAACCCCTGAATCTCTCGTGTTCCGGAACCGGAAAAATGACCCCGCTTTGGCGGAGGGATTCGATGGCGCAGCGAAGGGCGCCGGAATGAGCTCCCGAACTTGGGAGACGAGAGGGAAAAAACCGTGCTGGAGGGGAGGCGGAGAATTCTAGTTTGTAACCAGACGACACCAGATCCCTGACCCATTCGTCGTGGACGACGGAGAGCCAGACGTGCTGAAAAAGAAGCAGACGTCCGCCAACTTTGGAGGTGTCGACTGGAAAAGACCCCGAGTCATTGCGAGGCGAATCTGGCAGGCCAGGACCCTCTAGTTCTGGGTTGCCTAGGCTTTCCTCGCCAGGACTGATTCGGCCTGAAGGAAGGTCGAGA
Organism: Ranitomeya variabilis; assembly: GCF_051348905.1. Classification (NCBI taxonomy): domain Eukaryota; kingdom Metazoa; phylum Chordata; class Amphibia; order Anura; family Dendrobatidae; genus Ranitomeya; species Ranitomeya variabilis. Next base: position 206,391,791 of record NC_135236.1, read on the forward strand.
GTCCCTATCTGGGCGAGCGGATCATTCTGATCTGGATGAGGGGGCAGAATTGGACCAGAATGGGCTACTGCGAAAGGGCCGAAAGCGAAAATATTGTTGACGCTGAAAAGCGGCTTTGGGCCTATGTTGAGGGAGGAACTTGCTCTTTCCTCCTGTAGCGTAGGAAATAAGCTGGTCTAATTTTTCTCCGAAATCAGACTTTTTTGAGGAGGAATCTGCGCGCCACTCTCTGAGCCAGATAGCTCTCCTAATGGTGATGGCGTTAGAAGCTGCAGTTGCTGCACAGTCCGCCGCGTCGAGGGACGCATACATCACATAATCTCCAGCCGTGGCAATTTGTTTGGCCAGGTCTGCCACCTCAGTCGGAAGTTCCTGTTCCTGAATGGATTTAGCGAGGGCATCCGCCCAGTAAACCATTGCCTTGGCAACCCACGCCGCAGCGAAGGAGGGAGATAGAGAAGAACCCGAGGCTTCGTACACTGAGCGAGCTAGGGAATCTAGCTGGCGTTCTGTGGGACTCTTAATAGAAGCACCGTCAGGAACGGATAGGAGAGTTTTGGTTGCCAAGCGCGAAACCGGAGGATCTACTTGTGGAGATTCCGTCCAATCTTTAACAAGATCTGCGGAAAAGGGATACTTCGACTCCAGAGTCTTTTTGCCTGTAAAACGCTTATCCGGACGCTCCCTGTGTCGCCTGACTATATCCAGGAAATCTGGGTGAGAGGCGAACGCCTTATGAAAACGCTTGTTTCTCGTAAAGGAAACAGAATGGTCCGGGGCAGAATTAGAATCATCGTCCACTTTTAGTGCATGATTGACTGCCTCGATGAGGGAGTCTACAGTAGACCTAAACTCCGGAGCATCCGGGTCTAAGGATGCATCAGACTCATATTCAGAGTCGTGATTGCTACGGGCCCCTAAAGAGGGTGAGCGAGAAGTGGAGCTACCAGAGGCTGACTGGTGCGGTGAGTGCTCAGGGGAGGTAGTGCGGATCCGTTTTCTGGATGACCGTGCCTCCTTCCGGTGAGAGCGGCCCCTGCTGGCCGACGATTCCCGTTACGGAGGGATCTCTTAACCCAGGAAAAAGAGGGCCCCGCTCCCCAGAGGGGTCCTGAAGGGATTTAATCGCTTTGGCCAGCGAATCCACAGACTGTGACAGGGACGCCACCCACTCCGGGGGACTAGATACACTGGGGTCGGTAGCGGCGGAGGGCTCCTGGGCAACTGGAGCATCGCAGGCTGAGCAGAGGGAGGAACTCTGAGGCCGAGGAAGAGGAGCCTGGCAGGTGGTACACGTAGTAAAAAAGGTAGTATGCACCTTAGTGATCTTTCTGGTCCTTGACTGGGACATGGTGTACTTTAAAGTAAAAGACAGTGCACAGGGCCTGTAAGCTGTGGAAGCGAGGGCGATGCTGCAAGGGAGAACTAACGTCGTCTCCTTACCCGTGGTCCTGTGTCCCGCTGAGAGAGGAAGAGCGGCGGTGCTGGTGGAGAGACAGCCAGCGGACAGGGCGCTGCACTTGGAGGAGCGCAGCCGGCAGTCAGAGCTCTGCACATGGAGCTGGAGCTGCGGCGTGCAGAGAAGAAAGATGGCCGCCGGGGGTTGGTGAGGGGAATCTCGCAGAGAGCGAGAAGCGCCAGGACCAGGGGGCGGAGCCGCCGAATGACACAAAAAAAGGGGGCGGAGCCTATCGGGAACCGGCCTGCTAGGCCGAAGCCGGGGACTAAATTTGCGGCTTCGGCCCGGCGCGCAGCCGAGGAGTGCCGGACCCTAGGGGAGACCCTGAAAAGGAGAGGGAGCCCTCCCCCAAATGGTATGGCACTTACCCCGACAGAAGGGGAAAAAAGGCAGAGAAGCCTGCTGCACCAGCGGTCAGAGATGTTTTCCATGGATCTGGTGAGCTGTGCCTGGGGGATTAGGACGGTGCAGGGTTGGGGGAAGCCTCTATCCACCATCCCCATAAAAGAGGGGGGTGGAGAGGAACCGTCCGCCTCCTTCCATCATCCGCTTTCTCAGTGGTGATGCAGTGGGGGCTGCACGGACGCCACAATGTAAGGTGCCTCTGAACAGCCGAGGGTAAAACCTGGTGGTCAGGGCTGAATGTCCGGCAATAGGCCTGGCTGCAGAAGAGGATACTGAAGGTGAGACTCCAGTGCTCGTCTGATAAGGGAGGAGGGAGATCGGTGCCCTTGAAGGGGCCCGTCGCCCCTAAAAATCAGCTCAGGCAGTGGCTTCCCACGTCGCAGGAGAGGATACGGAGAGGTGAAACTCCCGTGCTCGCCTGTTGTTGGTTCGGGGGAGATCGGAACATGAAAGAATCCATCGCCCCCTTCGTCCGGGATAGAAAGGTTTAAAAACCAGTGTGCCTCCTACGGACACTAAGCTTGAACTGGGTCTCTGGAAGCCAGCATGAGGGTGTATACTGCAGGGGATTTTTTATTTTCACATTTCTACGTTATAAAATTCTGTGAATTCAAGGTGCTCCTAACACATCTAGATAAGTTCCTTGGGGGGTCTAGTTTCCAAAATGGGGTCACTTGTGGGGGAGGGTTTACCGTCTAGGCACATCAAGGGCTCTCCAAAAGCAACATGGCATCCGCTCTCTATTTCAGCCAATTTTGCACTGAAAAAGTCAGACATTGCGCATTCCCTTCCGAGCCCTGCCGTGCCCTTTCATATAGGGTATCTGTGTACTCAGGAGAAAATGCACAACAACTTTTGGGGGCTCATTTCTCCTGTTACCCTTGTGAAAATAAAAAAAATTGGGACCAAGTAAAATTTTAGTGAAAAAAAAGGAAAATGTTAATGTATTCCTTCCACATTACATTTATTTCCGTGAAGTACCTGAAGGGTTCATGAACTTCTTCAATGTGGTTTTGAACACTTTGAGGGGTGCAGTTTTTAGAATGGTGTCACCTTTGGGTATTTTGTCTTATAGAACCCTTAAAGTCATTTCAAATGTGAGGTGGTCCCTAAAAAAAACCAAACGAAGAAGTGAAAAAGGGGCACTCTTATCTGGTAAAAAAAATTTTTTATTTATTTAGTTCATCAAGATTTTAAAAATGTGGATGCGGGGCAGTCAGTTCTGTGGTGGATGACAGCCGTTTTGAGTACTCTTCAACGGGTCCAGGTGTGGCTAACAAAAAAGGGGGCAGTCTTTTATAGCTGCACAGACCTCTGTAACAAATTTTAGTCCCTAAAAAAAATGGTTCCCTAAATGCTGTAAAAATGAGAAATGGCTGGTTAACTTTTAACCCTTATAACTTCCTAATTAAAAAAAATGTTTCCAAAATGATGTAAAGTAGTAAAGTAGACATGTGGGAACTGTTATTAACCATTTTGTCTGACATATATTTCTGATTTAAGGGCATAAGAATTAAAAATGTGAAAATTGCTACATTTTCATCACATTTCCTTTTTTATCACAAATAAATGCACATTATTATAGAAGAAATTTTAACACCATCATCAAGTAAAATATGTCAAGAGAAATCAGTCTCAGAATTAGTGGGATTCGTTGAAGCGCTCCAGAGTTACTACCAAATAAATTGACAGTGGTCAGAATTGTAAAATTTGGCCAGGTCATGAAGGTGAAAACAGGACCAGGGGTGAAGTGGTTAAGGGAAAAAGAAATCCAAACACACAAGGCCCTGAGAAAGTTATTGCCCCTTTCCCCCCTTAAAACATAAATTAACTGCGGTTTATCATATCTTTGGGAAGCGGAGTTCAAATTCCCTAGCCACACACAGCCCTGATTACCGCAATACCTGCTCTCAATCAAGAAATCATTTAAATATTACCTGCCTGACAAAGTGATGTAAACCAAAAGCTCCTCAAATGCTAGAAATCATGCTGCAATCCAAAACAGTTCTGAAACAAATGAGAAACAAAGTGCCGGTAATTGAGATCTATCAGTCTGGAAAAGGTTACAAAGCCATTTCTAAGGTTTGGGACTCCAGCAAACCACACTGAGCATTTTTCCATAAATGGCAAAAACATGGAACAGTGGAGAACCTTCCCAGGAGTGGCCGGCAGACCAAAATTACTCCAAGACTGCAGCGACGACTCATCCAAGAGGTCTTAAAAGACCCAACAACTTCCAAAGAACTGCAGCCCTCATTTACCTTAGTTAAGGTCAGTTTTCATGACTCGGCCATAAGAAAGAGACTGGGCAAAATTGGCATCCATGGCAGAGTTCGAAGACAAAAACCACTGCTGAGCAATAAGAACATAAAGGCTTGTCTCAGTTGCACCAGAATACATCTTGATGATCTCCAAGACTTTTGGAAAAATACTCTGTGGACTGACAAGACAAAAGTTGAACTTTTTGGAAGGTGTATGTCCCATTACTAGTGATGAGCGAGTATACTCATTTCTCGAGATTTCCCGAGCATGCTCGGGGGGTCTCCGAGTATTTGTAAGTGCTCGGAGATTTAGTTTTTGTTGACGCAGCTGCATGATTTACAGCTGCTAACCAGCATAAGTACATGTGGGGGTTGCCTGGTTGCTAGGGAATCCCCACATGTAATCAAGCTGGCTAACAAATGTAAATCATTCAGCTGCGGCAATGAAAACTAAATCTCCGAGCACTAAAAAAAACTTGGAGGACACCCGAGCGTGCTCGGGAAATCTCAAGTAATGAGTATACTCGCTCATCACAACCCATTACATCTAGAATAGAAATAAAACAGCATTTCAGAAAGGGAACATCATACCAACAATAAAATATGGTGGTGGTAGTGTTATGGTCTGAGACTGTTTTGATACGTCAGGACCTGGAAGACTTGCTGTGGTAAATAGAACCATGAATTCTGCTGTCTGCCAAAAGATTCTGAAGGAGAATGTCAGCCATCTGTGCATGACCTCAAGCTGCAGTGCACTTGGGTTATGCAGCAAGACAGTGATCCAAAACACACCAGCAAGTCAATCTCTGAATTGCTTAAATAAATAAATAAATTAAGGACTTTTAAGTGGCCTAGTTAAAGCCCTCCAATGTGGCTGAATTAGAACTATTTTGCAAAGATGAGTGGGCCAAAATTCCTCCAGAGCGTTGTAAAAAACTCATTGCCAGTTATCACAAATTCTTGATTGCAGTTTTGATGAGAAGGGTGGCCAAACCAGTTATTAAGTTTAGGAGGCAATCACCTTCCCACACAGGACACTGTAGGTTTGGATTTCTTTTTTCCTTAATAATAAAGACCTTCAATATAAAAAAAATCCAATCTGTGTTTACTTGTGTTAACTTTGTCTAATATTTTACTTTGTTTGGTGATGTCAAAACATTCGAGTGTGACAAACATGGAAAAAAATAGGAAAATCAGGAAGGGGGCAAACACTTTCACACAACTGTATATACAATAACATTCTTTTTTCCACGTCACCATCCTGATAGTTTTACCCAGGGTCATCTTTCCCCAGTAGTCTCAAGATCCTCAGGAGCTGGATCTGTAGCCAGGGCGCAGGTACACTGTGATAGTTGAAGTCTACGGGTAGTTTTCCTCCAACCACTTGCTTCAAGATGGTCACAAATGATCCAGTTAGATCCTTATATGCAGATGGGTTTTCCTGTGCCGAATTAGAGAGATCAGGGGGAAATAAAATAAAAAAAACATAACATAAGCATTCAACCAAAATACATGTCTCGGCCCTTCATTGGGGAACATAGGAGACCATGGGTGTATGCTGCTGCCACCAGGAGGTCAACACTAAGAATTACAAACCTCAGAAAAAAAAAAAAGTTGTCTCCTCTTCTGCAGGCTATACATACCTACTGGCAGTAAGCTATTCAGTTTAGCCTAGCTCCACTTCAGAGGCAGACAAAGATATGGATTCTTCAGACCGATTTACCGGTTTCTGACTATTCATTTTTTTTTTAAAGTAGTTATTTTACGCTGTTTTCACGTTTTAAACTTCTCTCCGTGGCAGTAATAGAATGGCTATTATGTGATGTTGCACCATATGTTGTCACATAATAAACTAAAACAGCATAGGATTGAATTGAGTAGATTTTTAAGTTTTTTAAGTATTTACCTTAGGAGTTGGTGAAAATATCTTGACGGTGAAGGTGCCTCCGTGTATGTGGTGGATCTCCTTCCAACACAGTGTGAGGTCCCAGTAATAAGTGCTTGCGTGCCTGATTTAGATGATCTATGTCGTCGATCTGATTGGAATCAGTCGCATAGATGGAACTCCAAGGGTTGGTGTCTGCGGAGATTAGAGAGCGCAGTCCCGGCCGGTGACAGGCTCTTGAATCCGGCGCCTCTTTTATAGTAACTTCACGTCAGTCAAATGCAAATAGTTCGATCTCATTATTTAGTCCTTTAGGTTTCAGAGTGTTCAGCTCAAATATCCAGCGACTTTCTGCCTGTGACATTCTTTTGATAAAGTTTCCTTTGCGCCAGTGCTGTTTAATGATATGGATCCCAGTTATATCAATCCCCATAGTTTAACCTCCATGTAATTTAGCAAAATGTCTTGAAAGGGGCTGATCATCATATTTTATCTTTATATTCCTTAGGTGTTCACTAATACGTACATTCATAGGTCTCTTAGTTCTCCCCACGCACAATTTATTACAGGGACACTTGATTGAGTATATGACACCCTGGGATGTGCATGTAATAAATCCGTTATGGGATAGGTTTTATTACCTTCCTGGATTTCAGTTTTTTTCTTTAAATGCAACGATTCGCATGCCATGCACTTTTCACATGGGTAAAAACCCCTAAGATCCTTATTAAAAAACGCAGACTTTCTTGGTATAGGAGGTTCTCTTATTGATGGAGACACCAGGTAACCCAAATTACTAGCTTTTTTTTATATATATATATAAATTTGGGTTTACTAGGTATCTTATCTCCAATGGTCTTATATTGGGTGATAATAGGGACATTAATAGGATTTTCATCAATAGTTAAATCTTTTTGTCGTTCTATCATTAATTAATTCAACTCTTGGAACTTGTTTTACCTCATTATTAACTGCTATCAAAAAATCTTGGTTGTAACCCTTATCTAGGAACTTGTTAGTCAGGATGTCAGCTTCTTTTTCAAAGCTATAATTCAACTGCAGGAAAATCGGAATATAGTAATAAGCCCTGCAGATAAAGGCGGTGCAATTCAAAAATGACAAGAAATACCCATCCAATATATAAAATCAGACATGCCTCCTCAGTATCGCAAATAGATCCCACCGTAACCATATCCGATCGGGCAGTTGTTGTTTATTGTTTACTACATCACCATGGGGACAAACCACCCCTCAGCAGACCTCGTGATGCAACCCACCATCCAATCCTGGTTCGTGGCGCCAAGAAAATCCGCAACCAATCCATGTGCCCAATATCCCAAACCCCAATCGGCTCCAATAGAAGAGATTCTAATATACTCCATACCTGCACTCCATTTCCGGATCAACCGGAGTTCTCCAACAGCGTCATCAAGCAGTGCCGACGCAGGGGGAGGTGGACGAGCCCACATCACATGATCACGGGCCCTAACCTTATACCTGTCAACCTCAATTCTTGGATACCCCCTCCTCAGAAATTTAGAACACATTTCCTCCAACCGCAGATCCACCCTTTCCTCATCTGATACAATGCGCCTAACCCGTAGCAACTGACTCCACGGCAGGGAACTGACCATCCTCCTGGGGTGATCACTATTAAATAGCAAAAGGCTGTTTCTGTCAGTCTCCTTGACATAAATGTCCGTCCTCAATTCAGACCCCTCCTTGTATACTAGTGTATCCAAGAACTGAACCTGAGAGGTGGAGTGGGTAAGAGTGAACTTCAATTCAGGGTATACCCCATTAATTTCACCCCAGAACGCCTCCAGTCCCTTAAGATCGCCATCCCATATAACAAAGATATCATCTATGTAGCGCCACCAGGCTCTGACATGGCGCCAGAGGTTGGAATTGTACACAAACCTGTCCTCGAGTACCGCCATATAGATGTTAGCATAAGTGGGGGCCACATTGGACCCCATGGCGGTACCCCTCAACTGCAGGAAGTAATCATCCCCAAAGAGGAAGTAATTCCTCCTGAGGATGAACTCCAGATCTACCAGTCCCTAAGCACTTTATTGAAAAGAGACATTCTGTGAATCAGCTGCGATTTAGGGTCATTGACAGTGTCCCTGTATTAAGGAGAGGGGGTGATAGGGTGCAAATGTTGAAAACGAAAGAGATGAGGTGGATTTATACGCTAGGGTCCCTACATCCTAAGGGTTTAAACCTGGACTTTAACTTACATTCTTGTACCTGATGTGTTTTGGACTGTGCAGTGCAGTTGTTTTGTCAGTGTATGTTGGTTTTAAGTGGAGGTGGGTTTATGTACACTATGCTTATTTTAATCTATTTTTTATCTTTTAGGTTACTCTGGGACAGTCGGTGGCAGGATGGATTGGGTTGAGCTTAAGTTTGGATTTCTTACAATACCTATATTCCATTGTGACATTGAGTGGTATTTATATTTTTGATTTTTCTTTAATGCCGACCGACTGTCTCATGGTACTATGGATAAATAAGTGTGTTCCCCTGTTTTTAGTTTTTTATTTCTTATGCCTCATCTTTTGCCTGCATTTTGCCCCCGTTCTAAAGGGATAGATGAATAGACTCCATATTATGCCAGGTCTTGTCAGGTTATGCCTGTATCATCTGGTCCCAGTGTTCATCTTGGAGATTTGGTGCGCATGCGCTATAGAGCTATGGCCCCTTCTGCGTTGCATTAGGACGGATGGAGGTAGGCGCCTGCGCTGGTGGTGGGGGCGGGCCGGCACTGCGGTCATGTGGTGTGGCTCGGGCCGTGCGCTGTGCGCTTGCGCTTCCCTCCGGCACCCTTCATGGAGGCCGGGTGGTTGGCGCGTGCGCGCAGTGACTTGGGAACGGGCGTCGCCTGTGGTCATGTGATGTGGGCTCGTCCACCTCCCCCTGCGTCGGCACTGCTTGATGACGCTGTTGGAGAACTCCGGTTGATCCGGAAATGGAGTGCAGGTATGGAGTATATTAGAATCTCTTCTATTGGAGCCGATTGGGGTTTGGGATATTGGGCACATGGATTGGTTGCGGATTTTCTTGGCGCCACGAACCAGGATTGGATGGTGGGTTGCATCACGAGGTCTGCTGAGGGGTGGTTTGTCCCCATGGTGATGTAGTAAACAATAAACAACAACTGCCCGATCGGATATGGTTACGGTGGGATCTATTTGCGATACTGAGGAGGCATGTCTGATTTTATATATTGGATGGGTATTTCTTGTCATTTTTGATGTGTATACACCACTATTGTTTGTTATTTTTATGATATTCACTAATTGTATAGGAGGGGCGGTACTGAGTGGTGATTGGAGCATTGTGCAGCTTCCACACTACTTAAGACAGCCCTCTATGTTTTATTGTATGCTTGATAAAGACCATGTTATGGTCGAAACGTCGCATTGAACCATGGCTTGAATAAAGTTCGCTTTTAAAGACTTTCTACACCTGGATTGAGCGCTGTTCAATACAATTTTTGGTCTGCTGTATCCAGGACGGTTCCCTGGATGTGGAACGAGTGCTCTACCTAACAGTGAGTGCTGTCAGCCTATTTTTGTTTTTTAAAGGCGGTGCAATTGTGATCCTAGACTACGCCCAATGAAATGAGGAATCCCTAATATTATTAGGAGACACGAAGACATACCTGAAATTGGAAGGGGATCCTACAGAGGCATCTATAGATGAAATAAAGAGTTTAATCAAAAAAGGCCTCCAGGACAGCTTTGTAAATAACAACGAATACGAATATATTAATAATGCACATTCTCGTATGGCTGCCTTTTATTATCTACCAAAAATCCATAAAGACCGATAATATCTGGCATTAATTGTCTTGCTTCTAATTTATCTAGATATGTTGATTGCTTTCTACAGGATTTGGTACCAGACCTTCCAGCTTATTTGAAAGATACTAAACACATAATACAGTGCCTGAATAAAATAAAATGGCAAAATCATTATATTTTGGGAACTTTAGATATCATGTCCCTGTACACCCAAATCCAACATGATAAAGGGGTGCGAGGCAGCAACTTACTTTTTAAATAAACCTAAGAGATTTCCTACCTCTCAAGCAAGTTTTATTAAGGAATGTATGATGTTCATTTTAACCCATAATTCTTTTAAATATGAGACGAACTACTATACCAAGCAGTAGGGGTACTGCCATGGGGACCAGATTCGCAGCCAGCTATGCTAATTTATATATTGACGGCCCCCAGAGGAAGCCCACGTGAAACGCGCGTTGGGGCCGTTGTCCATTGTTAGACGTGACCACACACAGGCTATTATGGGTGAGATTATCTCTTGTGCATTTATATGTATATTGAATTGACTTTGCTGCACAACAGATTTGTGAGACTAATTTTTAAAAACTGATTTTTATCTGCTTATGTAATTATTCGATTGGGTGAATACCTCTTTGTTATATGCACATTCTATTAGCATATCGATTACTTCGGTCCCTTGGCTTGTACAAGAAGACCCATGTCTACAGCTTTACGTTGATGCTTTACATTTAATACTAGAAATGTGTTTTGATCTACCCGTGCCTGATACTTTTATGTGTGGAATCGCACAATGGTTTCTTTTTGACACCGTGCGACACTTGTCCTATGCCTTTTCTGTGATTTAATGTTTATTATCTTTACATTAATCTTGTGAAATAAAAACTGTAACTTTTTATATATTGGGACTTTTGTACTCTATGGTTCTTATAGGTTGATAATTTATATGTGGGTAGCTGGAAAGACTCCTACATATATCCATAAGGCAGGCTGCGTCGGGATTTGATCCTCTGGCGGTGTTTTATTGACGATATAATTTTTATTTGGTCTAATGGACAAGATTCACTGTCAGATTTTTTTTTTAAAGGAAAATCAATAAAAAACAACTTTTATCTACATTTTACCTCAACAATCAGTTCCCAGACAGCACATTTTTTAGACCTAAATATTTATGTTGAAAGTAATGAAATAAAAACTTGCATATATTCTAAAACTATGGATGCTAATAGCTATATTAGTATGGACAGTTGTCATCTACCGAGCTGGTTGATTAATATGCCACGTAGCCAGTTTATGAGAATTCACAGGAATTGTTCAAACATTTGTAGGTTTGAAAAAGAAGCCGACGTCCTGACTAACAAGTTTCTAGATAAGGGTTACAACCAAGAATTTCTGAAAGCAGTGACAAATGAGGTAAAACAAGTTCCAAGAGTAGAATTAATTAATGATAGAATGAAAAAAAAGATTTAACTAGTGATGAAAATCTTATTTATGTCCCCATTATCACCCAATATAATGCCAACACGAACATTTTGAAGAAAATTGTTACAAAACATTGGGATATTTTGAAGGCTGATAAGACCATTGGAGATAAGATACCTTGTAAACCCAGATTTATACACTGCTCAAAAAATAAATAAAGGGAACAATAAAAACACCACATCCTAGATATCTCTGAATTAAATATTCCAGTTGCAAAATTTCATTCATTGCATAGTGGAATGTGTTCAGAACAAGAAAACATAATTATCAATGTAAATCAAAATGAATATCCCATGGAGGTCTGGATTTGGAATTAAACTCAAAATCAAAGTGGAAAAATCAAATTACAGGCTGATCCAACTTCAGTGGAAATGCCTACAGGCTGATCCAACTTCAGTGGAAATGCCTACAGGCTGATCCAACTTCAGTGGAAATGCCTCATGACAAGGAAAAGATGCTCAGTATTGTGTGGCCTCCACGTGCCTGTATGACCTCCCTACTGTACAATGCCTGGGCATGCTCCTGATGAGGCGGCGAATGGTCTCCTGAGGGATCTCCTCCCAGACCTGGACTAAAGCATCCGCCAACTCCTGGACAGTCTGTGGTGTAAGGTGACGTTGGTGGATGGCGCAAGACATGATGTCCCATATGTGTTCAATCGGATTCAGGTCTGGGGAACGGGCGGGCCAATCCATAGCTTCAATGCCTTCATCTTGCAAGAACTGCTGACACACTCCAGCCACATGAGGTCTGGCATTGTCCTGCATTAGGAGGAACCCAGGGCCAATAGCACCAGCATATGGTCTCACAAGGGGTCTGAGGATCTCATCTCGGCACCTACTGGCAGTCTGGCTACTTCTGGCGAGCTAATGGATGCCACCCCACACCATTACTGACCTACTGCCAAACTGGTCATGCTGAAGGATGTTGCAGGCAGCAGATCGCTCTCCATGGCATCTCCAGACTCTGTCACGTCTGTCACATGTGCTCAGTGTGAACCTGCTTTCATCTGTGAAGAGCACAGGGTGCCAGTAGCGAATTTGCCAATCCTGGATTTCTGTGGCAAATGCCAAGTGTAATGCACGGTGTTGGGCTGTGAGCACAACCCCCATCTGTGGACGTCAGGCCCCCATACCATCCTCATGGAGTCGGTTTCTAACCGTTTGTGCAGACATATGCACATTTGTGGCCTGCTGGAGGTCATTTTGCAGGGCTCTGGCAGTGCTCCTCCTGTTCCTCCTTGCACAAAGGCTGAGGTAGCGGTCCTGCTGTTGGGTTGTTGCCCTCCTATGGCCCCCTCCATGTCTCCTGGTGTACTGGCCTGTCTCCTGGTAGCGTCTCCAGCCTCTCGACACTACACTGACAGACACAGCAAACCTTCTTGCCACAGCTCACATTGATGTGCCACCCTGGATGAGCTGCACTACCTGAGCCACTTGTGTGGGTTGTAGAGTCTGTCTCATGCTACTACGAGTGTGAAAGCACAACCAACATTCAAAAGTGACCAAAACATCAGCCAGAAAGCATTGGTACTGAGATGTGGTCTGTGGTCCCCACCTGCAGAACCACTCCTTTATTGAGTGTGTCTTGATAATTGCCAATAATTTCCATCTGTTGTCTATTCCATTTGCACAACAGCATGTGAAATTGATTGTCAATCAATGTTGCTTCCTAAGGGGACAGTTTGATTTCACAGAAGCTTGATTTACTTGGAGTTATATTCTGTTTAAGTGTTCCATTTATTTTTTTTGAGCAGTGTATATAAAAAAGCTAGTAATTTGGGTTACCTGATGGCTCTATCAATAAGAGAACATTTTGCTAAATTGCATGGAGGCTAAACTATGGGGATTGATATAACTGGGATCCAAATCATTAAACAGCACTGGCGCAAAGGAAACGTCATCAAAAGAATGTCACAGGCAGAAAGTCGCTGGATATTTGAGCTGAATACGCTGAAACCTAAAGGACTAAATAATGAGATCGAACTATTCGCATTTGACTGACGTGAGGTTACTATAAAAGACTCTAGCAGATCGGGACCACCCCTGAGGAAGGAAAACGTCATCTTCCGAAACGTGTAGGAATTGGTCCTATCCAGCAATTGTAACGAAAAGTACGTACTACATTACAGCTCAGCATCACATGATTGCCGACGTCACGCTGGTCTCGCAGGTCCTGTGAGCGCACATGTGCTTCACTGAGACCACTAGGCGCCGGATTCAAGTGTCTGTCACCGGCCGGGACTGCGCTCTCTAATCTCCGCAGACACCAACCCTTGGAGTTCCATCTATGCGACTGATTCCACTCAGATAGATGACATAGATCATCTAAAGAAGGCACGCAAGCACTTATTACTGGGACCTCACACTGTGTTGGAAGCAGATCCACCACATACATGGAGGCACCTTCACCGTCAAGATTTTTTCACCAGCTTCTAAGGTAAAGACTTAAAAATCTACTCTATTCAATCCTATGCTGTTTTAGTTTATTATGTGACAACATATGGTGCAACATCACATAATAGTCATTCTATTACTCTCTATTACTGAGAGAAGTTTAACACGTGAAACCAGCGCAAAATAACTACTTTTAATTATCTGCATCACTTTAGTTCTTTTGGTTGGGACCCTTATTTTTGCAGCAGGTACACAGGTTGTATATTAGCAAAACTAACCAGATTTATTTTTTTAATCTTCTATTGCATTCTCAAGATAGGGAAAGAGAAGGATATGAGACCCTCTAAAAACTCTGATTCATGATGAGCACAATCTTCAGGGGTCAGCAGAATCATCTTGTCTAGATGGAAGGACCTTTTCTTTGCCCAACGTAGTCTGCATTCAGGCACTGGAGTGGACAGTCCTTGCCTTTAGTCTCTTGCCCACATTGCTTCCCTGAGCCTGGTGTATTACATGGAGGGAAGGAAGGCAGAGCTGAAGACCCAGACCATAAAATGAATCAAGCCTTTGCAGGACAGGACAGAAGATCTCCCCACATCCCGCTGCGTTGCGCTATCTCCCAGCCTTTGCTCCCTGTCATTCAGACTCTTCTTTCCTCTCAGATATCTTGCTCTGTGTTCTGTTACATTGGCATGACCAGATGTTTGGTCTTCCAATCCAAATTTACTCAGACAACACCACCTCCATGGCTTACATCAACCATTATGGAGTGACTCTGAATTGTAAAGCAATGTCAGAGGTCTCACAGTTTCTCAAGTAGTTGGAACAAATATTCTAGACAACCTCAGCAATCCATATGCCCGTAGTAGACAATTGGGTTGCAGACTTTCTAAGTAGTGACAGACTAAACACGAGACAGTGCTTTCTACACCCCACCATCTTCGATCAGATATATCTGCAGTGGGACCTTCCAGACATCAACCTGATAGCATCCATAAAGTGCCCTGATTCATGTCCAGAGTTTGAGACCCTCTTGGGAAACGCATCAGATGCTCTGGGAATTGCATGGTCTCAAATTTTCCCTCCCTTATCTGTTCCCTCCTCTACCTTTCCTATCCAAGTTGCCCAAGAAGATCAAGTCAGAAGGAATCCTTGTCATTTTCGTGGTCCTGGACTGGACCAGAAGATCATGGTACGCAATCAACGCATCGACCAGACCTACTTCCCCAAGATCCCCTCTTGCACTCAAATCTCAGTAGCTCAAATTTGATGGCACAACTGTAGCTCTAAAATCCTTACGTTTTTCTGATCAGGGTGTGCAGACCATGACCAAGGCACAGAAGCCATCCTTGTATCTACAATCATACTTAGGAGGAGTTCTTCCGCTGGTTTGAATTTCACTAGGTCACCCCTACGTTTTTTCATCTCTCCTCGCATTCCTGCAAAAGGTGCACGTGAGCATGGGCAGAAAGCTGCTGCAAGCAGCAGTCACTACCTGAGCGACTTACCTTACACATACAAATATTTTCCCGCAATTGGGATGTCCCATGTTTTCCGGCGTCCCTCAATGAAGAGCATGAGAAAAGAGGCTTTTTGGATTTACCTTAAAATCCCTTTTTCACAGCCTTCATTCGGGAGAACAGGGAACCCACTTTTTTCTTCTAGTTGCCTCCTTGGGTGTGTAGTTTTTTTCTGGGTCTCAATGTTTTTCTCACTATCTGAATAGCTTATTGCCAGTAGGTGGTTGTAACCTGCTGAGGAGGAGCGGGATTTATTTTCTTTAAGGCTATGTGCACACGTCAGGATTTTCTGTAGAATTTTCCTGAACAAAACCGGACTTTTTCTGCAGAAAATCCGCATGCGTTTTTTTTTTCGCATTTTTCTCGCGTTTGACGCATTTTGTGTGCGGTTTTTTTCCGGAGCTTCCCAATGCATTAAATAGTGGGTAAAACGCGAAAAATACGCAAAATTAATGAACATGATGTGTTTTTTACCGCGATGCGTTTAAAAAACGCATCTTGTGCACAAAAACTGCAGAATGCATTATAATTGATGGGATGCATATGTATGCATTTTTTATGCGTTTTATCACGTTTTTATAGCGAAAAATTCTGAACGTGTGCACACAGCCTAAAGGTTGTAATTCTTAGTGTCAGCCCACTGATGTCAACAGCGTACAAGCTTTGGTTTTGTGTGCTCCTAACGAAGGCTACAAAAATGGATTTTACTGTAAGTCCAAAAATCCTTTTAACGTGTTGTAAAACTGAAGACCTTTTTACCTTTATGACCTGTAGGTATATGTGTAGAGAAGCCGCCATGACACCGACATCCCGGTCACACAAAGCTTTCCTGAACTTCTCATGAATGTGCTGTACTTGTGTTGGTGCAACAAGGTAGAATTTATACAATGCCAGCACTGCTTTCCTCCTCACAATTTCTCTAGAAGATAAGGGTGAAAAATGTGTCATTTATCATTGAAGAGAATCATTAAGCGTCTTCTATTATTACTACTGGATGTCCAAACGATTTCTAGAGAGAAAATACACACAAGTCTCTAATAGGTCCAGCAGCCATTGGATATTCTAGGCGTAGCTCTTCATCTCTATGTGTGCGTGTCTATGGAGAAACCAGGCAGCCAACAGGATTGTGGCAGGGAGAAGTCGCCAGGGACGTGCTTTGGACTGGTCCCCCGTGGTGCAGGGTCCCCCCCGAGGCGCAGGGTCCCCCCCACGAGGATTTTTAAACTATGTTTTATCTGAAGTGCCGCAGCATTTCAGAGTAAAAACTTCTCCGGCTGTAATAACGCAGTCAGTGTCTGATTCATGCTGCCGGTGGTTCACACTCAGATTAGATTATTATAATATAATATTTATATTATCATATTTGTAAGGAGCAGCATAAAATAGGATAATAAATTCCAATAAATATGATGCACTAACAAAGTTGTGTTGGTAAAGAAAGTGTTATAATGATTTACACACAACAGTGCTCCATGACCAAGTCATTCTTAGGCCAGGATCACTCGGCCGTCGATTCTCTCATGTGAGAGAATCGGGCAAATTACGCTATGACACACGGTTTAAATTCTTCTCGGATCACAGGTGCAGAGAAGACGGAGAACTTAATTTCTCCATCGCCTCTGTCCGCAGATGACAAACTGCACTCTGATGACATCAGACTGCAGCCCAATATTTCTAAAGCATCGAGAGCCTTGGGTGCATGTGGCCAAATTATTGCATGCTCTTGCAGCATGATATCTATCTGATAAAACATCAGATAGCAGTCAGCTGTTGTATATGCTTGTGTGAGCGAGACCTTAAACTGGATCTCTGACTTTTACCATCATCTAGTTATACATGTGAACATAGAATTGACACCTAACATTCTGCATCATGAGATTAGAAGCTGAAAGGGTACAGGTCACTTCCAAAATTGCAATATACCTGCAGATTCAGTGAGTTAACCCCTTTCCCACCTGAGACCGGGTTTTATTGATCTGGGACATATGGATACGCCCCAGTGATTTTGCGATCGCTGCCGGGTGTCAGCCGATTCTGACAGCTGACACCCCGCACTCAGTGCCAGGAGTGGTCCCTCACCGCTCCCGTCACCTTAACCCCCTAAATGCTGCAATCGAACTCAATTGCAGCATTTCAGGAGCAGGAAGAGGGAAAACAGCCCCTCTGCCCTTGGATCAGAGACCGCGCTACGTCATGAGGACATCGGGGTCACCAGAGCTAGCAAAGTTGCTATATCATGCTCAACGCAAGTTATATCAAAGAAATGTTACCACTACCATGAAGTACAATATGTCACGAAAAAATGGTCTCTGGAACACTTCTATGGATCCCACTGATTCTGAGTTATTACCACAAAGTGACAGTGGTCAGAATCGTAAAAATTGGCCTGGTCATTAACATGCAAACCACCTTGGGGGTAAAGGGGTTAAATAAAGTTATGCTGGTTTACAGGGGTAGCGGATACAGGGAGAAAACAAAGTCACATTCTCCTGTAGCTGTTTATTTCCAGTCAGCAGAGTGGTGCAGGGAGATGTAACAATCACCGCTCAGCAAAAAGCGGGGGCTTTGCTATCATTTCCTTGCCACATGACAGAAAGCAGCCTGCTCTGCAGTATGTGCGAAGAGCAGACTGTCAATGTGCAGGGAGATACTACAGCGCACGCACAGGGTAGTGAGCGGAGACCGTTATACCTCCTTTCACCACCCTGATGACAGGAAGTGAGGCTGCGGGAAGAATATAACTTTGTTTTCTCCCAGTAGCTGCCCTTCCAGTTTAGTGCTCTAATATGACAAATGCCATTTACGTGCAGATTACCCCTATATCTGCAGACAAATTGTGTGTTTGGAGAGGACGGGTTCCCTTTAGTTCATGCTCTCTTGTCATGGAGTCTCATAGATTACAGTACGGATTTAGATGATTAATGCTTTGAATTTTGGAGGGCATTTGAATTGGTCAGAATCAATGGTTTTTAAAAGCGGACACAAGCAAGTCCTTCCAGTCATGTTGATCCATGCTCCTGCAGGTCTTGAAACAGGAACAAACTGGGGCAGTGTCCAAAGAAAGAGCCACCAAGAGTGTCAAGTATACACAACAGCAGAACACATACAGAGAATTGTCCTTACTTGGAATGATGCAGCTTGTCTTCAATTAGTGGAAGAGCAGCAGGAATCATTTCCCGGGGAAATATCTGACTCACAATAGTCAGTGCCATGCACATCTCCACAAGGTTGGTGCTCTGTAGATCCTGTGAGGAGGCATCTGTGCTTTACATCTTAATATGCATAGTATAACAGCATATAATGCCGAGTGTCATTACATTTATAACAGTCTCCAACTCAATCTACACGTAAAGATATGACTTTGCCTTTAAATTTTAATATGTATGACATTTTAAATTACCATATATACTCGAGTATAAGCCGAGAATTTCAGCTCATTTTTTTAGGCTGAAATTGCGCCTCTCGGCTTATACTTGAGTCAATCCCGGAGTCGGCAGGGGAGGGGGAGCGGCAGCTGTCTAGTAATACTCACCTGCTCCTGGCGCGGTCCCTGGTTCTCCGGGCGCCGGCAGCTTCTTCCTGTATTGAGCAGTTACATGGTACCGCTCATTACAGTAATGAATATGGACCCGACTCCACTCCCATAGGGGTGGAGCCGCATATTCATTACTGTAATGAGCGGTACCATGTGACCGCTCACTACAGGAAGAAGCTGCCGGCGCCCGGAGAACCAGGGACCTGCAGGGACCGCGCCAGGAGCAGGCGAATATGACGCGGGCAGTGCGCGATATTCACCTGTCAGCGTTCCACCACCGGCACCGCTGTGTCTTCCAGGTCCTCTGCAGTGACGCTCAGGTCAGAGGGCGCGATTAGTGCGCGCATAGCCCTCTGCCTGAACAGTCAGTGCAGAGGACGTGGAAGACACAGCGGCGCCGACGGTGGAACGCGGACAGGTGACTATAGCGAGTGCCGGGGGCCTGAGCGACGAGAGGTAACTTTTTTTTTTTTTTTTTCTTTTTAATCGCAGCTAAAGCATATGGGGCATAATAGTCTATGAAGCATCTTATGGGGCCACAATCAGCATTTGTGCAGCATTATATGGGGCAAATGTCTGTATGGAGCATCTTATGGGGCCATAATCACCATTTGTGGAGCATTATATGGGGCAAATGTCTCTATGGAGCATCTTATGGGGTCATAATCAGCATTTGTGGAGCATTATATGGGGCAAATGTCTCTATGGAGCATCTTATGGGGTCATAATCAGCATTTGTGGAGCATTATATGGGGCAAATGTTTGTATGGAGCATCTTATGGGGCCACAATCAGCATTTGTGCAGCATTATATGGGGCAAATGTCTCTATGGAGCATCTTATGGGGCCATAATCACCATTTGTGGAGCATTATATGGGGCAAATGTCTCTATGGAGCATCTTATGGGGTCATAATCAGCATTTGTGGAGCATTATATGGGGCAAATGTCTCTATGGAGCATCTTATGGGGTCATAATCAGCATTTGTGGCGCATTATATGGGGCAAATGTTTGTATGGAGCATCTTATGGGGCCATAATCAGCATTTATGGAGCATTATATGGGGCAAATATCTCTATGGAGCATCTTATGGGGCCATAATCAGTATTTGTGCAGCATTATATGGGGCAAATGTCTGTATGGAGCATCTTATGGGGCCATAATCAACATTTGTGCAGCATTATATGGGGTATATTTTAATATGGAGCATCTTATGGGGCCCATCATGAAATGTATGGAGCTTTATATGGGGCTCCTGATTCAATATGGATATTCAAAAACACTTAACCTACTGATTAATTAATTAATCAATTAATTTTACTTTTATTGGTATTTTTATGTTTGAAATTTACCGGTAGCTGCTGCATTTTCCACCCTAGGCTTATACTCGAGTCATTAAGTTTTCCCAGTTTTTTGTGGCAAAATTAGGGGGGTCGGCTTATACTCGAGTATATACGGCAAGTCAAAGAATGAGAAAACATTGTACAGAGTACAAGCCGCTCAGACTAGTGATGAGCGAACATGCTCAGATAACGTGTAGTGATGAGCGAATATATTCGTTACTCGAGATTTCTCGAGCATGCTCGGGGGTCCTCCGAGTATTTTTTAGTGCTCGGAGATTTAGTTTTTCTTGCCGCAGCTGAATGATTTACATCTGTTAGCCAGCATAAGTACATGTGACCAGGCAACCCCCACATGTACTTATGCTGGCTAACAGATGTAAATCATTCAGCTGCGGCAAGAAAAACTAAATTTCCGAGTACTAAAAAATACTTGGAGGTCACCCGAGCGTTCTCGAGAAATCTTGAGTAACGAATATATTCGCTCATCACTAATAACGTGTTATCCAAGCATCTTAGGCGTGCTTGGATATGTTCGAATCCCCTCTGCTGCATGTTTTGTGGCTGTCTAACAGTCGCAACACATGCAGGGATTGCCTAACAAACAGCTGCGAGACACGCAGCCATAGAGACTCAAACATAGTATTAAAGGGAACCTGTCAGCAGATTTTGCCGCTATAAGATGCGGCCACTGACTTTCAGGGATTATCTACAGCATTCTATAATGCTGTAGCTAAGCGGTCCGGTCTGATGGGTATCACAAATCCGGTGCCTCCCATCTTCTTGCGATGCCGCCCTCCTGCTTCTTCATCGCTCCCCAGCATTGGCGCTCCTGTGCAGGCGTACTTTGTCTGTCCTGTTGAGGGCAGAGTAAAGTACTGCAGTGCGCAGGTGCTGGGCCTCTCTGACCTTTCCCGCCATCTGCGCACTGCAGTACATTCCTCTGCCCCCAACAGGACAGATAAGTACACCTGCACAGGAGCGCCAATGCTGGGGAGCGATGAAGAAGCAAGAGGGCGGCGTCGCAAGAAGTGAGGCACCGGACCCGGACCTGCGACACCCATTGGACCGGACAGGATCGCCCCCCAGGTGAGTATAATATAACTTATTTTTCTTCACTTGCAGGTCAGACCGGGGGCTTATCTACAGCATTACAGAATTCTGTAGATAAGCCCTGAAAGGCGGTGGCCACATCTTACAGCAGCAAAATCTGCTGACAGGTTCCCTTTAAACCATGCTGAAGATGCTCTATTAGTATTGGAGCAAGCTCGCTCATCACTAATTAACCATTGAGTCCCTCTGGCAAACAGCTCAGGAAAGTTGTTAAGATGGAAAAATCCTCTTAAATCTAAAACAATGCAAATATCCTCTTCAGAGAGGAAGAGGACAAACTTTGATGCCACCTGTTGTAAGAAAAGCACCAAATAGATGTAAGGGGGCACCACGGACAATGGGATACCACCAGGACCTATACATGGACTATCATACAAAAAGAAGAACAGACTAGGTCCCATATATGGGGATCACCACACACGGATATGACACTAATGTAAACACAGCTTTATTAGGAAACACATGAAAAAGTGACAAAAACACTCACATTTAAAAACATTTAAAAAGCATAATCATGCTACAAACAACAGCCCCTAATACGGCAGTAACCCACATAGGACTCAAAAACATAATAATTTATGACGCGTCCTGAATTACTCCATGCGGCCGGCAAGCAGCAGCACAGCTGAATGTGGTAACGTTATTTGGTTTATACATACAGTACAGACCAAAAGTTTGGAACACCTTCTCATTTAAGTATTTTTCTGTATTTTCATGACTATGAAAAATTGTACATTCACACTGAAGGCATCAAAACTATGAATTAACACATGTGGAATTATATACTTAACAAAAAAGTGTGAAACAACTGAAATTATGTCTTATATTCTAGGTTCTTCAAAGTAGCCACCTTTTGCTTTGATGACCGCTTTGCACACTCTTGGCATTCTCTTGATGAGCTTCAAGAGGTAGTCACCAGGAATGGTTTTCACTTCACAGGTGTGCCCTGTCAGGTTTAATAAGTGGGATTTCTTGCCTTATAAATGGGGTTGGGACCATCAGTTGTGTTGTGTAGAAGTCTGGTGGATACACAGCTGATAGTCCTACTGAATAGACTGTTAGCTGCTTTTTTCTTGCCATAATACAAATTCTAAGTAAAGAAAAACGAGTGGCCATCATTACTTTCAGAAATGAAGGTCAGTCAGTCCAAAAAATTGGGAAAATTTTAAAAGTGTCCCCAAGTGCAGTTGCAAAAACCATCAAGCGCTACAAAGAAACTGGCTCACATGAGGACCGCCCCAGGAAAGGAAGACCAAGAGTCACCTCTGCTTCTGAGGATAAGTTTATCCGAGTCACCAGTCTCAGAAATCGCAGGTTAACAGCAGCTCAGATTAGAGACCAGGTCAATGCCGCACAGAGTTCTAGCAGCAGACACATCTCTACAACAACTGTTAAGAGGAGACTTTGTGCAGCAGGCCATCATGGTAAAATAGCTGCTAGGAAACCACTGCTAAGGACAGGCAACAAGCAGAAGAGACTTGTTTGGGCTAAAGAACACAAGGAATGGACATTAGACCAGTGGAAATCTGTGCTTTGGTCTGATGAGTCCAAATTTGAGATCTTTGGTTCCAACCACTGTGTCTTTGGGCGATGCAGAAAAGGTGAACGGATGGACTCTACATGCCTGGTTCCCCAGGTGAAGAATGGTGGAGGAGGTGTGATGGTGTGGGGGTGCTTTGCTGGTGACACTGTTGGGGATTTATTCAAAATTGAAGGCAAACTGAATCAGCAGGGCTACCACAGCATCTTGCAGCGGCATGCTATTCCATCCGGTTTGCGTTTAGTTGGACCATCATTTATTTTTCAACAGGACAATGACCACAAACACACCTCCAGGCTGTGTAAGGGCTATTTGACCAAGAAGGAGAGTGATGGGGTGCTACACCAGATGACCTGGCCTCCACAGTCACCAGACTTGAACCCAATTGAGATATTTTAGGGTGAGCTGGACCGCAGAGTGAAGGCAAAAGGGCCAACAAGTGCTAAGCATCTCTGGGAACTCCTTCAAGATTGTTGGAAAACCATTCCCGGTGACTACCTCTTGAAGCTCATCAAGAGAATGCCAAGAGCGTGCAAAGCAGTCATCAAAGCAAAATGTGGCTACTTTGAAGAACCTAGAATATAAGACACGATTTCAGTTGCTTCACACATTTTTGTTAAGGATATAATTCAACATGTGTTAATTCATAGTTTTCATGCCTTCAGTGTGAATGTACAATTTTCATACTCATGAAAATACAGAAAAATCTTTAAATGAGAAGGTGTCCAAACTTTTGGTCTGTACTGTATATAAGTGGCATACACTTGGTTTTCAGATTACCCCTGATGAAGCCACCCTGTGTGGTGGCGATACGCGTTGGGTCTTTGTGTAGCCCGTACTAGGACTCCAATGGGAGGCTCAATAGGCTTTGGTAATACATGCTTTGGGGTATAGGATATTAATGGCCTCCGGTCCACATGTGGCCTTGAAACTCTCCTTGTGTTATCTATATCTTGGTGGCAGATCATAGGTCACATTATTAGTGGCTGTACTGCTTGTTAAATGATCCCTGTTTATTTTCATTCCACGCATCCATAGTTATATTTGTTTTTTATTTGCTATGCAGGTTTGCTTTGTGTGGTCCTCCATTTTGGACTTTGGTTACAGGGAATAGTGTGTGAGTTCCACTTTCCATTATTTCTATACATTTCTTTGTTATTTCCATTTATTATCCAGGGGAGTGCCAAGGTACTATGGTCCATATGTAATAAATTATGACCAAACTGTTTCTATGATAAAACATGGTATACCACATTATGTTTTTGAGTCCTATGTGGGTTACTGCTGTATTAGGGGCTGTTGTTTATAGCATGATTATGCTTTTTAAATGTGAGTGTTTTTGTCACTTTTTCATGTGTTTCCTAATAAAGCTGTGTTTACATTAGTGTCATATCCGTGTGTGGTGATCCCCATATATAGGACCTAGTCTGTTCTTCTTTTCGTCTGTTGTAAGAAAAGGTCAACATGAAACCTTTAAAGAGCCTTACCACATGACTTAAACTAAAAACCAGACCCAGACACTCCATTTGCAGACAAGTGTTTCAGGGTGGTTGCCCCACATCAGTGCAAAGCAGGAGAACTGATCTGGATAGATGAGAGGCAATTTAAGGCAGAACGTTTCTTCTTGTGGAGAGTGCCAAGCAGGCGTAAGGAGACTTATAGGCCAAGCAAAGCAATGCTCAACTGGCTACAAACGAGTATCAGATGTTTCAGTGTGCCAACATGTGACTCCTATTACCTCTGACACATACAAGGGGTCATCTAAGACCGTAAACTTGCTCTTTATTTTACCTTTAGAACAGTATTTACAAGCAAAAGCAGCAATTCATGGTTTTCATGTAGAAATAACGACACTGCCAGATAGCCTGCCAAAAAAAAAAAAAGGAGGATATTAAGATCCATAAACAGCAAACACAAAGCATTTACATTCGGTCTCTCACTAATAGCACATGCTACATAAATTAAATCCAATCATGGCCAGGAGCAACTCACTGATTTTGCCAGGGAGATTAATGTGGTCAGACATTCATCCTGCAGCAGCAGAGCGAATCTAGTCTTACATGGTGGCCATTTATCATTGTAGTTTTAGTATGGGAGTCGCTCCTGCAGAGCAGCGCTTAGCTTTGGCTAGAGGAGCCCCTAAGTGTGCCTTACTAGGTTGGAAAAAGGCATAAAGACGAGGGCTTTAGAAATAGTGCTTCATGCTGCTAAGTCTAGTCTTGAAGTAGGAAGGGACCCTGCTCCTGTTCTTTTCTACTCTAATCATCACCACTTTATTCAGCAATTTATTAGCATGTTTCAGTTAGGTGGGGTTCATAGGAGGACATTCACACTCAGGGGGGGGTCTCCTGATCCAAACTTACAGCCCAATATGAGTTAATGAGGCTGCAAGTTCGTGTTAAGAGACCTGCGGTCAGTGTAAGCATTTGTGGTTCAGAAACGGACCGTGAAATACGCTCGTGTGAACCCGGCCCTATACTGGAGGAAAACGAATAGTGCGGCTTTAATCACGTTAGCGACATATTACAATTGCCTACACTAATTATCTGAGAGAAGCTGTTTCTCTGGTTAGTCATGGGGTCGGAGGGGAAGCTGTGAGTATTGTCGGCATGTGGCTAGTTCTTTTGCACAATGTGCAAAAATTAACTAAATTTGTCAGCTACACAGAGCACAGACCTCCTCTTGAATGTACATGCCCAAGAGACATAGCTTCAGCCCGGACTACATTACCATTCCCCAGAGAACCACCATCTAGAAGGTTAGGCAATTACAATACAGCACAAATATCATTAAAACTTACGTTTCTGCATTATTCATTAGCAGCCAGCTTAAAGGGTTATTGTGCTGTCCACTGTGCATCACTAAGTGTCCACTACTCCTATGTAGCCCATCGCACGGCCCAGCTGTTCCCACAGCACCACCTCCCATGGCCGACGCTTACACTATTACCACCCCATCTCAGCCAACCATTCGTGTAAAGACTTACTAGTAAAGAGAATCACAAACTGCAGAATGTGGTGTAGTTTAGAGGAGTTTTTTTTTGTTTTGTTTTTTAAATGAAAATGTACTGAAAGAACTAATATGAAGACCCTACTGCTCCAGCACTCCCTGGTGGTCTCCAAGAGCTGCAGCAAATCACTGTCCTCCGCAGTTTTGTGCCATACACAGACTGCACTGGGTAGACTGGCATGTCATCACTACAGTAAACACCAGACTGGAGGGGGGTATTGTGTGTGATACAGTTCTACTGTATGCAGCATTTCTCCTTCAAGCTTTAACCAATCATGGAAAATCCATTAAAGAGAAACATACAAAAGCAAGAGGTTTCCTAAGGATTTATAGCAGTTTTCCTCTGCTTTCTTCCTAGAAACCCCTCCTAGGAACATCAGTATTAAATTGCCAATGTCTGTACAGAACTCTAAGAGCAATAGTAAAAGAATATTACATACCGACACGTTTTTCTAGTAGGTTTCCTTGCTGAGCCAATTTGATGGCGTGAATGTACCCAAATGAAGCTTCATAGCCCAGCATTTCACAGTAGATCAATCTCACCATGCATTCCTTCATCTGCCGCTGCCACGTAAATACAGAGTGTAGATTAGTGCCCATATCACACAAACCACTGCTGCTATTAATACAGTGAAAACATGGACGAAACATACGGAATATTGGGCACTTTCCTACAGAAACAACCTGTGACCGACTGCTGGGGAAGGAACAGACAATCAATCAGAGCACAACTCTGTACAATGCCAGATATTAGAAAGTCACGATAGTACAGATATTAAAGACAATTTGTTATTTATGTAAATCGAAAGGTCATTGTACAAAATATTTCCAAAATGCAAGTACAAGTCTCTAAAAAGCATTCCCGCAATCTCTCAAATGGGGAACATAAGTTTGCTCTTATATACCCTTTAAGGGCTAATTCCAATTCCGCAAACTGTCACCTATCCAAGCAGTAGGTGATTGCTTGGGGTCCGACCATTGGAACTCCCACCAATCATTAGAAGGAGATCTAAAATGCCTCATTAGAACGGAGATTGGCAGCGAATGAGCACCAAAAGGTCCATTCATCGGCGACAGCCGAGCATGAGCACCAAAGGTCCATTCATCGGAGACAGCCGAGCATGAGCACCAAAGGTCCATTCATCGGAGACAGCCGAGCATGAGCACCAAAGGTCCATTCATCGGAGACAGCCGAGCATGAGCACCAAAGGTCCATTCATCAGAGACAGCCGAGCATGAGCGACAATGCTCCATTCCAATAAGGCATTTCATTCTCATAATCAGCAGAGGATCTAGAGGTCTGCGCTCCATCCTAATCAGGAATGTAAGAGCTCTATTCTCAGGAATGGTGGAGGTCCCAGTGCTCCTGTCAGTAAAGGTACCGTCACACTCAGCGACGCTGCGGCGATATAGACAACGAGCCGACCTAAACTAGATCGCTGGAGCGTCGCTGTTTAGGTCACTGTAGAGACGTCAAACACAGCAGCTCCAGAACGATGCAGGAGCGATCCAGTGACGTAACAGCGACTCACTTCTCGTTCTCGCTGGTTGTTAGCTCCATTACATCCATTGTTAGCGTCGTTGCTTTTGATGTCAAACATGACGATACACGCCGACCTGGCGACAAAATAAAGTTCTGGCCTTCTAGCTCCGACCAGCGATGGCACAGCGGGATCCAGATTGCTGCTGCGTGTCAAACACAACGAGATCGCTATCCAGGATGCTGCAACGTCACGGATTGTTGTCGTTCTCGTTGCAAAGTAGCTGAGTGTGACGGTACCTTTAGAGTTAACTTGCCATTGTCCTCATTATCAGAAAGTGCCCAGGGATAAGAACATATTTTCCAAAAACAGAATATAGTTGGGAAATCTGGTTAATTTTTTTTTCTATAAGAGCAAGTTCACTCTGACAAGTGCCCATTTATACAGCTTCTATTTTGTATGTTTCAGGGTCCATTTGCTTTGGAAGTATAAGCTCACATTTCGTTACGACGCAACACCTGCACATACAGTTGTGCTCAAAAGTTTACATACCCTAGCAGAATTATTTTTGCTTTCTTGGCCTTTTTTCAGAGAATATGAATGATTAAGTTTTGGTTCTTTCTCCTCCCATAGTTTGTGGCTGGGTGAAGCCATTTATTGTCAAACTACTGTGTCTTCTCTTTTTAAAATCATAATGACAAGCTAAAACATCCAAATGACCCTGATCAAAAGTTCACATACCCCATTTCTTAATACCATGTATTGCCACCTTTAACATCAATGACAGCTTGAAGTCTTTTGTGGTAGTTGTTGATGAGGTTATTTTCTCAGATGGTAAAGCTGCCCACCCTTCATGGCAAAAAGCCTCCAGTTCCTGTAAATTCCTGGGCTGTCTAGCATGAACTGCGCGCTTGAGACCTCCCCAGAGTTGCTTAATGATATTGAGGTCAGGAGACCGAGATGGCCACTCCAGAACCTTAACTTTGTTCTGCTGTAGCCAATGACAGGTCGACTTAGCCTTGTGTTTTGGATCGTTGTCATGCTGGAACATCCAAGTACGTTCCATGCGAAGCTTCCGGGCTGAAGAGTACAAATTTGCCTCCAGTATTTGCTGATAACATGCTGCATTCATCTTTCCTTCAATTTTGAACAAGTTTCCTGTGCCTTTGTAGGTCACACATCCCAAAACATCAGCGACCCACCTCCGTGCTTTACAGTAGGAATGGTGTTCCTTTCATCATAGGCCTTGTTGACCTCTCTCCAGCTGTAACGTTTATGGTTGTGGCCAAAATGTTCCAGAAGTTTTGAGGCTTGTCTCTGTGATGTCTTGCATATTGTAGGCTTTGTGGCATTTGCACAGTAATGGCTTTCGTCTGGCGACTAGACCATGCAGCCAATTTTTCTTCAAGTGCATCCTTATTGTGAGTCTTAAAACAACCGCACCGCTAGGTTTCAGAGAGTCCTGTATTTCAGCTGATATTATTTGAGGGTTTTACTTTGCCTCCCAAACAATTTTCCTGGCCGTTGTGGACGACATTTTTGTTGGTCTACCTGACCATGGTTTTGTTTTTACAGAGCCCTTGATTTTCCATTTGTTAATCACAGTTTGAATGCTGCTGACTGGCATTACCAATTTCTTTTTGTATCCGTTTCCTGTTTTATACAGTTCAGCTACCTTGTCTCGTACGTAGATCCATTGAAAATTATTTTGCTTTCCCCATGACAATCCAGAAACGTCAGTGGCTGGATGAAAGATGCAAGAGTCTGTCTGGATCCAAGAAACTCACTCAGCTTTTATACACACACTGGTTACAAGCAAACAGGTCACATTTGAGGATGTTCCCTTTAGCAGCCATTCAAACACATTTGTGTCAACTTCTGTGCATGTTATCAGGCCAAAATCACCAGGGTATGGGAACTTTTGATCAGGGTCATTTGGATGTTTTGGGTTGTCATTATGATTTAAAAAGAGAAAACACAGTAGTTTGACAATAAATGGCTTCATCCAACCACTAACAATGAGTGGAGAAAAAGTTTTGGTGTCATCATTCATATTCTCTGGAAAAAGGCCAAGAAAGCAAAAATTCTGCCGGGGTATGTAAACTTTTGAGCACAACTGTACATGTACCCTTCATGAGCGTTACAATATACAGCCAAAATGGGCTGAAGTATTAGGTTACACGCTAATATATTTTCCGCTTCTATTGCTGCATGAATTACATCAGACATCAATATATCTATGTAGTCATTATTTTTTTTTTAACAATTGCGGATATCAAGCTACTGTATAGATCTACCTTTTATAAAATTAATAAAAAGTTTGGAATAAGTAGTAAACACTTCCATAACACACCTCTGGAAAAAAAAAGGCTGCAACATACAGTATGCCACTTTATACTAAGGGCCTACAGCACAGTCCACATCTATAAAATAACTATCACGTAAATTGTTTTGTTGGGAGTTGATAAATGCTTTCTGTGGGATAATCTGTTTCCTTAGGGTCCGTTTCCACTGGCTGATTGGCAAATATGTAGCCAATCTGTGCTCAATACGAATGCTTTGATTAGCAGGCGGATGGCAATTCCCATGTAAACTGAACAATCAGTAATAGATGGTTCGGCACAAATACAGTCATAGCCAAAAGTGAGTGACACAAATTGTGATTTTAGCACAATTTGCCACTTCAGTGTTTTTAGATCTTTAGTAAGATATTTCTATGGTTACTAAACTACACATAGCATTTCATAAGATTTTAACCATTTATTGACAAATACATCAAGTTTAAGACTCAATATTTATAATTACTTTATTGTCCCTTGGGCTATTAGCAGTGTTTTGGAAGCAGTGTATTTTTTTGTGTTCAGTGAACCATGCAGATTTACATGTAAGGAAAGACTATGGGTGTGACTACACAGAGGGACTAGCTTCTCCGCTGCAGATAAGGCCGGTTTCACACGTCAGTGGCTCCGGTACGTGAGGTGACAGTTTCCTCACGTACCGGAGACACTGACACACGTAGACACATTAAAATCAATGCATCTGTGCAGATGTCATTGATTTTTTGCGGACCGTGTCTCCGTGTGCCTAACACGGAGACATGTCAGTGTTCGTGGGAGCGCACGTATTACACGGACCCATTAAAGTCAATGGGTCCGTGTAAAACACGGACCACACACGGACCTTCTCCGTGTGCGGTCCCTGTGGCGTGCAGGAGACTGCACTACAGTAAGCGCTGTCCCCCCCACATGGTGCTGAAGCCGCCATTCATATCTTCTGTGCAGCAGCGTTTGCTGCATAGAAGATATGAATAATAGTGTTTAAAAGAAAGATCTATCTGTCCGCCGCCCTCCCACCCCCTGTGCGCCCCCCCGCTGTTCTGAAAATACTCACCCGCTTCCCTCGTTGGCTGTCGCTGCTTCCTGTGCTGGCCGACCCTTCTACTGTATGCAGTCACGTGGGGCCGCCGATTAGAGTCATGAATATGTGGCTCCACCTCCTATAGGGGTGGAGCCGCCTATTCATGACTGTAAATGAGCGGCCCCACGTGACCGCATACAGTAGAAGGGGCGGCCAGCACAGGAAGCAGCGACAGCCAACGAGGGAAGCAGGTGAGTATTTTCAGAACAGCGGGGGGTGCACAGGGGGTGGGAGGGCGGCGGACAGATAGATCTTTCTTTTAAACACTATTATTCATATCTTCTATGCAGCAAACGCTGCTGCACAGAAGATATGAATCGCGGCTTCAGCACGATGCAGTGTACCACACGCGTGGGTACCACACGCTCCGTGTGGTACCCACTCGGCACACGGGCAGCACACGTGTGCCGCACGTATGGCCTACGTGAGCTCACGGGCACACGGACACGGATAACTCCGATACCGATTTTTTCCGGTACCGGAATTATCTGGACGTGTGGGACAGCCCTAAAAGACACGCTGCGGCTCATAAACCCGCACCGTGGGGGAGTCTACTCCGCGTCAGATAGAAGCACAGTGGGCAGGAGATTTATAGAAATGTCATCCACTGGGCTTGTAACCTAGAATGTTTTGACCCAGCGGAAGTGAGCTGCATCCAAAACGCTGCTATTCTGGATCTTGGGCAGATACACTAATTCTTTAAGACTTTGCTCTGCCAGGCTGGATATCAGGTTCTTGGCTAAATCCTGACTGATGACAGCCCACTGTTGGCTAATCAATGCTTGGAGTTTATTACAATTTCTGGGCTTTTGTTTATGCACCTGCTTTTTGAGGATTGACCACATGTTCACAATGGGATTAACATCTGGGAAACTTCCTGGATCCAAAATGTTAATGTTTTGTTCACTGAGCCACTTAGTTATCACATTTGACTTTTGACAGTGCTCCATCACGTTGGAAAAAACATGGTTCATCACCAGATTGCTGCTTGATATGGATGCACGGACCCGTGTAACTTCGGGTTCGACTGAACTTTAGTCTAAGGGCTCATTTCCACTTGCAAGAGAAAAAATGGTCCGTAATCTGGACCCAAAAAAAGGGATGAAAAGTATGCGATTGTCATGCGAGTTCACCATCCGCACCATCCGTTTTACATCCGTATGACATCCGTATGCAATCCGTTTTTTTTCTCTGCAACTATTTGTATACAGTCATTTACAGGACCATTTACAGTGTTCTATGCCACAGAATGGTAAGGTATCCGCAAAAAAGAAACGTCATACGCATGGTGCGAGTGCTGTGCGTTTTTTTTCTCGCACCCATTGACTTGCATTGGCGAGTCTCGTCCAAGAATCGCAGCAATACGCAGCATGCGGCGATTTTTTTCTCAGTCCGAGTTCGGCTGAGAAAAAAAAAAAAATCGCAAATGAAAAGACACCTATTGAATAACATTGGTCCGTTTTCCTCGCAAGTGGAAATGAGCCCTAAAGCTCGGTTCTGGTCAGTGGCGTAACTAGAGTTTGAGGTGATTGGCCCCCAGTGCGTGCATGTGTATGTATAGTATGTATATATTCTGCCACATGTCCCTTATCCTGGGCCCTATCCTGCTAAATATATCCCTCATCTTTTTATATGCCCCCAGTTCTGGAGCTGTTCTTTAATGTATACAAGAAAATAAACCATTATGCTCACCAGAGGTGTACATAGAAGTGAAATGCACAGCCCACAGTCATCCATATAGCATAATGCACAGCCCAGTCATCCATATAGCATAATGCACAACCCACAGTCATCCATATAGCATAATGCACAGCCCACAGTCATCCACATAGCATAATGCACAGCCCACAGTCATCCACATAGCATAATGCACAGCCCACAGTCATCCATATAGCATAATGCACAGCCCACAGTCATCCACATAGCATAATGCACAGCCCACAGTCATCCACATAGCATAATGCACAGCCCACAGTCATCCATATAGCATAATGCACAGCCCACAGTCATCCATATAGCATAATGCACAGCCCACAGTCATCCACATAGCATAATGCACAGCCCACATCCACATAGCATAATGCACAGCCCAGTCATCCATATAGCATAATGCACAGCCCACAGTCATCCATATAGCATAATGCACAGCCCACAGTCATCCATATAGCATAATGCACAGCCCACAGTCATCCATATAGCATAATGCACAGCCCACAGTCATCCATATAGCATAATGCACAGCCCACAGTCATCCATATAGCATAATGCACAGCCCACAGTCATCCATATAGCATAATGCACAGCCCAGTCATCCATATAGCATAATGCACAGCCCACAGTCATCCATATAGCATAATGCACAGCCCAGTCATCCATATAGCATAATGCACCCCACAGTCATCCATATAGCACCCCACAGTCATCCATATAGCATAATGCACCCCACAGTCATCCATATAGTATAATACACCCCATAGTCATCCATACAGTATAATGCACCCCATAGTCATCCATACAGTATAATGCACCCCATAGTCATCCATACAGTATAATGCACCCCATAGTCATCCATACAGTATAATACACCCCATAGTCATCCAAGTGCTGGCATGGCCACAGATTTAAAAAAAAAATACTTACCTTTCCTTCACTCGAACTTAATGTGTGCTTGTGGCCTTAATAGTTTATTTTTTATCAACTGACAAAATTCAACATGAATGTACAATATAGAAATCTAAATCAAATTTGTGTTAGCCTCAAACTTTTTTTGCCATGACTGTACACTGTCATTGATAATTCTGAAGCAAGCTTATAACTCATTTGACCTGACAAATGAATATTTGTGCATTCATGGAATGATAGGCAGTTTATGAGTATGAGGGAAGAAGCATTCCTAGGATGACAGTGCCTATATTGGTAAATTGTGTAAATGAACCCTAGATGTTAGCCAACAGCTATTGCTCCCTCCTCTCCAGGACATGTGCACAATTGGCTGAACATTTAGAGTGATTGAGGGGAATGGCAGGAACATATCTTCTGTGGGAGCAAAAAGATTGGAAATGTTGAAATCCTACATGCCGAATCCTTCTTTCCCTGACCTCTATACAAATTAGATATTCTCCCTGTCCTGACAAAATAGGTGCGATGTCTAATGTTGACACATCTATAGAAGAAAAGAGCTACAGTCAGTCAATGAAACACAGCGGGACGCAGAAAACAGTAGCGTAGATGCCAGGGAGGGAGGACTGCAGAGAAAGAATACATAAATGGAAGGTTACCAGGGTGGTGGAGGGTGAGGACACGGTGGTTTTCAAGTTGGCAAGTTCTTGCTGAATAAGCTTTTCTTCCTCCTAAGAAATACACACAGGTAGTAAGTAACATGTACTGACAATGATCACCTGGAAGAGAACTACAACTCCCAGCATGTACAGGGAGCTGCAGGTGTAAGAAGTCATATCAAGCTCCACTGGGCGAGTGGACAGCCTGTCCACACTGACTATGGATGATAATCTGCAGGACAGAGAATCCATCTAATCCCAAATACAGGAATATCTGTGGGCAGACAGTCCCAGCAGAACATCAGGGGCGACAGACACATATAGGAGATATATATGAGATACATGCATACTCAGAGCAATAAATACACACAGATATATATATAATACATACACACATAGAATAGATACATACACAGACGGATAAATACATATAATACCCACATGATACATACACACATAGTACAGACATACATATAATAGCATACACAGATGGATAAATACACACACAGATATAATACACACGATACATATACAGACAGACCGATAAATACACATATATGATACATACACATAGTACAGACATACATATAATACATACACAGATGGATAAATACACACGATACATATACAGACAGACCGATAAATGCAGATAATACACATATGATACACACACATAGTACAGACACACATATAATAGATGGATAATGACAGCCCTGCCCGGTACCTGTCTGGAGCTCAGCCCTGTTATACTCCGGATCAGGCTCCCCAGTTTGGAGCTGGGCCCCGGCGCCGGCTCCTGAAGGAGAAGTCCCGGCAGAGCGCTCAGGGTCCGCTCCACTATCTCACTCATCATCCAGCTCCACACTGTCTCACAACAACAACCGGCATCATCCAGCACTTCCGCTTCCATTCAACACAATACAACTTTATTCAGCGACCTAACTATACGCCATGACAGCACAGCAGACACTAGATGGCGCTCGTCTGCAGGCACTGCGCTGTGTGGCGGTGAGGCTGATGTTCTGTCACGTGTTCTGCCACTGTGTATGTGTGTAATGCTGTGCATGTCTCCAGCTGTGAGGTCAGACTGCAGGACGCAGCGCCCGCTCCGCTTTATTACTGGGCAGCAGCCAAAAGTCATAAAAACTCCACAACTTTATATACAAACCTCAGAGAAGCACACAACTTTCCTAAAGCAGCAAATCTTCCCCTGACGCGTCCATTTTCCCACTAAGGGCTCATAGCCATATGTGAGAAAAAAAACGGTCCGATCTCTGGACCGAAAAAACAGAGGTAAAACATGCGATGTCAATGCAATTTTTTATCGCAACATCCGTATGACATCCGTATTTCATCTGTATGCAATCCGTGTGCAATTCAATTTTAACATGAGCTTAACATGGGCTGCCGAAGTATCTTGGAACGACGCCGCCCTGAAGGGGTTGTTCCGCAGATGCCTGTCTGACCGTCTACAGGACGCTCTGGCATTACATCCTCCTCCTGATACCCTGGAGGACGCCATGACACAGGCGGTCCATATGGATCGGAGACTCCGTGCTCTAGGAGTGATGCAACAAGAGACTCCCGTGTACTCCAAATTGTGTGACGCTGCACCCATACCTGAGCCCATGGACATTGGGTCTATCTCAGTAAAGGAAAGAGTGAGAAGGTACCATAGAGACAACATACTATGCTTTTACTGTGGAGCTTCTGGACATTGGATAAGGGACTGTCCCTCCTGCCCTTCTTCAGTGAAACTGTCGGAAAACGACTGAGTCTTGGCAACAATCGAGGAGTTTGTCCAGACTCCAAGGTACATTTTTCCTCACTTGCTAAAATTGTGCTCCAGGTGGAATTGGAACTTGCCGGCGGTCCTGTCATGACCACCGCCTTTGTTGACTGCGGTTCCTCCATTAAAGGGAACCTGTCACCCCCAAAATCGAGGGTGAGCTAAGCCCACCGGCATCAGGGGCTTATCTACAGCATTCTGTAATGCTGTAGATAAGCCCCCAATGTATCCTAAAAGATGAGAAAAAGAGGTTAGATTATACTCACCTGGGCGGGCGGTCCGATCTCATGGTCGTCGCGGTTCGGTCCGGCGCCTGCGCACTGCAGTACTTTGCTTTGCCCTCAACAGGGCAGACAAAGTATGCCTGTGCCGGAGCCATGGCGTGAAGACCAGAAGAGGACGTCATCTGATGAAGATGGGAGGCTCCGGACCGCGACACCCATCGGACCGGACCGGGACCGCCCCTGGGTGAGTATAATCTAACCTCTTTTTCTCATCTTTTAGGATACATCGGGGGCTTATCTACAGCATTACAGAATGCTGTAGATAAGCCCCTGATGCTGGTGGGCTTAGCTCACCCTCGATTTTGGGGGTGACAGGTTCCCTTTAATCTGATGCCCAAGTTCTGACACTTATTGAGATAGGGACAGTCAGGCTGAAAGACCCTGTTAAAATTGTGTCTGTTAATTCATCCCCTCTTACCCGGGATGGAATTTGTTTCATGTCTGATGTCTTTTCTCTGAAAGTGGGTTCCACTCACGTGGAAAAAATTAAGTTGTTTCGTTATGAATAATCTGCCAGCAGGACTGGTACTGGAGATTCCCTGGCTGCAATGCCACAATCCTGTCATTGATTGGGTGACGGGGGAGATTACTCAATGGGGATGTAAGGATAACGGTCCATGTTGTAACCTGGGACCTTTTGTCAACCCGGTAAAATCTGTATCTGTGCCATCTGTCGGCCTGGAGAGTATTCCGGAATACCTTAAGGATTTCAAAGATGTGTTCTCCTAAAGCGAGGCTGAGGCGCTTCCACCACATCGACCTTTTGATTGTGCCATTGACTTAGTCCCAGGAGCCAAATTACCCAAGGCTCGTCTGTTTAATTTGTCCGGGCCTGAGCGCCAAGCCATCAAAGAGTACATCTCAGTGAGCCTCCGCAAGAGGCATATTCAGCCTTCTGTCTCACCCGTGGCAGCAGGGTTTTTCTTTGTAAAGAAAAAGGATGGAGGTTTGCGACCGTGCCTCGACTTTCGGGAACTGAACAAAATTACTGTATAGAACACGTACCCTCTCCCTCTGATTCCCGATTTATGCAACCAACTCACAGGGGCCAAATGGTTCCCTAAGCTTGAATTACGGGGGGCTTATAACCTTATAAGGGTCCGGGAGGGGGATGAATGGAAAACATCATTCCTGAAGACCGAGGGACTGTTCGAAAACCTGGTAATGCCTTTCGGTCTCACTAACGCCCCTGCTGTTTTCCAGAATTTTATTATTTTTCTGACCTGATTGGGTGTTATGTAGTCATTTACCTGGATGACATTCTGATATACTCAGAGGACAGTCAGTCTCATTTACATCATCTGCGTATGATTCTTATGAGACTCAGAGAGAACCACTTATACGCTAAACTGGAGAAATGCTCGTTCTTTGTGCAGGAACTGTCTTTGATGGGATTAATTATATCAGGGGAGGGGTTCCGCATGGATCCTGGGAAGGTTCAGGCCATTACGGATTGGGTGCAGCCTCTTGACCTAAAGGGGTTGCAGCAATTCTTGGGCTTCGCTAACTTCTATTGGAAGTTCATTAAAGTGTTTTCGTAGGTGGTGAAACCCTTGACGGACCTCGCTCTAAAAGGGGCGGATGTAAAAAATTGGTCCGTGGCTGCAAAAAATTCCTTTCTGACATTGAAGAAATGTTTTACTTCAGCCCCTGTGTTGGTACAAGCCAATCCTTGAGACCTTTTATTGTAGAGGTCGACGCTTCTGAGGTGGGGGTGGGGGCAGTGTTATCCCAGGGCGCTCCCACCCTCACTAACCTCAAACCCTGCGCATTTTTCTCTAAAAAATTATCTTCGGCCGAGAGAAATTATGATGTCAGCAACAGGGAATTGTTGGCGGTTAAATTGGCCTTAGAAAAAGGAGTCGTGACAAAAATTCTGTGAAGCACCTGTGAGCTTAAGGTGCTCACGCCACATCTAAATAGATTCCATAAGGAGTCTAGTTTCAAAAACGGGGTCACTTGTGGTTTTTTCACTGTTTAGGCACGTCAGGGGTTCTCTAAATGCGATATGACACTGAGAGACCATTTCATCAAAGTTTGAATTCCAAAGCATCACTCCTTTTGTGAGCCCTGTCGTGCGCGGAAACAGTAGTTTACCCCCATATATGGGGCATCTACATACTCAGGAGAAATTGCACAACAAGTTTTGGGTTCTATTTTCTGCTGTTACCTTTTGAAAATAAAAAAAATGGCGATAGAATAACATTTTTGTGGGGAAAATTAGCTTTTTTTATGTTCACAGTTCTACATTATACGTTCAAGGTGCTCACTACACATCTACAGGTCCTTCTCAAAAAATTAGCATATAGTGTTAAATGTCATTATTTACCATAATGTAATGATTACAATTAAACTTTCATATATTATAGATTCATTATCCACCAACTGAAATTTGTCAGGTCTTTTATTGTTTTAATACTGATGATTTTGGCCTACAACTCCTGATAACCCAAAAAACCTGTCTCAATAAATTAGCATATCAAGAAAAGGTTCTCTAAATGACCTATTACCCTAATCTTCTGAATCAACTAATTAACTCTAAACACATGCAAAAGATACCTGAGGCTTTTAAAAACTCCCTGCCTGGTTCATTACTCAAAACCCCCATCATGGGTAAGACTAGCGACCTGACAGATGTCAAGAAGGCCATCATTGACACCCTCAAGCAAGAGGGTAAGACCCAGAAAGAAATTTCTCAACAAATAGGCTGTTCCCAGAGTGCTGTATCAAGGCACCTCAATGGTAAGTCTGTTGGAAGGAAACAATGTGGCAGAAAACGCTGTACAACGAGAAGAGGTGACCGGACCCTGAGGATGATTGTGGAGAAGGACCGATTCCAGACCTTGGGGAACCTGAGGAAGCAGTGGACTGAGTCTGGTGTGGAAACATCCAGAGCCACCGTGCACAGGCGTGTGCAGGAAATGGGCTACAGGTGCCGCATTCCCCAGGTAAAGCCACTTTTGAACCATAAACAGCGGCAGAAGCGCCTGACCTGGGCTACAGAGAAGCAGCACTGGACTGTTGCTAAGTGGTCCCAAGTACTTTTTTCTGATGAAAGCAAATTTTGCATGTCATTCGGAAATCAAGGTGCCAGAGTCTGGAGGAAGACTGGGGAGAAGGAAATGCCAAAATGCCTGAAGTCCAGTGTCAAGTACCCACAGTCAGTGATGGTGTGGGGTGCCATGTCAGCTGCTGGTGTTGGTCCACTGTGTTTCATCAAGGGCAGGGTCAATGCAGCTAGCTATCAGGAGATTTTGGAGCACTTCATGCTTCCATCGGCTGAAATGCTTTATGGAGATGAAGATTTCATTTTTCAGCACGACCTGGCACCTGCTCACAGTGCCAAAACCACTGGTAAATGGTTTACTGACCATGGTATTACTGTGCTCAATTGGCCTGCCAACTCTCCTGACCTGAACCCCATAGAGAATCTGTGGGATATTGTGAAGAGAAAGTTGAGAGACGCAAGACCCAACACTCTGGATGAGCTTAAGGCCGCTATTGAAGCATCCTGGGCCTCCATAACATCTCAGCAGTGTCACAGGCTGATTGCCTCCATGCCACGCCGCATTGAAGCAGTCATTTCTGCCAAAGGATTCCCGACCAAGTATTGAGTGCATAACTGAACATTATTATTTGATGGTTTTTTTGTTTGTTATTAAAAAACACTTTTATTTGATTGGACGGGTGAAATATGCTAATTTATTGAGACAGGTTTTTTGGGTTATCAGGAGTTGTATGCCAAAATCATCAGTATTAAAACAATAAAAGACCTGACAAATTTCAGTTGGTGGATAATGAATCTATAATATATGAAAGTTTAATTGTAATCATTACATTATGGTAAATAATGAAATTTAACACTATATGATAATTTTTTGAGAAGGACCTGTAGATACATTTCTTGAGGGGTCTAGATTCCAAAATGGCATCACTAGTGGGGAATTTCCATTGTTTATGCACATCAGGGGCTCTACAGACGCGACATGGCATTCCCTAATTACTCCAGCAAATTTTGCACTCAAAAAGTCATATGGTGCTCCTTCCCTTCCGAGCCCTGCAAAAATAATTTATGAATCTAAATAATTTGTGCTGTCTAAAGTTAAAGTTTTGTGAAAAAAAAAAGCAAAATGTTCATTTGCTTTGAAGCAACTGAAGGGTTAATAGACTTCTTGAATGTGGTTTTGAGCAGTTTTTAGAATTTTTTGGGGTGCAGTTTTTAGAATAGTGACACTTTTGGGTATTTTCTATCATGTAGACCCCTCAAAAGTCACTTCAAATGTATTGCGGTCCATAAACAAAAATTAGAAATCTCTGGTCAACTTTTAATCCTTAGCTTCCTAACAAAAAAAATTATGTTTCAAAAATTGTGCTGATGTAAAGTAGACATGTGGGAAATGTTAGTTATGAACTTTTTTGTGACATAACTCTGATTTAAGGGCATAAAAATTAAAAGTTTGAAACTTGAAAATTTTTTGACAAATTTCAGTTTTTTTCATAAATAAATGCAATTCATATCAAAGAAATTATACCAATATCATGAAGTACAATATGTCACAAAAACATTCTCAAATCATAAAGTCACACTGGTGAGAATTGTTAAATTTGGCCTAGTCATGAAGGTGAAAACAGCTTTGGGGGGGATAAATAAGAAATTTGAATTTAATAAGCGGATGAGGTTTGGTTTATTATGGCATCAGGTGTAACTAATATATAACATTTTTATATAACGTTTTTTATTTGGAACTTGAGTCTTTTATTGTTTTAGCTTGCAATATGTTTTGATGCCACTAGAGGGAAATGTTTTCCATCAGTTAACCTTTAATGTTCCCTACCGTCATTGCTTCTATTTGTCTATTTCGCTTGTTAAAATCTGAATATTTTGTGCTTACTTTTATTGTTAAAAATTTATAAAACTTAATAAAAATTACAGTTATAAAAAACAATACAAATTTCTGTTGCACCCGGTGTCAATAATTGTCTGCATCTCTGACATCAAGTTAACAGCACTGTAGCCAATAAGTTAGCTATTGAGCTCCTTGATTGGGTGCAGTGCAGTCATTGTGATGTGGCATCAGTGCTGCAGACAATAGTATGACCTGCTGAGAGTGCTTAAAAAACAACAACTACATTTTACTCAAACAATCAACCAACCATCCAGGGGAATGGGTTTCCAAAACCACTTTAACCCCTTCATGACCTTGGGATTTTCCGTTTTTCCATGTCCGTTTTTCGCTCCCCTCCTTCCCAGAGCCATAACTTTTGTATTTTTCCATCAATTTGGCCATGTGAGGGCTTATTTTTTGCAGGACGAGTTGTACTTTTGAACGACATCATTGGTTTTACCATGTCGTGTACTAGAAAACAGGAAAAAAATTCCAAGTGCGGTGAAATTTCAAAAAAAGTGCAATCCCACACTTGTTTTTTGCTTGGCTTTTTTGCTAGGTTCACTAAATGCTAAAACTGACCTGCCATTATGATTCTTCAGGTCAGTACGAGTTCATAGACACCTAACATGACTAGGTTATTTTTTATCTAAGTGGTGAAAAAAAATTCCAAACTTTGCTAAAAAAAAAAAAAAAAAAAAAAAAAAATTGCGCCATTTTCCGATACTCGTTGCGTCTCCATTTTTCATGATCTGGGGTCGGTTGAGGGCTTATTTTTTGTGTGTCGAGCTGTCGTTTTTAATGATAGCATTTTGGTGCAGATACGTTCTTTTGATTGCCCATTATTGCATTTTAATGCAATGTCGCGGCGACCAAAAAAACGTAATTCTGGCGTTTCTAATTTTTTTCCCGCTACGCCGTTTAGCGATCAGGTTAATGCTTTTTTATATTGATAGATCGGGCGATTCTGAACGCGGCGATACCAAATATGTGTAGGTTTGATTTTTTTTTTTTTATTGATTTATTTTGATTGGGGTGAAAGGGGGTGATTTAAACTTTTATTTTTTTTTATTTTTTTCACATTTTTTTTTACTTTTTTTTTTACTTTTGCCATGCTTCAATAGCCTCCATAGGAAGCTAGAAGCTGGCACAACACGATCGCCTCTGCTACATAGCAGCGATCTGATGTTCGCTGCTATGTAGCAGCGATCTGATGTTCGATGCTATGTAGCAGAATTGCAGGTGTGCTGTGAACGCCGACCACAGGGGGGCGCTCACAGCGGCCGGGGATCAGTAACCATAGAGGTCTCAA
Source organism: Ranitomeya variabilis (assembly GCF_051348905.1). NCBI lineage: Eukaryota > Metazoa > Chordata > Amphibia > Anura > Dendrobatidae > Ranitomeya > Ranitomeya variabilis. The sequence goes on from NC_135236.1 coordinate 206,433,994, forward strand.
GGACCTCTACTATGGTTACTATTCTGAAGCATCGCCGACCTCCGATCATGTGACGGGGGTCGGCGATGCGATCATTTCTGGCCGCCCGGCCGGAAGCGGTAGTTAAATGCCGCTGTCTGCGTTTGACAGCGGCATTTAACTAGTTAATAAAAACTAGCGATTCTGCCCGCGCCTATTACGGGCACATGTCAGCTGTTCAAAACAGCTGACATGTCCCAGCTTTGATGTGGGCTCACCGCCAGAGCCCGCATCAAAGCGGGGCTTCTGACCTTGGACGTACTATCCCGTCCAAGGTCAGAAAGGGGGTTAACGCCTCATACTCACATGCGAGAAACTCGGATGAGTCTTTCACGTCAATACCCGGCGCTGCACCCGGCACTCAGATCGGAGCGTGCGGCCACATAGGAATACATGCAGCCGCACGCTCCGCTCCTGAGTGCCGAGTGCAGCGCCGGGTATTGACGTGCGAGACTCATCTGAGTTTCTCGCATGTGAGTATGAGCCCTAAGAGTATGTGCATACAAGGTATTTGAAACTCAAGCAAAACCACCAAGTTTTTCGAGCAGAAGATGCTGAAAACCGTGGTGTTTTTTGCTGTACCATCGTCTGTCTAGTTTTACAGTCGTTTTCTGTGCACTTTTCCTATGGTTTTGGCCACCTTCATTTTTTTGGTGTTCTTCCCAACCATTTTCTGTGTATTTTTTCTCTCCATTTAATAATGAGGAAACCACATGCGTTATTAAGCAAAATTGATGGCAAAACACTACAAAATATATCCGGCATCTTCCAAGCTTTCCTATTCACCTGCATTGTAAACTACGTAAGAGCGTCTTCCGAATGGAGAACACCAGAAGAATGGACTGGTCACTTCTTTTAACCACTTGGTGTTTTTAGAAACCTGAACACTTGAAAGATGCACAAAAGTCAGAACATGTGCACAGCAAGTCGTGTTTTTTTCTATATAAATGCACATGTTCATTCATTTGAGTACTTTCATAGCAGTTTCCATGGCTGTATCTACCCCCCAAAAAATGTAATTTGCACATACGCTAAGTGGTATGTAGCCCAAATTAGCGCCATTGAAAATTGCTGACCCCATTCCCTCCCTCTCCAAAAAAGTTATGGGTCTTAGAAAACGGTGAGAAAAAAAGTATTTTATTAAAAAACTGTACATAATAAATGTAGTTTATACATTAGTTTTTCTCACCATTGTATTGGCCGAATAACAATAACATTTCAGTTATTATCTATTAGTTAGCTGCAATAAAGCACCACTGTGGTGTTTCTTTTATTTCAGTGCTGGAGTGCTGCTACTAATCTAAGTTCCCTGCTCCCAGTATTACACTTACCCACTGCCGTCTTCAGGTCTTCCCGGCGCCGGCCCATTCCCACAGCATCATCTTGTGACCACAACTTCTGACCGTAAGTCAGAGTCATTGTTAGTGAAAGGTCTCTTTAACAGGCCCGTTTTTTATGTCCGTATTCTGTCTGTTTTTTTAAGGACCGCAAATACGGACACACAACCATTGTTTTCAATGGTGTGCGCACTTCAGATTTTTCATACGGACTGTGTGTCCAAGTGAAAAACCTGCAAACATGTCCTTATTTTTTGCTCAGCAAAGACAAAATGCATGTGACACATACCGGCGACTGGGAAAAGGTGGTACAGTTCACACTGTTCCCAGGCGCCGGGTGCTGAAGGCAGCTCTGATCATTGTCGCCTAGTCTCACTGAGATCAGCCTGACCAGGCAACAATGATGGGAGTTGTATGCAGCACCAGCTGAGTACATTAATGTGTACATCATATGTTAAATTAAGAATTAAATAAAAAAAATTGGTGTAATTTTGATAACCAGCAGAGGGAAAGTCCATGGCTGGGGGCTGATGTTATTAATCTGGGAAAGGGGACAATATCCCGAAAGGTTCCCAGGCTATTAATAACATCTCACAGCTGTTTGCTTAGCCTCTACTGGTTAGTTTATGGAGAATCCCAGAAAAAAAAAAAGACGTAGGGTCCCCCTATAAATTCTAACCAGCAAAGGCTAAACTGCTGGGGGTTTATATTAATAGCCTGGGAACAGGCCAGGGAGGGAGGCACAGTATACCACTTCTGAAGCCAGAACAGTGACACCAATGTCACGTTGTTATTAAGTCACCAAGTCAGGAGGACCAGGGTGCGGCGATTGAAGACAAGGTGGTAAATTACGAAGTCACCGACTCATCCTGGGAATCTGACATGCAAAGCAAGGCCAGCAGCACTTGGGAGGGGGGTCGGCAGCACCTAATCAGGCAGGAAAGGCAGTGGGGAGAAGGCGGGCAACTGTTCCACAGAGCACCAACACTCTTAAATTTCTCCATCAAAGAGTTAGGTGTTCTCCAGTCTAGGAGTTTTTTAAAGAAAGCTCTAAGACAAAAAAATAACTGGTTGGTGCCAGCGAGTGATACCACTCCCTCTTCCCTTGTGCCAGGTGCTTCTTGATCTCCTGTCTATGAAACTGGGGCAGATGTCTCCCACCCTGCACCTGTTCTTGCACATTCTGACGCACCATCATCACGCACTTCCAAATCCTTGCCGCAGCACAACTGTCCCTACCGCAGGCCTTGGAATAAAAGAGCAAGTTTGCTCCGTCCCAACCATAGGCCCAAACGCTAAATGCCACATGTACAATACAAGTTGTTGCTGTTTAGGTTTGTTGACACAGAGTATTATCTCTGAGAACGTCATCCACATCAGCTGGAAGCTGTGCAGCACTGCCTCAGTGAAGCGGAAATGGAGTTCGCTGAAGCTCATCTTTCTAGGAGACAAACCGCACACCGCGACAGAGGTACTTAAAGGAATAACAGACCAGACAGAACTGTGGCTCTCTCCACTGAACCTCCAACTAAGCATAGTCGTGTGTGATAATGGGCATAACTTGGTGGCATCTGTGAAGCTTTGCAAGCTCACACACGTACCAAGCTTGGCACACGTGCTCAACTTGGTAGTTCAGCGGTTTCTGAAAACATAGCCAGATTTGCCAGAGCTTCTGATCAAAGTACGCGTTAGCACCCATTTCCACAAGTCAATTACTGCTGCCGCCACTCTGCCAGTGTTGCAGCAGTGCATGCAAGTGCCAGCTCACCGACTGGTGTGCAACATGAAAACACACTAGAACTCCACACTGCACAAGCTTGCAAGGCTTTGTGAGTTGCAGAGGCCAGTTTTTGAGTACCAGCTCCAACACAGCCGTCAGTATTCTGGTCAGCCTTCGCACATCAAAACTGAAGAATGGGCATGGATGTCTGACATTTGTGAGATTCTCCACAGCTTTGAGGACTCCTCAAAGATGGAGAGCAGCTATGTTTCCATAATGACCACAACTATCCCACTTCTGTGCCTACTTAAACAGTCACTGATCACAATTAAACATGAAGCTATGCGTGCGGACCAGGTGGAGTTGGAAGAAGACATGAGACAGGTAGATACTACCCAGCCTCATCTCATCTCCTCAGCGCAGATTGGGTAACAATGAGGAGATGAAGGCAGAAGAGAAAGCGGAACAAGAGCTGTTAACTAGTTCAACAGAGGCTAATACCCACACAAGCTTTCTCCCGTCTCTTCTACATGTATGGGCTGAGGAGGGGAATGAGGAGGATGAGATGGAGAGTCATCATCATTGTGGAAACAGGGAAGTGTTGGTCGTAGGGCACTTGCACATATGGCAGACTTTATGTACCGCTGCCTTTCCCGTGACCCTCTCATTATATTTATCTTAGCCAAAAAAGAGTCTGGGTTGTTCACCCTGCTAGACCCACTCTACAAGGAGAACTTTGCATTTCTCCTTCCTACTGCTAGACCCACACTACAAGTAGAACCTTTCATTTCTTCTTCCTGAGGCTGAGAGGTGTTCTAAAATGATGCTATACCAGAAAGCCATTGTTGAAAATATAATGAAAAAAATCAGGCAACACTAGCGGCAGGAGGCAAGCTGCCTACTTGTCCAACCACACAGCAGAGGCAGGGGTACACTGTCAAAGGCCTGGGCCAATTTCATGTGACCATCCCAATGTCCAGGGCCTGATGACCAGATATTTTTGACAATAAGGGAAACATTTTTAAAGATGGTCAAGGATTATCTGGCCGACCAAACTAGCGTACTCTATAATTCCTCTTTGACCTTTAACTATTGGGTCTCAAAATTGGATATCTGGCATGAGCTGCCCCTCTATGCCTTGGAGGTGTTATGCTGCCTTGCTGCTAGCATCTTGTCTGAACAAATTTTTAGTGCCGCTAGGGGGGGTCATAACAAACAGGCGCTTGCTTTCACCTGTCAACAGAGGAGGAGGAGGAAGAGGAGCTGTTGGCTAGCGCAACAGAGGCTAATACCCACAGAACCTTTGTCCTGTCTCTTCTACGTAGATGGGCTGAGGAGGAGAATGAGTAGGAACAAATGGAGGAGGAGGAGATGGAGAGTAGTCATCATGGTGGTGACAGGAAAGTGTTGGCTATAGCGAGCTTGGCACATATGGCAGACTTGATGTACCGTGAACATCGCGTTATTCATTTTGGTTAAAAAAAGAGTACTGGTTGTTTACTCTGCTAGACCCACTCTACAATGAGAAGTTTACATCTCTTTCCTGGAGAGGTCTACTAAAATGGCACTATACCAGAAGGGCATTTTGTTAAATATGTTGAAAAAATTCTCTGATGACCGGGTATTTTTGACAATGAGAGAAAAGGTTTTTAAAGATGGTCAAGCAATACCTAGCCGACAAAGCCAGCGTATTCCATAATTTCTATGCGACCTTCAGGTATTCGGTCTCAAAGCCGGACACCTGGCATGAGCTGTCCCTCTTGCGTCTTGCCTGAACGGGTTTTTAGTGTCGCTGACAGTGCTGACAGGCCCACTCTGATAAAAATGCCTGAATTAGCCCCAGCTTTTCCACACCACCAGATGACAGCAGCACATAAAGTGTTTTAATCTTCAATATTTGAATGAGGCCCACCAGTTGTTGCCTTCAAGGGTCTATGGATGACTTGACCCTAATTATAATTTTTTCCTGGCTTTGCACTTTGGGCAAAGCCTTAATGAGTGTGGAAGTACCTCAACAATACTATGAAAATATTTTAATGAGGCCTGCTGCCACGATACAGCGGTTCGGTGACCCGGGACCAGGGGTTCTTTCCCTGTCCCTAACACTAGAGGAGCCCTAGCTCGCCCTACTCCCCGGATACTTCTGAAGGTGAAGATGCCAGGGCTTCCACCCGTGCCTTATCTCCTGAGTTAGCCCTGCGTCTGTTCTCTTCCCCCACCCAGCGAAGAGGGGCACTACCGTGCACCGTAGTACACCAACCCGACAAACAAGGCAACACAAACAAGGATTAACAGGAAACTCCAGGCATACAAAATATTCACTCACATATAACAGAGGAATGCATCGGGGCACGGGGGTAGGAGAATAAACCAAAACAGAGAAGGATAAGGAACTACCACACATACAAACCAAGCAACAGTCACTAATAACTCCTTCAACTCTCCTCATATGCACTACTAACCCTCCATTATCCATGCATCAAATGTTAGCTCTGACAAGGTTTTGTAACAGAGCCCAGATTATAAAGGGAAAGGGAGTGGATAACCGAGCTCAGCTATGAGTACATGGATTTCCAACATGGCCGATTATCCCTTGTTCTGCCAGAAGAAATAAACACATTTAAAATGAAGGAGAAGTGCTTCTTCTCAGCGCTGGAGTAGGAGCAATCAGACTCTGCGGTCTTCTGGCTCCACACTGTCTGATCGCTGATGCACTGCTATGTATAGCTAAAATCAGAATTTCCTATGAATGCCAGCTAAAGGGCTCATGCCCACTTGCGATGAAATCAGACGAATTCAATCCGATAAAAAATCGTATTGAATTCGGACCAATGTTAATCTATGATTGTGTGCTCATATGCGTGTTTTTTCCAGCTCGGATAGGATCACGATCGGGCTTGAAAATAATTGCAGCATTCCGCGATTGTAATCAGAAAATGGATTGCATCCCACACCAGAAGTCAATGGGTGCGATAAAAAAATCACACAGCACTCGCACCATGCGAGTGCTATGTGATTTGTACGCACCTGTGTCCTTTGAAAAGCCGGCATTTCTTATGCGGCTAATGTAAAAACACACTGACAGGTTCCAATACAGTAGAAAAGCTATATTATATACAGTGCCTTGCGAAAGTATTCGGCTCCCTGGAACTTTTCAACCTTTTCCCACATATCATGCTTCAAACATAAAGATACCAAATGTTGTTGATTCTTCATCAAAAATTTACAAGTGGAACACAATTGTGAAGATGAACAAAATTTTTTGGTTATTTCAAATTTTTGGGGAAATTCAAAAACTGAAAAGTGGGGTGTGCAATATTATTCGGCCCCTTTACTTTCAGTGCAGCAAACTCACTCCAGAAGTTCATTGTGGATCTCTGAATGATCCAATGTTGTCCTAAATGCCTAATGATGATAAATATAATCCACCTGTGTGTAATCAAGTCTCCGTATAAATGCACCTGCTCTGTGATAGTCTCAGGGTCCTGTTTGAAGCACAGAGAGCATCATGAAGACCAAGGAACACAACAAGAAGGTCCGTGATACTGTTGTGGAGAAGTTTAAAACCGGATTTGAATACAAAATGATTTCCAAAACTTTAAACATCCCAAGGAGCACTGTGCAAGCGATCATATTGAAATGAATGGAGTATCATACCACTGCAAATCTACCAAGACCCGGCCGTCCCGCTAAACTTTCATCTCAAACAAGGAGAACTTGCAAAAGAAAAATGACGAGGGCACTCACCGGTCTTCAGTAAAAAATTGGTTCCTTTATTACAAACGATACATCCAGAAAAGGGTTATGGCCGGGGGTAAGAAAGCTCGTGTGAGCAGGGGAGAACGACTACGGCCGTTTCGCGCTAATCCTGCGCTTCTACGGGACCCGTAGAAGCGCAGGATTAGCGCGAAACGGCCGTAGTCGTTCTCCCCTGCTCACACGAGCTTTCTTTCCCCCGGCCATAACCCTTTTCTGGATGTATCGTTTGTAATAAAGGAACCAATTTTTTACTGAAGACCGGTGAGTGCCCTCGTCATTTTTCTTTTGCAAGTTTTATATGGATTAAGGACTTCATTTCTGGTAAGGAGCACCCAAGGGTGATGCAGTACGTTGCAGCATAGAGGTCTTCTGTCACCTCCGCAAAGAGCTTCGGCTGAAGTCGGATTGCGGGTCAGTGCCGCTTGGTTTTTTTGTTTTATAGTAGTTTCTCAAACAAGGAGAAGACTGATCAGAGATGCAGCCACGAGGCCCATGATCACTCTGGATGAACTGTAGAGATATACAGCTGAGGTGGGACACTCTGTCCATAGAACAACAATCAGTCGTACACTGCACAAATCTGGCCTTTATGGAAGAGTGGCAAGAAGAAAGCCATTTCTCAAAGATTTCCATAAAAAGTGTTGTTTAAAGTTTGCAACAAGCCACCTGAGAGACACACCAAACATGTGGAAGAAGGTGCTCTGGTCAGATGAAACCAAAATCAAACTTTTTGGCAACAATGCCAAACGATATGTTTGGCGTAAAGGCAACACAGCTCATCACCCTGAACACACCATCCTCACTGTCAAACAGGGTGGTGGCAGCATCATGGTTTGGGCCTGCTTTTCTTCAGGGACAGGGAAGATGGTTAGAATTGATAAGAAGATAGATGGAGCCAAATACAGGACCATTCTTGAAGAAAACCTGTTTTGAGTCTTCAAAAGACCTGAGACTGGGATGGAGATTTGTCTTCTAACAAGGCAATGATCCCAAACATAAAGCAAAATCTACAATGGAATGGTTCACAAATAAACATATCCAAGTGTTAGAATGGCCAAGTCAAAGTCCAGACCTCAATCCAATCGAGAATCTGTGGAAAGAGCTGAAAACTGCTGTTCACAAACGATCTCCATCAAACCTCACTGAGCTCGAGCTGTTTGCCAAGGAATAAATGGGCAAGAATTTCAGTCTCTCGATGTACAAAACTGATAGAGACATACCCCAAGCGACTTGCAGCTGTAATCGCAGCAAAAAGTGGCGCAACAAAGTATTAAGTTAAAGGGGCCGAATAATATTGCACGCCCCACTTTTCAGTTTTTGAATTTCCACAAAAATTTAAAAATAACCAATAAATGTCGTTCAACTTCACAATTGTGTTCCACTTGTTGATTCTTCACCAAAAAATTACATTTGGTATCTTTATGTTTGAAGCATGATATGTGGGAAAAGGTTGAAAAATTCCAGGGAGCCGAATACTTTCTCAAGGCACTGTATATACACATAGAATAGGTGTATATATACTGTGTATACAGCTCTTGCAAAAATTAAGAGACCACTGCAACATTTTCAGTTTGTCTGATTTTTCTCTTTTTAGGTATATTTTTGAGTAAAATGTAAATTGTTATTTTATTCTATAAACTACTGACAACATGTCTCCGAAGTTTCAAGCAATACATTTTGTATTTTCTGAAAGAGAAATAGTCAAAATAGCAAAAAAAAAAATGCATTGCTTGCAGACCTCAAATAATGCAAAAAAAAACAAGTTCATAATCATTTAGATATAGCAATTCTAATATTTTAACTCAGGAAGAGTTCAGAAATCAATATTTTGTGGAATAACCATGATTTTTAATCACAGCTTTCATGCATCTTGGCATGCTTGCCATCAGTCTTTCACACTGCTTTTGGGTGACCTTATGCCACTCCTGGTACAAAAACTTAAGCAGTTATTCTTTGTTTGATGGCTTGTGACTATCCATCTTCCTCTTGATTACATTCCAGAGGTTTTCAATGGGGTTCAGGTCTGGATTTTGGGCTGGCCATGACAGGGATTTGATGTGGTGGTCCTTCCCCCTGCCCTGTAGCGGTGGCATATGGGGTAAAAGTTGGGGGTTGATGACACTTTAGTATTGAAAGGTGACATCAAGCCCGGCTTAGTAATGGAGAGGTGTCAATAAGACACCTGTCCAATACTAATCCTATAGTTGGTAAACGGTTAAATAAATACACAGCCAGAATAAAGTATTTTAATTAAATCAAACACAACACAGTTTCCCATCTTTATTGTTCTGCCAAACCATGCGACACCCTCGATCTCCTGTAATAAAAGTAAAATAATAAAGCAACAATATGCCATACTTGTCCGGTGTTCAGTCCCACGCCGTAATCCATATCTGGGGTATATACAGTTTACAATCAGGAGCGGTACTAATGCGACCGCCCTGGCTGTAAACTACAGGGAAATGAATGAGATGATGCCAGCGCTTGCTTCAGAGATAAGCGCTGATGTCACTGACTCTCCTCTCCCTGCCGGCCTGACCTGTGTTGATCTCTGGAGCGCGGGAAAATGCATGTACATTTTCCCATGCTCAAGACACCTTATTGACACCTCTCCATTACTAAGCCAGCAATACAAAAGTGGCATCAACCCCCAACTATTACCCCATATGCCACCACTACAGGGCAGTGGGAAGAGAGAGGCTAAGTGCCGGAAATGGCGCATCTTAGAGATGCGCCACTTCTAGGGCGGCTGGGGGCAGATTTTTGTAGCCGGGGGGGGGGGCAATGACCATGGTTCCTTCCTAGGCTATGAATATCTGTCCCCAGTCACTGGCTTTCCCTCTCTGGCTTGGAAAATTGCGCAGGAGCCCGCGCCATTTTTTCCCCCGAAAAGATTATTTTATTAAATACACACATGTCCCATAATTTCCACACACACTATACTAATTACTAGCTATTGAACCCGTTCTACGCCCTGTGGCGAGCATTTATATTGGTATATGGTCTCCTTCCTGGTATGTGCTGCTCCCATCTTGCTCTCCCATCCTGTCATGTGCTGCTCCATCCTGTGCCCCCATCCTGTCATGTGCTGCTCCACCATGTCATGTGCTGCTCCATCCTGCATCCCCATCCTGTCATGTGCTCCCATCCTGCACCCCCATCCTATCACGTGCTGCTCCATCCTGCGCCCCCATCAGTGCGGGCGGCTGTGCGGAGTGCGGGCGGCTGTGCGGAGTGCGGGCGGCTGTGCGGAGTGTGGGCGGCTGTGCTGAATGCGGGCGGCTGTGCTGAGTGCGGGCGGCTGTGCTGAGTGCGGGCGGCTGTGCTGAGTGCGGGCGGCTGTGCTGAGTGCGGGCGGCTGTATGTGGCGCGGCTGTGCTGGGTGCGGGCGGCTATGGGTGGCTGTGCTGGGTGCGGCGGTTGTGGACGGCTGTGCTGGGTGTGGTGGCTGTGCTGGGTGCAGCGGCTGTGCGTGGCTGTGGGCGGCTGTGCGTGGCTGTGGGCAGCTGTGCTGGGTGCGGCGGCTGTGCGTGGCTGTGCTGGGTGCGGTGGCTGTGGTGGGTGCGGCGGCTGTGGGTGGCTGTGCTGGGTGCGGCGGCTGTGGATGGCTGTAGCTGCTGTGCGTGGCTCTAGGCGGCTGTGCGTGGCTGTGGACGGCTGTGCTGGGTGCGGTGGCTGTGCTGGGTGCGGTGGCTGTGCTGGGTGCGGCGGCTGTGCTGGGTGCAGCGCCTGTGCTGGGTGCAGCGCCTGTGCGTGGCTGTGGGCGGCTGTGCGTGGCTGTGGGCGGCTGTGCGTGGCTGTAGGCGGCTGTGCTGGGTGCGGCGGCTGTGCGTGGCTGTGCTGGGTGCGGTGGCTGTGGTGGGTGCGGCGGCTGTGGGTGGCTGTGCTGGGTGCGGTGGCTGTGCTGGGTGCGGCGGCTGTGTGTGGCTGTGCTGGGTGCGGTGGCTGTGGTGGGTGCGGTGGCTGTGGGTGGCTGTGCGTGGCTGTGCTGGGTGCGGCGGCTGTGCTGGGTGCGGCGGCTGTGCTGGGTGCGGCGCCTGTGCGTGGCTGTAGGCGCCTGTGCGTGGCTGTAGGCGCCTGTGCGTGGCTGTGCTGGGTGCGGCGGCTGTGCGTGGCTTTAGGCGGCTGTGCTGGGTGCGGCGGCTGTGCTGGGTGCAGTGGCTGTGGTGGGTGCGGCGGCTGTGGGTGGCTGTGCGTGGCTGTGCTGGGTGCGGCGGCTGTGCTGTGGGCGGCTGTGCGTGGCTGGGGGCGGCTGTGCGAGGCTGTGCTGGGTGCGGCGGCTGTGCTGGGTGCGGTGGCTGTGCTGGGTGCGGCGGCTGTGGACGTAAGTGGCGTAAGTAACAAATAGCTGTGGCATGAAGTGCCACAGCCTCATGGCACAGCAATTTGTTACTTGCGGTACCTTATTCATTTCCGGCGCCATTTTCTGTGTTCTCCTGGTGCCGGAATCGGCGCCTGCGCAGTCCGCGCTTTTCGGCGCCATTTTCTTGAAGACACACTGCAATGTCTCTTCAAGAAAATGGCGCCGGAAAGCGCGGACTGCGCAGGCGCCGATTCCGGGAGCAGGGGGATATTCATGGCCCGGAATGGCGTCGGTGGAATGGGACAGGTAAGTATACTCACCCTCCGCCTCCTGGCTCATCCCTGTTTCTCCGTTGGAGATCGCGGTATGCGTTCAGCGCTTACGCATACCGCGATCTCCTGGGAGCGTCGCTCTGTGGGGTCCAGACTGCGCCGGCGCTTGCGCAGTCTATAAAGGCTTCGGACAGAGTGACGCTCCCAGAGTTATATTATAGATATTGGTCACTGGCATCTATATAGCTAACTATTCTGCATGGATTTACTGTATGTAATCCATGTCTACTATCCTGTCGGCTTCTGCATTGATTTTTCAGAAGCCGACAAATTAATTAACGGCTATTCTTCTATCTGTCTATGAAATATAAAGACATATATATATATATATATATATTGTAACAAAACACACTGGGATCGCCTTTGCTGGAGTCAAAGGTCACGTGGTTTGTGCATTAAACTCTGAGGCGACAGCAGGTTTCCAAGTAGACTGACCTCAGGTCAGGTTTATTAAAGTGAAAGCAAATACAGAAAACAAAACATAAAAATAAATCCTTGCTGTCCGGCGCTAACTATACAAATACGTTCCTATCTAACAACTGGGGGGCTTCTCCCACCCAGCTAACATTACACAGGTCACGAGCACAGCTCTCACTCACGGTTGTCTCACACAGACAGGCATTCTGTGTGCCCCAGGCTGACACCTGAAACCTCCAGCTGGTCAGCCTTTATTCCTGCACTTATTAACCCCTCGGTATCCTGAAGATACTGAGCGGCCTAATTCACATAGGACAAATACCTGGGCGAGATATACCTGCCCCCGACTACCAGACCGACATGACTCTTACATATCCTCCCCCCCTGCTCAGACCACTCAGGTCGAGCAAGAATACTCTCGAAACAGTGTACTCGGGACAGGGCATCAGCGTTCCCCATCTGCACCCCGGGGCGGTGCTCCACCGTGAACGAGTAAGCCTGCAGAGCAAGGAACCACCGGGTTACCCGACTATTACGGTCCTTGTGGAGATGCATCCACTTGAGAGGGGCATGGTCCGTGACCAGCCTAAACTTCCTACCTGCCAGGTAATATTTGAGGGAGTCGAGAGCCCATTTGATGGCTAGGCACTCTTTTTCAATCACGGCATACCTCTGCTCATGTACATTCAGTTTCCGACTGAGGTAGAGGACCGGGTGTTCGACTCCGTCCCTTACCTGGGAAAGTACAGCTCCGATACCAGTATCAGAAGCATCCGTTTGCACCACAAACTCGCTGCTGAAATCAGGAGTCACTAGTACGGGCTGAGAGCACAAAGCCCGTTTCAGACTGTGGAAGGCCTCTTCAGCCGCTGAGGTCCATTTTACCATGACGGAATCCCTCCCTTTGGTAAGATCCGTCAAGGGGGTAGCCATGGCCGCAAAGTTGGGTATGAACCGGCGATAATAGCCGGCAATGCCCAGGAAAGGTTGAACTTGTTTCTTGTTCACTGGTTGCGGCCAGCCCTGAATTGCCTGTATTTTGTCGATCTGGGGTTTAACCACTCCTCTGCCAATCACGTAGCCCAAGTATCGGGCTTCTTCAAGGCCGATGTGACATTTCTTAGGATTCGCCGTTAAGCCTGCGTCTCTCAGATCATCAATCACCGCCTGTACCTTCCGGAGGTGAGCTTCCCAGGCCACGCTGTAAATTATGATGTTGTCTAGGTAGGCAGAGGCGTACTGCCTGTGGGGCCTCAAGACTCGATCCATCAATCTCTGGAACGTTGCTGGGGCTCCGTGAAGTCCAAACGGCATGTAGATATACTGGAACAGTCCTTCCGGTGTAGCAAATGCCGTCTTCTCTCTGGCCGCCTCGGCCAGAGGGATCTGCCAGTACCCCTTTGTTAGATCCAGGGTCGTAATATATCGGGCTTTACCCAGCCGATCGATCAACTCATCGACCCGGGGCATAGGGTAGGCATCAAATTTAGAAACCGCATTCAGTTTCCGAAAGTCATTGCAAAACCGTATAGAGCCATCCGGCTTAGGTATCAACACGATTGGACTGGACCAGGCGCTGTGCGACTCTTCAATGACTCCCAAGTCCAACATGGCCTTCACCTCCCGGGAGACGGCTTCACGGCGTGCTTCCGGAATCCGGTACCGCTTCACATGAACTGTGACACCAGGCTCTGTGACAATCTCATGTTTCACTAGCCTAGTCTGGCCAGGTTTTTCCGAGAAAAACTGTTGGTTCTGTAACAAAAACTTAACCTCAGATTTTTGTCGTTCAGAGAGAGTCTCGGCAATCTGCACCTCCGGTATGGTAGGTGAGCAAACTGGACGAGGCAGATCCACTGTTAGGGCAGCGCGGTCTTTCCAGGGTTTTATCAGATTCACATGATAAATCTGCTCTGGTTTTCTCTTACCAGGCTGGTGCACTTTATAGTTCACTTCTCCAACTCGTTCCATGACCTCAAAGGGGCCCTGCCATTTTGCCAGAAATTTACTATCCACCGTAGGGATTAGGACCAACACCCTATCCCCGGGTGCAAACGTACGGACCTTGGCGCCTCTATCATAACTTTGCCTCTGGGCTCCCTGGGCCTGTAACATATGTTCCCTAACAAGGGGCATGACAGCAGCAATCCGGTCCTGCATTTGCGTTACATGGTCTATCACCGTTTTAAAGGGAGTGACTTGACCTTCCCAGGTTTCTTTTGCGACGTCCAACAGTCCACGGGGACGACGGGCATATAATAGCTCGAAAGGCGAGAATCCTGTGGAAGACTGGGGAACTTCCCTAATGGCAAACAGCAAATAGGGTAACAAGTAATCCCAGTTCTTCCCATCTTTGTCTATCGCCTTCCGGAGCATCTGTTTTAAGGTTTTATTGAACCGCTCAACCAGGCCATCTGTTTGAGGGTGATAGACAGACGTACGCAACTGGTCTATTTGTAAGAGCCTGCAGAGCTCCTTCATCACCCTTGACATAAAGGGAGTCCCCTGGTCGGTGAGTATCTGTTTTGGAATTCCCACCCGACTAAACACTTGTACCAACTCTTTGGCGATCGTTTTGGTAGCAGTGTTACGCAAAGGAATGGCTTCAGGATAACGAGTGGCATAGTCCATGATGACGAGGATATGTTGATGCCCACGTGTGGACCGGGGAAGGGGCCCAACCAAATCCATCCCAATTCTCTCAAACGGGACCCCAATAATAGGGAGGGGTACCAAAGGGCTACAGAACCGAGGTTTAGGTGCAGAGATTTGGCACTCTGGACAGGACTCACAATAGTTACGCACATCATTGTGTATTCCAGGCCACACAAAACAATGCAATATCCTTTCTGTGGTTTTTTGTACCCCCAGATGTCCCCCCCATTATATGTCCGTGGGCCAGGTCCAGTACCTTCCGCCGATAAGGTTTGGGTACCACTAACTGTTGCACAGTGTCTTCCCCTTTTTTCTCTACCTGGTAGAGTAAATCATTCTCAAGAACCATGTACGGGTACGCTAGCCTAGTGTCAGGTTCTACGGGTACGCTATCTATCACTTTTACATTTTTCCTAGCCTGAGTCAGGGTAGGATCTTTCATTTGTTCGCTGTGGAAGTCATCCAACTGAACTCCCAAATCGGGTAGGCAGGGTGCTGGATGGCTGTCTGCGTCCGCCTCTCGCTGAGTTTCCTCAGTTTCCCCCGCCATAACTGAGAAGGGGAACTGAAGGTTAGATTCAATAACCTCCCCAGCAACATCTTCCTGTGGGGTCTCGTCTAGGAACTCGGGACCTCCAGATGGCATGGGGGAAGATTCACGGTTACAGCTACCGTGAAGGAGCAACTGATTCTCCCACAACTGCCAGAAATGAGGAAAATCCCTGCCCAGGATTATATCATGTAACAATGCGGGAACGAGTCCCACTTTGTGTTGCACAGACCCATAGGGAGTTGAGATACATATGACCGCTGTAGGATATGAGCAGGTGTCACCATGCACACACGTTACAGAAAATTTATCAGACGGACCAGATGGAAGTGCCACCAGACTGGCTTTCACCAGAGTCACCACACTTCCAGAGTCTAGCAATGCCACAACATTTTTCCCATCTACAGACAACTCACGCAGGTGTTTCGCTGTATCATTTTGACCCGCATTCACACTTACTAGCTGTGTAACCAAAGACATGCGTTTTTTAGAGTCCTGTTGTGAATTTGGATTCTGGGCTCCCCCGGTGGCTACTGGTGGAATTGAACTGGTGTCTTCATCTTCCCTGTTCACCTGTTCCCATCAAGATGTGGGAGTCGCTATATAACCTTGCTGCTCTGTTAGTTGCTTGCCGGTCAACAATGTTATCAGAAGCCTCTCTGTGCTTGTTCCTGCTCCTAGACAACTACTAGATAAGTTGGACTCTTGTCCATGTTTGTTTTTGCATTTTGTTCCAGTTCACAGCTGTAGTTTCGTTACTGTGTCTGGAAAGCTCTTGTGAACGGGAATTGCCACTCTGGTGTTATGAGTTAATGCCAGAGTTTTAAAGTAATTTCTGGATGGTGTTTTTTGATAGGGTTTTCAGCTGACCATGAAAGTGTCCTTTCTGTCTTCTGCTATGTAGTAAGTGGACCTCAAATTTGCTAAACCTATTTTCATACTACGTTTGTTATTTCATCTCAACTCACCGCCAATACATGTGGGGGGCCTCTGTCTCCTTTCGGGGTATTTCTCTAGAGGTGAGCTAGGACTAATATTTTCCTCTGCTAGCTTTATTTAGTCCCCCGGCTGGGCTGGGCATCTAGAATCAACGTAGGCATGCTACCCGGCCACTGCTAGTTGTGCGTTAGGTTTAGTTCATGGTCAGCTCAGTTCCCATCTTCCAAGAGCTAGTTCCTATATATGCTTATGCTATGTTCTCTTGCCATTGAGATCATGACAGTTTGACCGGCCGACAAAGTGTTAATTGTTTGGGCTGAAGCAGGAGAAAAAGAAGTGTTGAAGGGAAATTTTTTTTTTTTTTTTTTTTTTTCCCCTCAGAGTTTTGCTGCCTAGCCCTTAATTGCTGTCTAGCTGCTTCTTACCTCCTCTTAACCCTTGAATGGCTCTGTGTCCACCTGTTTGTAATGGATCTTCAGAGTGTAACTGCAGGTTTGAATAATCTCGCCACGAAGGTACAAAATTTGCAAGATTTTGTTTGTCATGCACCTGTATCTGAGCCGAGAATTCCTTTGCCGGAATTTTTCTCGGGGAATAGATCCGGGTTTCAGAATTTTCGAAATAATTGCAAATTATTTTTGTCTCTGAAATCTCGCTCTGCCGGAGACCCTGCACAGCAGGTCAGGATTGTGATTTCCTTGCTCCGGGGCGACCCTCAAGACTGGGCTTTTTCATTGACACCAGGAGATCCTGCGTTGCTCAATGTGGATGCGTTTTTTCTGGCCTTGGGGTTGCTTTATGACGAACCTCATTTGGAGCTTCAGGCAGAAAAAACTTTGATGTCCCTATCTCAGGGGCAAGATGAAGCGGAAATTTACTGCCAAAGATTCCGTAAATGGTCTGTGCTTACTCAGTGGAATGAGTGCGCCCTGGCGGCGACTTTCAGAGAGGGTCTCTCTGATGCCATTAAGGATGTTATGGTGGGGTTCCCTGTGCCTGCGGGTCTGAATGAGTCCATGACAATGGCTATTCAGATCGATAGGCGTTTGCGGGAGCGCAAACCAGTGCACCATCTGGCGGTGTCCACTGAGAAGTCGCCAGAGAGTATGCAGTGTGATAGAATTCTGTCCCGAAGCGAGCGGCAGAATTTTAGACGGAAAAATGGGTTGTGTTTCTATTGTGGTGATTCTACTCATGTTATATCAGCATGCTCTAAGCGCACTAAAAAGCTTGGTAAATCTGTTTCCATTTGCACCTTACCGTCTAAATTTATTCTATCTGTGACCCTGATTTGCTCTTTGTCATCTATTACCACGGACGCCTATGTCGACTCTGGCGCCGCTTTGAGTCTTATGGATTGGTCCTTTGCCAAACGCTGTGGGTATGATTTAGAGCCTTTGGAGACTCCTATTCCTCTGAAGGGGATTGACTCCACCCCATTGGCTAATAATAAACCACAATACTGGACACAAGTAACTATGCGTATTAATCCGGATCACCAGGAGATTATTCGCTTTCTGGTGCTGTATAATCTACATGATGATTTGGTGCTAGGATTGCCTTGGCTGCAATCTCACAACCCAGTCCTCGACTGGAGAGCTATGTCTGTGTTGAGCTGGGGATGTAAGGGGGCTCATGGGGATGTACCTGTGGTTTCCATTTCATCATCCATTCCCTCTGAAATTCCTGAGTTCCTGTCTGACTATCGTGACGTCTTTGAAGAATCCAAGCTTGGTTCGTTACCTCCGCACCGAGAGTGCGATTGTGCCATAGATTTAATCCCGGGTAGTAAATACCCAAAGGGTCGTTTATTTAATCTGTCTGTGCCTAAACATGCTGCTATGCGAGAATATATAAAGGAGTCCTTGGAAAAGGGACATATTCGTCCATCGTCATCTCCCTTAGGAGCCGGTTTTTTCTTTGTGTCAAAAAAAGACGGCTCTTTGAGACCATGTATTGATTATCGGCTTTTGAATAAAATCACTGTTAAATATCAATACCCATTGCCGTTGCTGACTGATTTGTTTGCTCGCATAAAGGGGGCCAAGTGGTTCTCTAAGATTGACCTTCGTGGGGCGTATAATTTGGTGCGAATCAGGCAGGGGGATGAGTGGAAAACCGCATTTAATACGCCCGAGGGCCACTTTGAGTATTTAGTGATGCCTTTTGGTCTTTCTAATGCTCCGTCAGTTTTCCAGTCCTTTATGCATGATATTTTTCGCGATTATTTGGATAAATTTATGATTGTGTATCTGGATGATATTCTGATTTTTTCGGATGACTGGGACTCTCATGTCCAGCAAGTCAGGAGGGTTTTTCAGGTTTTGCGGTCTAATTCTTTGTGTGTGAAGGGTTCTAAGTGTGTTTTTGGGGTACAGAGGATTTCCTTTTTGGGATATATTTTTTCCCCCTCTTCCATTGAAATGGATCCTGTCAAGGTTCAAGCTATTTGTGATTGGACGCAGCCCTCTTCTCTTAAGAGTCTTCAGAAATTTTTGGGCTTTGCTAACTTTTATCGTCGATTTATTGCTGGTTTTTCGGATATTGCTAAGCCATTGACCGATTTGACTAAGAAGGGTGCTGATGTTGCTGATTGGTCCCCTGATGCTGTGGAGGCCTTTCGGGAGCTTAAGCGCCGTTTTTCCTCTGCCCCTGTGTTGCGTCAGCCTGATGTTGCTCTACCTTTTCAGGTTGAGGTCGACGCTTCTGAGATCGGAGCTGGGGCAGTGTTGTCGCAGAAAAGTTCTGACTGCTCCGTGATGAGGCCTTGTGCCTTCTTTTCCCGTAAATTTTCGCCCGCTGAGCGGAATTATGATGTTGGGAATCGGGAGCTTTTGGCCATGAAGTGGGCTTTTGAGGAGTGGCGCCATTGGCTTGAGGGGGCCAGACATCAGGTGGTGGTATTGACTGACCACAAAAATTTGATTTATCTTGAGACCGCCAGGCGCCTGAATCCTAGACAGGCGCGCTGGTCATTATTTTTCTCTCGGTTTAATTTTGTGGTGTCATACCTACCGGGTTCTAAGAATGTTAAGGCGGATGCCCTTTCTAGGAGTTTTGAGCCTGACTCGCCTGGTAACTCTGAGCCCACAGGTATCCTTAAGGATGGAGTGGTATTGTCAGCCGTTTCTCCAGACCTGCGGCGGGCCTTGCAGGAGTTTCAGGCGGAGAGACCTGATCGTTGCCCACCTGATAAACTGTTTGTTCCTGATGATTGGACCAGTAGAGTCATCTCTGAGGTTCATTCTTCTGCGTTGGCAGGTCATCCTGGCATTTTTGGTACCAGGGATTTGGTGGCAAGGTCCTTCTGGTGGCCTTCCCTGTCACGAGATGTGCGAGGCTTTGTGCAGTCTTGTGACGTTTGTGCTCGGGCCAAGCCTTGTTGTTCTCGGGCTAGTGGATTATTGTTGCCCTTGCCTATTCCTAAGAGGCCTTGGACGCACATCTCGATGGATTTTATTTCAGATCTGCCTGTTTCTCAGAAGATGTCTGTCATCTGGGTGGTGTGTGACCGTTTTTCTAAGATGGTCCATTTGGTTCCTCTGCCCAAGTTACCTTCTTCTTCCGAGTTGGTTCCTCTGTTTTTTCAAAATGTTGTTCGTTTGCATGGTATTCCTGAGAATATCGTTTCTGACAGAGGGACCCAATTCGTGTCTAGATTTTGGCGGGCATTCTGTGCTAGGATGGGCATAGATTTATCTTTTTCGTCCGCTTTCCATCCTCAGACGAATGGCCAGACCGAGCGGATTAATCAGACCCTGGAGACATATCTGAGGTGTTTTGTGTCTGCTGACCAGGATGATTGGGTTGCTTTTTTGCCATTGGCGGAGTTCGCTCTCAATAATCGGGCCAGCTCTGCCACTTTGGTGTCCCCGTTTTTCTGTAATTCGGGGTTTCATCCTCGATTTTCCTCTGGTCAGGTGGAATCTTCGGATTGTCCTGGAGTGGATGCTGTGGTGGAGAGATTGCATCAGATCTGGGGGCAGGTGGTGGACAATTTGAGGTTGTCCCAGGAGAAGACTCAGCTTTTTGCCAACCGCCACCGTCGTGTTGGTCCTCGGCTTTCTGTTGGGGATTTGGTGTGGTTGTCTTCTCGTTTTGTCCCTATGAGGGTCTCTTCTCCTAAGTTTAAGCCTCGGTTTATCGGCCCGTATAAGATATTGGAGATTCTTAACCCTGTTTCCTTCCGTTTGGACCTCCCTGCATCCTTTTCTATTCATAACGTTTTTCATCGGTCATTATTGCGCAGGTATGAGGTACCGGTTGTGCCTTCCGTTGAGCCTCCTGCTCCGGTGTTGGTTGAGGGTGAGTTGGAGTACGTTGTGGAGAAAATCTTGGACTCTCGTGTTTCCAGACGGAGACTCCAGTATCTGGTCAAGTGGAAGGGATACGGC
Organism: Ranitomeya variabilis; assembly: GCF_051348905.1. Lineage (NCBI taxonomy): Eukaryota > Metazoa > Chordata > Amphibia > Anura > Dendrobatidae > Ranitomeya > Ranitomeya variabilis. The sequence goes on from NC_135236.1 coordinate 206,454,418, forward strand.
CAGGAGGATAATTCTTGGGTGAATGCATCTGATGTTCATGCCTCCGATCTGGTTCGTGCCTTTCATAGGGCCCATCCTGATCGCCCTGGTGGTTCTGGTGAGGGTTCGGTGCCCCCTCCTTGAGGGGGGGGTACTGTTGTGAATTGGGATTCTGGGCTCCCCCGGTGGCTACTGGTGGAATTGAACTGGTGTCTTCATCTTCTCTGTTCACCTGTTCCCATCAAGATGTGGGAGTCGCTATATAACCTTGCTGCTCTGTTAGTTGCTTGCCGGTCAACAATGTTATCAGAAGCCTCTCTGTGCTTGTTCCTGCTCCTAGACAACTACTAGATAAGTTGGACTCTTGTCCATGTTTGTTTTTGCATTTTGTTCCAGTTCACAGCTGTAGTTTCGTTACTGTGTCTGGAAAGCTCTTGTGAACGGGAATTGCCACTCTGGTGTTATGAGTTAATGCCAGAGTTTTAAAGTAATTTCTGGATGGTGTTTTTTGATAGGGTTTTCAGCTGACCATGAAAGTGTCCTTTCTGTCTTCTGCTATGTAGTAAGTGGACCTCAAATTTGCTAAACCTATTTTCATACTACGTTTGTTATTTCATCTCAACTCACCGCCAATACATGTGGGGGGCCTCTGTCTCCTTTCGGGGTATTTCTCTAGAGGTGAGCTAGGACTAATATTTTCCTCTGCTAGCTTTATTTAGTCCCCCGGCTGGGCTGGGCATCTAGAATCAACGTAGGCATGCTACCCGGCCACTGCTAGTTGTGCGTTAGGTTTAGTTCATGGTCAGCTCAGTTCCCATCTTCCAAGAGCTAGTTCCTATATATGCTTATGCTATGTTCTCTTGCCATTGAGATCATGACAGAGTCCGTAACGTCGCACTGCATGGGTTCAGTGGTAACAGGACAGTTCGCAGAAACATGGCCCTTCTCATGACAACGGAAACACCTAACAGGCCCCCTATTGAAACCATAGTCCGACACCCTTGATCTCGGGGTGCGAGCAGTCCCGTGTTCCTCCCCCACAGTTTTTGGCAATTTTCCTTCCCCCGCAGTCCCTGGAACAGTCTTACCGTTTCCACGAGGAGGAGGTACAGTTCGGGTAGTAGCGGTATCATCAGGAAGTCCTTCCGCCACGGAATAACGCTCCACCAAGTCCACCAATTGATCCGCTGTCGCGGGATTTCCTTGGCTCACCCACTTTTTCAGCGCCGGTGGTAGTACTCTCAGGTACTTGTCCAGAACGATCCGCTGGATTATCTCCGGAGTTGTCAGTACCTTGGGTTGCAGCCATTTCTTTATCAAGTAGATCAGGTCGAACATCTGCGATCGCGGCGGTTTATCTGGCTGATAGGTCCACTGGTGTACCCTCTGTGCACGGACAGCCGTCGTCACACCGAGCCGGGCCAGGACCTCAGCTTTCAGCCTCTCAAAGTCCTGAGCGACTTCCGGGTCCAAGTCATGGTAAGCTTTTTGGGCCTCACCGGAGAGAAACGGAGCAATTAGATTGGCCCATCGTTCCTTCGGCCACTTCTCTCTCAATGCTGTCCGCTCAAACGTTGTCAGGTACGCCTTGACGTCATCTTCTGCGGTCAGCTTTTGCCAGTACCGACTCACATGGATTCTCCTGGACTCTGCTTCCGGGTTAGCCTCAGGCATGCTCACCAAGCGCTGCGCCACCTGTTGGAGAAGCTGGCGGTCTGCAGTCGTCACGTCCACCAACTCCTTCAGCTGTGCGGCCATCAAGCGGTTAGCTTCCTGCTGTACGGCAGCGGACTGTACTAGGGCTTTCACCACGTCTTCCATACTGTCGCCTGTGCCACGGAGTGCCCGCGTTCTCCACCACAATGTAACAAAACACTCTGGGATCGCCTTTGCTGGGGTCAAAGGTCACGTGGTTTGTGCATTAAACTCTGAGGCGACAGCAGGTTTCCAAGTAGACTGACCTCAGGTCAGGTTTATTAAAGTGAAAGCAAATACAGAAAACAAAACATAAAAATAAATCCTTGCCTGTCCGGCGCTAACTATACAAATACGTTCCTATCTAACAACTGGGGGGCTTCTCCCACCCAGCTAACATTACACAGGTCACGAGCACAGCTCTCACTCACGGTTGTCTCACACAGACAGGCATTCTGTGTGCCCCAGGCTGACACCTGAAACCTCCAGCTGGTCAGCCTTTATTCCTGCACTTATTAACCCCTCGGTATCCTGAAGATACTGAGCGGCCTAATTCACATAGGACAAATACCTGGGCGAGATATACCTGCCCCCGACTACCAGACCGACATGACTCTTACAATATATATATATATATATATATATATATATATATATATATATATATATATATATATATATATATATATATATATATACACACACCTATTATATGTGTATATATCTATTCTATCTATTCTATTCTTCTATTCTAACCTATTCTATTCTATACTGTAGACGCCAGATCATTTGCCGGCTTTTAATCTATCTACCTATCTATCAATCTATCTGGAAAAAAAAATCAGGCAGCACTCCAGTTCAAGGAAAAATCCACATAATATATATACAATATATATATATATATATATATATATATATATATATATATATATATGTATATATATATATGTGTGTGTGTGTGTGTTTTGATGAAAATTTTCATTTTAAAATGATGTGTAAATGACTTAGAGGATATCTCTATGTAAACGCTCATGTTAAAATCGCATTGCAGTCTGATAGCAATCGCACTGCATTGGGATGTAAATCGGATGCTAGGTGTGAAAAATCGGATTGTACTCGCACAAAAAACACATGACACTCGCATGACAATTGCATTGCACGCGTCCGACTCTCCTGCATCAAAGTCGGATTGAATTTAAATCGCTAGTGTGTCTCCAGCCAAACTCTGGCTTTCACAGGAGTACTCTTGTGACAAGCACGAAGGTCCTCAGCAGAACCCTGATTGTCGGGGTAACCCATCGGCGCCCTGTGATTGTGTAGAGATCGTGGCGATGGGCATGTTGAAATACGCTCCTATGTGTTGGCACAATGCTACCGTCTGAGATTGACAGTGAGATTTAACAGGTTAACAGCTCCAGGCGGAGCAGTGTTACACTAGAAAATGTAACTGCCCATCAGCCATTATCAGCCGGAGAAGATGCATGCTCGGCATGCCAGGACAAAGGCAGGGACACGACTTATGACCGATATGCATGTCATATGTCATGAAGAGGTTAAAGACCTATCTGTGACATTAGGGCTGATAGTACTGAGGAGGCGGCTGGCCTTGTCTGATATACACAGAGCAGCTTAGTCCGATGTACTTGATACTTCAGATACTTGTTATCTAATAAATATAATAAATGCACATAACCTAACACATTTTGCTGTATCATTATTACATGAAGATGAAGGCGGATGGCGAAACATGCGTTGGGGCTGGCACCATCACCCACTAGGAGGTAATATTTTTTGCACTTTTTTTGCTTAGTTTGTAGAGCTTATTCTCGTGCGCTCTGGAGGGACACCATGACCGCATGTTGCCTCCACTCATTGGGGATAGAGGGCCATTATTAGATGGATTTATCATGTGCAGCCTCCTTATGGCTTTATAGTGGGTAAATGGTGCCATTTTGTGGTTTCCCACTCTTTTAAACCTTGTCTTTTTATGTGATTTGTATGTGGTTTTCTACTTAATATAAATTATATCTTTTTATATTTTTCTTCTTGAGTACATTTTGTTTCGGATTTCATTACCTGGCTGGTCATGTAGACATGTGGGTTAGGAATAGGAGGCTCTGATCCTCCCATGTGATGATTGTGTGGTGCATAGCAGTGATGCACCCAGAGGTCACACATATCTCACCTCTTCTGGGGATGGCTGATATATTGAAAATCCTTTAAAGTTTCCAGAACTTTTATATTGATGACCAGAACAGGTCATCAATATAAGATTGGTGGGGATAACACCTGGCAATCCCACTGATTAGCTGTTATCACCTCTGCCGGTGGTTGGATAAAACCAATAAACAGATATCACAGCTCCGCTCACTGAAACGAACACTGGCTAAGGCTACTTTCACACTTGCATTGGTACGGGTCAGTCACTATGCGTCGGGCCGACGTACCGACGCACATTGTGAAATTTGTGCACGACGTAGGCAGCGGATGTTTTTCAACACATCCGCTGCCCATTCTGAAGTCCGGGGAGGAGGGGGCAGAGTTTCGGCTGTGCATGCGCGGTAGAAAATGGCAGATGCAACGGACAAAAAAAGTTCACTTGAACGTTCTTTCGTGCCGACGGTGTGCCAAAACACAACGGATCCGTTGCACGACGGACGCGACGTGTGGCCATCCGTCGTGATCTGTCGCTAATACAAGTCTATGGGAAAAATACGCATCCTGTGAGCACATTTGCAGGATCCATTTTTTTTTCCCAAAACGACGGATTGCCATGGATCCCAAACGACGCAAGTGTGAAAGAGGTCTAATCAGCAGTTCTCGATACTGACCACTAAACAATACAGAGGTGCGATGTTCTGCTCTAGTTACATCAGGTTGCTGCCAGAGGTAAGAACAGCTAATCAGTGGGATCAGACCCCCAATGATTTTATATGAATGAACTAGCCTAAATAAAGCTCATCAATGGGAAAGTACCCGAAAAACCTTTTATGTACAAAAAATAAAACATTCTATTTTCTCCTCAGCAGCCATGTAATCCATGGTCAATACAAATACCACTGATGCATATCAAATATCAGAAGGGAAATACCCTGTAAGGGACATATGATATAACAGGGAAAACTCCAGTAATCCATGGTCCCAGCGAAACTGGTGGCTGCTCGGTCTTGTTCTCAATTGCAAGACCGTAATCTGTGATCTTAACATGTCCCGTATCAGTGACCAGGATGTTTTCAGGCTTTAGGTCTCTATATGAAAAATTAAAATAACCTGAGTATAAAGTAAGTGTTCTTCTCATATCTGTGGTGAAATTATGCCATACTTTCCTTATCTGAGATGACCCTTTTGCTATATGCCCTACCTGTATCACTGTAGGGATTACTGTATGACTTGTGATGGCCGCTCATCTGCAGCTTCCTTACAGTGATACCAGATAGGATGACTCGATCTGAGTTACAAGGCATCAGTCTGCAGGTCACCAGGGTGGGGGGACGGAGTGCAGCTAAGCTTTAAGACCTAATGCACATGACCGTATTTTTGGTCCGAGTGCAATCTGACAAGACATCGTATAACACTCGGACCTATGTTATCCTATGGGACCGTGTACATGTCAAAATCTCTTAGATGAGAGAATATAAGTATAATGCACAGCCCATAGTCACCTATAAAGTATAATACAAAGCCCATAGTCACTTATAAAGTATAATGCACCTGATAGTCATTCATAAAGTTTAAGGCACAGCCCATAGTCATTCATGTACTATAATACAAAACCCATAGTCATCCATAAAGTATAATGCACAGCCCATAGTAATCCATAAAGTATAATGCACAGCCCATAGTCATCCATACAGTATAATGCACAGCCCATAGTCATCCATGAAGTATGATGCACAGCCCATAGTCATCCATACAGTATAATGCACAGTCCATAGTCATCCATACAGTATAATGCACAGCCGATAGTCATCCATGAAGTATGATGCACAGGCGATGGTTAACCATTAAGTTTAATGCACAGCCCATAGTTCTCCATGTAGTAATATGGCCACTGATTTTAAAAAATACGTAAATAAGTCATCACCTACCCTCGCTTCTCTGTCATGCGGCATCCTCTTCTGAAGCCGGCAGGGCGCATGATGTCACTGTTATGCACCCCCGGTCATGTGCACGCTGACGTCAGCTTCTGGCCTCTGATTGGCTGGCAGAGTGTATTGCTCTGGGACTGTGCAGTGCAATACACTTCAGCTGGACGTGTGTCTAAGGATGCACGTCCAGTTGAAGTTTCTGCTGCTGTTGGTGTGGCCCTGACACAGGAGTTTTGGAGTCAGCAGAGCACTGGTGATTTTTATCCACCATGCATCAGCACTTGGAACACTGCTCTGTAACTTTATGTGGTCTCCTCTTCATGGCTGAATTGCTGTGATTCTTATCCGCATCCACTTTTCAATAATATCACACACATATGATTGTGGAATAATTAGGAGTGAAGAACTTTCACAAACTGTTACAATGTTGACCTCCTACAGGACCAGACTTGAATTATTATCCATTCATTCACATATGTATGTAAATACCGACTGCATAACTACAAGCTGGATTTCATACACCTGTAGCCATGGAACTGAATGAATACCCTGAATTCAATGATTTATAGGTGCGTCTCGATACTTTTGTCCAAATAGTGTATATATGAGTATTTATATATATTAGATTACCATAGACCTCTCTTTTTTCAAACCTTTAGATATGATTAATAAAGTGTTTATCATACATAGGGTTAATAATGTCAGTCTAATGCTACACATCAGTTCATCACTGTATTTCATCTAAGAGCGGAGTGGGAATGGTGGACATTAGGACCCAGCGCTTTCATCAGCAGCATAGCTGAGCTCAACATGCCATCCAGACACTGGTGGACTAAGCGTGCACATATACGGTATTATGGAGATCTCCCCTCCTTTTTCGCTGGCACCAGGGATTTTATGTGACAGTCACTGGAGGAGGCTATGACCATGACACATGCAGCCTTACAAGGTGGGTTTTATCTCATCACATTTTGCAGTCAGTGACACACTCACTCATTCAAGCTTTTTTTGCAGATGTTTAGGAATACAGGGACCACTGACATAGTGACATGCTGACATGCATCTGTACATGGGTTACATGGTGACTCCCTCCTACAGATGGCTGTGATCTCACCCATACTATAGTGATAGAATACACCTGATGCAGAATGAGGGGATAGCACTTATGTTATCAAACATCAGCCACAACCACTCATATGTTTAAAGGGAACACACAAGTCCGCCATGTACGAGGGTGTGTCTTCAATAACCAATCACAGATCTCTGGGCTCCAATCAGAAGGGATGTTACATCGCAGGCAGTAGTAAAGGGTGCAATGTCCCGCATAGCAGCATTGGTGGTGCCAGACTGCTGTCATTCAGGTGACGCACACTGGAGCCCTGATTCCTGATCTACAAGCTGCAGGGATATAGCAGAGCACATCCCATTCATAGCAGGATACGATCTGCTGATGAACAATAGAAGACAGCTACAGCACATCTAGGATCTCTGCTCAGCAGCGGTGGCAAGCTCCCTTGTATAGTCCCAGGACTGGTTCAGCACCACAGAGGTGGGCAGCTCTGATCTGGGCAGTATAGGCTAGATTCAGCACCATAGCTGTGGACAGCTTTTATATGGGAAGAACTGTCTAGATTCAGCACCATAGCTGTGGACAGCTTTTATATGGGAAGAACTGTCTAGATTCAGCACCACAGCTGTGGACAGCTTTTATATGGGAAGAACTGTCTAGATTCAGCACCACAGCTGTGGACAGCTTTTATATGGGAAGAACTGTCTAGATTCAGCACCATAGCTGTGGACAGCTTTTATACGGGAAGAACTGTCTAGATTCAGCACCATAGCTGTGGACAGCTTGTCATCTGGACACTAATATCAAATATTGGTTCAAGAACACAAGGTTGGAGGGCAGTGCCATCCAGATTCAGCACCACGCTAGTGGACAGCTCTGGTGCCTCTAGCTACAACAGTTTCAGCACTTCTGCCTAGGACAGCGCTAGCATCTTCACCTCTACCTTGAAGAACCTGTCCTTCTCCTCTCTCCCATCTCTGATATCCTCAGTTATAAACCAGTGCACTGGTTATTGGCACAAGGATAAGTCGGCGACCGAATCCAAGTATACAGCAGGTCTGGACAAGGATATTCGTATTGGTGGGAAATGGCTCTTAAGCCTGTCCTTTCCTTCTGTGCCCTTATCGGAGTGATATGTTATGTTCATGGATTTCCGAAACCAGAAAGTAGCCAAGGTAAATCTACTTCTTAAATATGCAATTATTGCTATCATTTAGCATCGCTTACATGGTGTTTATGGGCCAGATGTTCGATAGCAGCTATAAACCAGATCTTGTGTGCTAGAAATGTCTATTGCCCTCTAGAAAGATGTAAGACAGAATGTATATGGGGAGAATGCAGCTGACATGTTCTCTGTAATCCAACGATTAAAGTAATCCAACTAAATCCATGTTCACGAATCCACTCTTAAAGGAATAAAGCACCTTTATTGAAGAAAGCAGTCTCAGAAACATGCAATTGCGTATTTAGTGTTATTCTTCTATAGCTTATGTTCAGTAATTATTCCTGAATTTATGCATATTAAATTTACATACATGAACTTGGGGATGAGCTAATTGTAATATTTCTGCCTTTTTAATATCCCTTCTAGACAAGGCTGTGCATAACAGAGAATTAAGTGTAGAGAGACCACTGGAAGAACAGGCAAGTTTCCAGACTTTTACATGGTTTACTTCATTATGTGCAGAGAATTTATACAACACATTTCCAATCAGATGAGTTGTGTTTAGTGGGTTGCCGATAATTATTTAATAATATGATATAATGTACGTGTTAGGCTTCTTTCACACTTCAGTTGTTTGGCGTCAGTCTGCTCCGACATAGTGACGGATCGACGGATCCGTCACAATTGTTGAGAAAACGGTTCCAACGGATCCGTTTTTTTGACGGATCCGTTACTTGGGGGTTGTCTGGGAAAAGTATCTACTTTTTGGAGCATGCGCAATTGAAAAAGCGGATTGGGGCGACGGATCCGCCGAAATGACGGTCGCGACGGATCCGTCGCCCATAGGCGGCCATTCTATGGAATGATGGACGCGACGGATCCGCCGCAAACCGTCATTTCGGCGTTGACAAAAAACATTTCAATGTCCGTCTATGTCTAGACAACGTCCGCCAAATTTCGACGGATCCGTCACATGACGGATGGAACGGACAACCATCCGTCACAATCCGTCGCCAATGCAAGTCTATGGGAAAATAACGGTTCCGCCAAAAAAAAATGACGGATCCGTTATTTGAGGAAACTGGCGGTTTTAAACTGACGCCAAACAGCTGAAGTGTGAAAGAGGCCTTAGTCAGATTACCCTAATTATGATACAACCTAGATCGAATCTAAAGCAGATGTGTCGTGCTACAGATTCACAGACCTGACTACTATTGCCCTTCTGTGGGGTACAGCAATATTCTTGCAAACAAATACTTGTATTTAGAAGCATAAATATTTTGGTTAGGGGGGATTTAGTACAATTTGTTAGTGCGTCAGCTCCATGCAGCTGTATTGTGGAGGATGGAACAATGAACTCTGGAGACTGCTAATGTTTTTCATTATTTCTCCTTAGATTGCTGAAGCAGATACAGTAAGCAGAGGAGAAAGTAAAGGTAAGATCTAGTAACCACAGGCATCCGTTGCTACTAACAGTGAGAAGCAACAGTGAAAGCTACAGTTTTTCCTGTTTTTCCATCTTGTAGATAAACTACAAAATGATTCTCTTGTGGATGACTTAAGCTTCTTGATGTCAGTAGCGGAGAAAGAAAAAAACGTCAAAAGAAGTGGTTGGACGAAGAGCAAGACCTCCACGGATGAGGCAGACTCGACAAAAAGCTTAAAGCCAGTGGAGTATTTTGATTCCACTAAAAGTGGATTGGATGATAAATATGAAGGTATTTTATAATCATCACAGCCAAGTTGTATTATAAATAAGTGCTAAAATACTCGTCCAAACTTTTTATATATTGCATGAATTTGGTTCAATTTCTCAAAAACCAAATATCGCAAAATAAAAGTGGAACCCTTGACAGGCTGCAGATCACAATCGCAACTGGGTGGCCACACATACATATACATCTCAGGACAGAGCATCACAACATCATGTTTTGTTTTTGTTGTTTTTTTCATTAATAGATGGTAATCTTGCTCAACACTGTAGTTCATGATTAATCCATCTACTGCATTAGTGGAAGCAGGTATCATGTACATGAGAAAGCCAGCAAAAGCGATCATCTCCTAGGACACAGGTGGGATGACCACATTAGTGCAGTCTGTGACTCAGAGTTGTATTGATTTTATGACTAAAATGGTCGGAGGTTAATGATTAATCCCCTTTGCCTCTGCTCTGATACTTCAGTTACTGGAAATAGCCATGTGTTTAGAGGACTCCAGTGATAAATGAAATCACTCAGTGGCGCTGAAATGGTTTATTGCACTAAACAATTGGAAAATGATCAAGCTCTTTTTTTAATAATATTGTTATTATGTAGCAATAATAAAAATGAAACTACCATATCAAACAACAAAAAGAAAAAAAGTCACCACCGTACTCAAAGAATTAATACAGTGGCAGCACACATAAGAGAGATGATCACTTTTGGGTGGGTTTCCTCTTAAGGATTCATTGATGTAAATGACATATACTTTATAACCTATAAATACTAAATTCAGAGATATTAGGTCTATAAGTTAAACCCCCCAAATAGTATTCAATTTATTTAAAATGTAATTTATCCATCAGTACTATTAATCACACTGCATCAATCTACACAACGCCATTGACATAAATCACATAATTAATTATTGAGCAGCTAATTATATTACTTGAAGATACAACGAAGCATGTAAGCTGTAACAAATAGTAAAGTGCTATTGCTTGTACAAAATCTAAATCGCGTATTAATATCTAGAATACTTACATTATAGACATATATTACATAACGCATCCTGTAATGACAATGCTTATCATATAAGGCCCCGATTCATCGTTGTATTTGTTCCTGTTTTTTTTGTCAGTTTTGCCCTTTTTTTTTTGTTGTTCGATCCCAATTCATTATTCTATTTTTACATTTTTAAGTCTATTTTATATATGCTCATCTGTTTGTTTTTCCTGCTTTGTGGGCAGAGTTTATCAATTACAGATGTTTTCACCTTATTCAATAGCAACTTTTTAAAAAGTCACCAAATTTGGCACAGCTTTACTCCAGTCCGCTTTTGTTGCTAGTGTTTTGGTGCATTTTTACATCATGTTGCAAAACGTGTGACTTTTCGAACCAAAAAGTCTCAAAAACAGTTAAAGGTTGAAAAAATTATAATTTTTGACTTGTCAAAAGAGAATTTAGCAACAAGAAATAGAACTAATAACAAAAAAACAAAAAAGGACAGTGACTTAAAAAAAAACAGCAAATGATGAATCGGGACCAAAGTTTCATTGATACGTACTTTTAAAGTAAGATGAATTTTAGATGGAAGGATTGAATAAGCTAATGCGACTTCTTTTAGTGTAAATCATACTGTAGATTTACCATATTTCTTTTTATGTCTACCCCAGTAACCAATTTAATAGCACATAGATTTTTCCCTATTTAGGTTACTATTTTATGAATGGAAATGAATGCCTGATTGAGTCAATGGGGGCTCTAGGTTTAAGCACTAAGCCTTAATGAGGAGACTTTAAGTGCAGTTCTCCAGAAATGACATAATTAGATGGCTGAAAGTAGGTCAGAAATGATTTATTCTTTTAGATGATCCTGATGGGCTTCACCAATTAGATGGAACTCCCCTCACCGCAGAAGACATTGTGCAGAAGATTGCTATGAGAATATATGAAGAGAATGACAGAGGAGTATTTGACAAGATTGTTTCCAAGCTCCTAAACCTTGGTCTGGTAGGTGAAGACCTTTTATACCTACAGATTATCAGTTAACCAGTTATTCCCTGCAGGAAATATTGGAACATTTCCTTGTAATTTTCTCAGAGGTCACCCAGAAGGCAAATTAATTTTAGCTTGCTCATAGATGTTTGGCACGGAGGCAGTAACCCATTTTGGCCTTGTGCTTGATGATGTAAAGTTTTCATGCAGCTGCTCAGCCACTAAAACCCATTACATGAAGCTCCCGACACAAATGTTTTGTTCGGACATTATAGAGAACCTATCACCAGTTTTTCCCAATAAAAAGTACAGCAGGCACCCTTAAGACCTGTTTTACAGCATTCTAGTATGCAGTATGTATGTCTCCAATTCCCTATTCAAGACACAAAACAGACCTTTTATTATACTCACCTATGGCTCGACCCAGACCGATGGGCGTCTCTGGACTTGATCCAGCACCTCCTCTCTTCCTTCAATGGTCGTCCTCCTCCTCTGCTTCATGTGGATGATGCATCCTACATCATCTACTCAGTGTCCTCCATCGTGCTCCTGCACAGGCCTTCTGCCCTGCTAAGGGCAGAGCAAAGCACTGTAATGAGCATACGCCGGCTTCACCTATTGGTTATCGGCGCTCTTTGCCCTTTCCCGGCACATGCGCATTACAGTACTTAGCTCTGAACTCGGCACGGCAGACAAAAGTGAGCCTGCGCAGGAGCACGATGGGGGACACTGTATGAATGATGTAGGACACGTCATCCACATGAAGCAGGGACAGAGGACGGTGATTGTAAGAAAAGAGGAGTTGCCGGATCAAGACCAGAGACAACCATCGGACCGGACCTGTGAGTATAATAAAAGGTCCTTTTTGCGCAATGCAGAGGGGAATAGGGATATATATATATATATATATATATATATATATATATATATATATATATATATATATACACACACTACAGCATGCTGGAATGCTGTAACAGGGGTCTTAGAGGGTGCTGGCCCTACTTTATGTTGGGAAAGCCTAGTGACAGGTTCCCTTTAATGCGAGAAGTCTGTAATTCCCTGAGACCCCTGTCTGTCACTTTGGTGGTTCTCAGTGCTTCCACCTTTTAATAATACCACTCACAGGAGATGGTGGAATATATTGGAGGGAAGAAATTTCACAATCTGACGTGTTACAATGATGACATTGTATTAGAGTATCACTCTCAAATTCAGTGAGCTCTTTAGAACGAGCTATTGTTTCACAATTGTCTTCAAAGGCAGAAAGCATGGCGATGGGCTTGATTTTATATTCCTGTGGAGACTGAATGGAGAACCCGAATTCAAGGACTAAGAGGTGCTTCCCAGTACTTGTAGTGTACTTAGGTATTAGAAAGTGATCCCATATGCATAGGACATATGACTGATAGCTAGGCTTCACCCACTGGGACCCCAGTGATGCTGAGAATGTTGAAGAAGAAAATCATCTCATTGATTCCTTCATTTACTCAGCAATGCGATAGCAAACTGGAAATTATTGTTAGATTTGTCCTTAGCAAAAAGGAATAAAGAATATTTTGTTATAAATATATAAATAAAAAAGCTGTATAAGTATTTAAAAGTCAGGGAAATTGATGTTAATAATGCATCACTTCCAAAATAGTACAAATCCAGCTTAAACTACAGACTAAAGATATAATAAGTAGCAGAAACCCCATTCCGAGGCAGCTTGAACACGTCTCAGAGAGCTCTGCAGACAATAAATTAAGAAATTAGACGCCAGCAGGCTTAATAAATCAATTCCACCAGCACAAGAGAGATGATAAAGCCAATGTTTCTCCCAATATGCAGGACATGACCTGGATGACTAATGCTCAGGAAGGGGAAACATTGGCAGCCGCTATATTGATGACGTCCGCCATCTTCTTTCTGATCTTACCTGCAATTTCACCAAATCATGTTTGCAATAAAACTGATATATATAACACATAGCATTTCATGGAAGCATCAAGGAAACATTATACAGTCTCCTCAGTGCTTCTATACCTTCATGCTGTAATCTTATGCTTCTGTACAGAGGGAAACCGCTGTATTGATTTAATACAATGTCAAAGTTGATACCTCTGAGAAAAATGTTCCTCCACAGGATTTATTTCACTTCTTAAAGGAAGTCAGTCAGCAAGTTTTTGCTATATAATCTGACAGCATCATCATGTAAGGACTGAGACCCTGATTCCAGTGATGTATCACTTATTTTATTGGGTGCAGCAGTTATGATAGAATCACAGTTTTTTCTGCGGCAGATCTGGCAGAGCTCTGAATGCGGAGCTCTGTGTAACCCCGCCCACACCCCTGATTAACCCCTCTGTGTACATTGTAGATTGGCAGAGAGCTATTAATCAGTGGTGAAGGCAGAGTTGGACCAGGAGGTCTGAGACACCTAGTCCTCCAGTGATAATCTCCTGGACATGCAATCTATTTGACATCTGAACACGTACAGTATTCATTCTTGGTGTTTCCCTTCTTTGTCTTTTTTAGATACATGCTGGTATTATATTACTTGTAAATACATTTATCCTGTTTCATTATAGTGGATTATCATTATAGAGTCAATTATTGCATGTATGTCCATACTTTACGTGCTATATGGTTGGTTAGGGTGGGCCATAACTCCAGTATGGGTTGAGTGGTCAGTACTGTTTTTTTGCATATCTTTTTCTTTCTTTTCAATCAGTGTTGGGGGCGCAGTTACAGCCGTCGCTCTCTATACACAGAGCGGTGACTGAACCCCCACCGGCACCGCCTCTATGAATGAACACCGGGCTTTAAGTACGGGTGCTGGCAGGTGTAGACTGCTATTAACCTGAATATTAACCCCATATCTGCAGGTTAATAGCGTTTCTTCATGTGTCATATTCCCTTTAAGCTGAAGTGGCTATCATACACATATAAAAAGCTGTATAATTCCTAAATCAGCACCACATTCTCTATTAAAGCCACCCTACATGGATATAGAATAATGTCTTTACGGCTATGTCACATGAATCATCATTTGAACAGTGAAGCTAGTGTTAGCACTAGGACTCTGTGACCTTAGGGTAGATGCGCTCTGGGAATACCCATATGGTACAGCCTGGAAGGAGTCAAATCCCAATAAAATCCTCTACGGTGCAATGTCAAAAGGTGACCTGTAACTACTGTTTCCCATAAAGGGTTAGCAACTGTCCATATATATGGCATTAATGCAGTCCAACGTCCTGTACTCTATGGTGCCATATACTCCAGCCGTACACGGTGTGCAGTTGTGTGTGTCTGTATACTTCAGCAACCTGCATCTGTACATTTGCTTTATTGTTCAGTTTTGTTCCTTATACTGTATGTATGTGTGTGAAGATATACATGTGTGTGTATTTAAATATCTGTATGTGTGTATATATTATATATATATCCTCTGCCTCAGCCCACAAATTTAAAGGGTAGGTAATATCCTGCTCTGATTAAAAACAGCTTTGAACTGATGGGAGTCAGTCACTACCCCTCAGTGCATATGATAGACAGATAAATATTTACTTAAAAGGAACCTGTCAGCAGGATTGTGCACAGTAACCTACAGACAGTGTCAGGTTGGCGCCGTTATACTGATTACAATGATACCTTGGTTGATGAAATCCGTCTTGTGAGTGTTGTTTAATCCTTATTTTCAGTTAATGATCTGCTCGTGCTCCGGGGCGGCCTGTGGGGGGCTGTGGCCGGGGCTGTGGGAGGGGCTTTATGTCTTTGTCTGCTTACATATTCATCCTTATGGGATTAAATGACAGGTCGCTGATCCTTTAGTGACCTGCCTCCTATCTTGTACACTGGGCTTGCGCAGTTCATATTTTGGTCTTTGTTTAACTGCGGCAAAATGGCACTGGTTCTTGCAGATTGATGCTACTGCGCCAGCACCGTTTTGTTGGAGGAGAAAAAAATTGGCTGTAGGAAAAGCACACCGGTGGCGGTGTTTGTGCAGCAGCATCTATCTGCAAGCGATAGATGCTACTGCGCATGCACCGCCGTCTGCGCCATTTTGCTGTAGCTCAAATTTTTTTCCAAAGACTACAATATGAACTGCGCAAGTGCAGTGCTTAGAATAGGGGCAGGTCAATGTAGGGTCAGCGGCCTGTCACTTAAGCCCATAAGGATGAATGTGTAAGCAGAACACCACATAAACCCGGCCGCCCCTGAGCACGAGCATATCATTAACTGTAAACTACAAATAAAGATTAAACAACAACCACAAGACGGATTTCATCAACCAAGGTATCATTGTAATCAGTGTAACAGCGCCGGCCTGAGACTGTCTGTAGGTTACTGTGCACAATCCTGCTGACAGGTTCCCTTTAAGCAAACCAAAGAATACAGCAGCACTGCTATATAGCATATACTTATAAAATGAAGGTACATAGCGCACAAATTGGCCATTTCGTATGTGCCCATCAGCAACAACAAGGCGTACCTTTGTTTGAAGGGCCTCTAACCATTTCTATCAGACATACTTCTCCTGGGCCAAAAGCCTACAAATTGAAATGGCAGGTGGGATCCAATGTTAAAAAAAAAAAAAACTTTGACTGATGGGAGGAGTGCTCAGCCAACAATGGAGGCATTCACTACTCCTAAATGAGTGCCTCCTAGAAACAAAAAACTGACCAGCATCTCCTAATGGAATGAAGCATGTGGGAACAGGTGCAAGCTGTCACAATTGTTTGCATATATCTTAGTGCTTACAGAGTGCTGCTACATTCTGTTAGGAGATGCTGGTCAGTAAATATATATACTCTATAGAGAGACGCTGCATATTCTACTATTGGACAGTAACTGCCACAGTGCAGTGTAATAGTGCTGCAATTCTGTGTAGTACTGTGACAAGTTGTTGGTTAGTGTGTGGTAACACCATATGGTAGTCCCGGTATATTATACTTTTAACCATTGTGTTCTCTATTACATTGCACTAGCACAAATGGAGGTTTTTTTATACTAAATTGATTGGCCCATTTGGCTTCATCTGAAGTTGTCAACTCTTCTGTTTAAACTGATTGCCCAGTATGATGTAATGAACTAGGTATAGAGTCATGAGCGCTGTCTTCTCTTCCAGATTACAGAAAGTCAGGCATACACATTAGAAGATGAAGTGGCAGTTGTGTTACAGCAGATAATTGCTAATGAGGCCAACAATCCTGAAAAGGAGTCAGAAGGCCATGATTATCCTGCGGTCAGAGCGGACAGCCAAGCGGATGAGAAGCAGGAGGGAAGCATGGTATTTTTTTTTTTTCATATTCCTTTTCAGAATAACAAATGTGAAATACAGGAGTCTTTAGCCTGAAGAAATTATTATCTAATTATCTCACAGTTGTAATCAATGGGATATATTTAATGTAATGGTATGTGATAGTGGGCAGAAATTCAATTGTATGAATGAAACAAAATAGCCTGCACATGGTAGCCGATAAGGTTAAGGCCACATTCACACATTGAGTATTGGGTCAGTATTTTACATCAGTATTTGTAAGCCAAAACCAGGAGCAGAGAAATCAGATGAAAAGTGTAATAGAAACATGTGCACCACTTCTGTATTTATCACCCACTCCTGATTTTAGTGATGTAAAATACTGACCAAACACTAAACATGTGAACATGGCCTTAGGCTGTGTATGTGGAACAGACATGGTACGTGAAATGAAAATAATCATCCAAAAGCAAAATCTATGCCTGTATGTGTAATGTAATATGCCATAGATCATGCACCATGTGGTGTGCAGACTAGTGATGAGCAAACGTGCTCGGATAACATCTTATCCGAGCATGCTCGAGTGTCATCCAAGCATCTGGCAGCGCTCGTATATTATGTTCGAGTTCCTGCCGCTGCATGACTTGCGGCTGCTAGACAGCCTGAACACATGTGGGGATTCCCTAACAAACAGGCAATCCTCGCATGTGTTGAGACTGTCTAATAGGCTGCAAACCATGCAGCGGACAGGGACTCGAACATAATATATGAGCACTCCCAGACACTCGGATAACACCCAAGCATGCTCAGATACGACGTTGCCCGAGCACATTCGCTTATCACAAGTGCGGATGTTACCACTTTGCAATGGCACTGACAAAAATAAAAGAAAATGTTCGTGAATGCAGCGTGCACTAAATTAAGCTTTCTGGTAGTGTGATGTAATGTGGTGCACTCCAAATAGTCCAGAAAACAGGGAGGCCAGAGGGCTAATAACCTTTACTTGTTGCATGAATACACAGGTACATTCAGACAAACAATGATTGAACAGAGATTCAATTCCTATGCAGCAGTCAGAGTTACTTTCCAGTATAATAATGCAGATACTGTATATAAATGGTGCATGAAGAGACTTCCGAGCTTCAACTCCTGCTTATATGCACAGTCCTGATCACACACCTGTCTGAAGCGGAGGCTGTGGTTTCTTATATACAGGAGCTATGGCTGCTCCTTTATCTGCTCCTTTAGCTTCCCTGGGATGATCACTCTCATGCAGGAAATGTCTCCTATTCATAATAATTAGTGATGAGTGAGTAGACTCGTTGCTCGGGTTTTCCCTAGCATGCTCGGGTGGTCTCTGAGTATTTATGACTGCTCGGAGATTTAGTTTTCCTTGCCACAGCTGGATGATTTACAGCTATATCTGAAGCGTGGTGCGCTTATCCAAGAAGGAATCAATATGTAGTAGCTATTGGATATATTAAAAATTAACCTTTATTGGTATGTTTAAAAATACTAATTTACTTAGAAAAAATGAAATTAAAATAAAGGGGGGAAGGGGAACCCTAGTGTATTCAGTGCCCTATTACCAACACAGAATGGGGAACAAGAACAAAACAAACAATTACAAACTTTGGTAAAAACTGACAGTGCTGATTATAACCAAGCTGGATACTCGGATACCACCCAACCCGAGCAACGAGTACACTCGCTCATCACTAATTATATCAACTCATTTGCTTTGACTAATAAGAAAAATCAGAGAAAAATAGCATTTGCACAATAATAAGTGGTGTATATGTTCTAACAGCCTTGTAGGCTTCTACTTGGATCCAACAGAAAGGAATAGGATCTGTTAGGAATCTCGGTTGTGAGTTACATCACTTTAGACAAAAATAAAGAATAGTCATGGGATTAATATATTACTAGATGGCAGCCCGATTCTAAAGAATCGGGAGTCTAGAATCCATATATACTTTATTTATTCAAATGTAAGAATAATACAATTAATAAATAATAGTAAGAAAGAACAAAAAATGGCTGCACTCACCAGCTCTTGACAATTCTTGACAGTACGGCACATTTCTGATTGGTCGCTCGCGGCAGGCGGCAACCAATCAGAAAAGTGCCGCGCACCACGAAGGCATATATCTTTGTCCACCCTGAGCGGGTGTAGGACGCTGGTGACGTCACTTATCTCCGGACATTATCTCCGGACAAAGCCACGGAAGTTGGCACAAATTGCCGGAAGTAGTATTCTAGGCAATTATATATTAGATTTTAATGTTATCAGTGTTTAACCCCTTCACCCCCAAGGGTGGTTTGCACGTTAATGACCGGGCCAATTTTTACAATTCTGACCACTGTCCCTTTATGAGGTTATAACTCTGGAACGCTTCAACGGATCTTGGCGATTCTGACATTGTTTTCTCGTGACATATTGTACTTCATGATAGTGGTAAAATTTCTTTGATATTACCTGCGTTTATTTGCAGAAAAAATGGAAATTTGGCGAAAATTTTGAAAATTTTGCAATTTTCCAACTTTGAATTTTTATGCCCTTAAATCACAGAGATATGTCATGCAAAATACTTAATAAGTAACATTTCCCACATGTCTACTTTACATCAGCACAATTTTGGAACCAACATTTTTTTTTGTTAGGGAGTTATAAGGGTTAAAAGTTGACCAGCAATTTCTCATTTTTACAACACCATTTTTTTTTAGGGACCACATCTCATTTGAAGTCATTTTGAGGGGTCTATATGATAGAAAATACCCATGTGTGACACCATTCTAAAAACTGCACCCCTCAAGGTGCTCAAAACCATATTCAAGAAGTTTATTAACCCTTCTGGTGCTTCACAGGAATTTTTGGAATGTTTAAATAAAAATGAACATTTAACTTTTTTTCACAAAAAATTTACTTCAGCTCCAATTTGTTTTATTTTACCAAGGGTAACAGGAGAAAATGGACCCCAAAATTTGTTGTACAATTTGTCCTGAGTACGCCGATACCCCATATGTGGGGGTAAACCACTGTTTGGGCGCATGACAGAGCTCGGAAGCGAAGGAGCGCCATTTGACTTTTCAATGCAAAATTGACTGGAATTGAGATGGGACGCCATGTTGCGTTTGGGGAGCCCCTGATGTGCCTAAACATTGAAACCCCCCACAAGTGATACCATTTTGGAAAGTAGACCCCATAAGGAACTTATCTAGAGGTGTGGTGAGCACTTTGACCCACCAAGTACTTCACAGAAGTTTATAATGCAGAACCGTAAAAATAAAAAATCATATTTTTCACAAAAATTATTTTTCGCCCCCAATTTTTTATTTTCCCAAGGGTAAGAGAAGAAATTGGACCCCAAAAGTTGTTGTACAATTTGTCCTGAGTACGCTGATACCCCATATGTGGCGATAAACCACTGTTTGGGCGCATGGGAGAGCTCGGAAGGGAAGTAGCACCGTTTGACTTTTCAATGCAAAATTGACTGGAATTGAGATGGGACGCCATGTTGCGTTTGGGGAGCCCCTGATGTGCCTAAACATTGAAACCCCCCACAAGTGACACCATTTTGGAAAGTAGACCCCCTAAGGAACTTATCTAGAGGTGTGGTGAGCACTTTGACCCACCAAGTACTTCACAGAAGTTTATAATGCAGAACCGTAAAAATAAAAAATCATATTTTTTCACAAAAATTATTTTTCGCCCCCAATTTTTTATTTTCCCAAGGATAAGAGAAGAAATTGGACCCCAACATTTGTTGCACAATTTGTCCTGAGTACGCTGATACCCCATATGTGGCGATAAACCACTGTTTGGGCGCATGGGAGAGCTCGGAAGGGAAGTAGCACCGTTTGACTTTTCAATGCAAAATTGACAGGAATTGAGATGGGACGCCATGTTGCGTTTGGAGAGCCACTGATGTGCCTAAACATTGAAACCCCCCACAAGTGACACCATTTTGGAAAGTAGACCCCCTAAGGAACTTATCTAGATGTGTTTTGAGCGCTTTGACCCACCAAGGGCTTCACAGAAGTTAATAATGCAGAGCCGTAAAAATAAAACAAAAATTTTTTCCCACAAAAATTATTTTTTTAGCCCCCAGTTTTGTATTTTCCCGAGGGTAGCAGGAGAAATTGGACCCCAAAATCTGTTGTCCAAGTTGTCCTGAATGCGATGATATACCATATGTGGGGAGAACCACTGTTTGGGCGCATGGGAGGGCTTGGAAAGGAAGGAGCGCCATTTGGAATGCAGACTTAGATGGAATGGTCTGCAGGCGTCACATTGCGTTTGCAGAGCCCCTAATGTACCTAAACAGTAGAAACCCCCCACAAGTGACACCATGTTGGAAAGTAGACCCCCTAAGGAACTTATCTAGATGTGTGATGAGCGCTTTGACCCACCAAGGGCTTCACAGAAGTTTATAATGCAGAGCCGTAAAAATAAAACAAAAATTTTTTCCCACAAAAATTATTTTTCAGCCCCCAGTTTTGTATTTTCCCGAGGGTAACAGGAGAAATTGGACCCCAAAAGTTGTTGTCCAATTTGTCCTGAGTGCGCTGATACCCCATATGTGGGGGGAAACCACCGTTTGGACGCATGGAAGGGCTCGGAAGTGAAGGAGCGCCATTTGGAATGCAGACTTAGATGGAATGGTCTGCAGGCGTCACATTGCGTTTGCAGAGCCCCTAATGTACCTAAACAGTAGAAACCCCCCACAAGTGACACCATGTTGGAAAGTAGACCCCCTAAGGAACTTATCTAGATGTGTGGTGAGCGCTTTGACCCACCAAGGGCTTCACAGAAGTTTATAATGCAGAGCCGTAAAAATAAAACAAAAATTTTTTCCCACAAAAATTATTTTTCAGCCCCCAGTTTTGTATTTTTCCGAGGGTAACAAGAGAAATTGGACCCCAAAAGTTGTTGTCCAATTTGTCCTGAGTGCGCTGATACCCCATATGTGGGGGGAAACCACCGTTTGGACGCATGGAAGGGCTCGGAATTGAAGGAGCGCCATTTGGAATGCAGACTTAGATGGAATGGTCTGCAGGCGTCACATTGCGTTTGCAGAGCCCCTAATGTACTTAAACAGTAGAAATCCCCCACAAGTGACACCATGTTGGAAAGTAGACCCCCTAAGGAACTTATCTAGATGTGTGGTGAGCGCTTTGACCCACCAAGGGCTTCACAGAAGTTTATAATGCAGAGCCGTAAAAATAAAACAAAAATTTTTTCCCACAAAAATTATTTTTCAGCCCCCAGTTTTGTATTTTCCCGAGGGTAACAGGAGAAATTGGACCCTAAAAGTTGTTGTCCAATTTGTCCTGAGTGCGCTGATACCCCATATGTGGGGGGAACCACCGTTTGGATGCATGGGAGGGCTCGGAAGGGAAGGAGCGCCATTTGGAATGCAGACTTAGATGGAATGGTCTGCAGGCGTCACATTGCGTTTGCAGAGCCCCTAATGTACCTAAACAGTAGAAGCCCCGCACAAGTGACCCCATTTTGGAAACTAGACCCCCCAAGGAACTTATCTAGATGTGTTGTAAGAACTTTGAACCCCCAAGTGTTTCACTACAGTTTATAACGCAGAGCCGTGAAAATAAAAAATCCTTTTTTTTCCCACAAAAATTATTTTTTAGCCCCCAGTTTTGTATTTTCCTAGGGGTAACAGGAGAAATTGGACCCCAAAGGTTGTTGTTCTATTTGTCCTGAGTACGCTGATACCCCATATGTTGGGGTAAACCCCTGTTTGGGCACACGGGAGAGCTCGGAAGGGAAGGAGCACTGTTTTACTTTTTCAACGCAGAATTGGCTGGAATTGAGATCGGACGCCATGTCGCGTTTGGAGAGCCCCTGATGTGCCGAAACAGTGGAAACCCCCCAATTATAACTGAAACCCTAATCCAAACACACCCCTAACCCTAATCCCAACAGTAACCCTAACCACACCTCTAACCCTGACACACCCCTAACCCTAATCCCAACCCTATTCCCAACCGTAAATGTAATCTAAACCCTAACCGTAACTTTAGCCCCAACCCTAACCCAAACTTTAGCCCCAACCCTAACTGTAGCCTTAACCCTAGCCCCAACCCTAGCGCTAACCCTAGCCCTAACCCTAGCCCTAATGGGAAAATGGAAATAAATACATTTTTTTTATTTTTCCCTAACTAAGGGGGTGATGAAGGGGGGTTTGATTTACTTTTATAGCGGGTTTTTTAGCGGATTTTTATGATTGGCAGCCGTCACACACTGAAAGACGCTTTTTATTGCAAAAAATATTTTTTGCGTTACCACATTTTGAGAGCTATAAATTTTCCATATTTTGGTCCACAGAGTCATGTGAGGTCTTGTTTTTTGCGGGACGAGTTGACGTTTTTATTGGTAACATTTTTGGGCACGTCACATTTTTTGATCGCTTTTTATTCCGATTTTTGTGAGGCAGAATGACCAAAAACCAGCTATTCATGAATTTCTTTTGGGGGAGGCGTTTATACCGTTCCGCGTTTGGTAAAATTGATAAAGCAGTTTTATTCTTCGGGTCAGTACGATTACAGCGATATCTCATTTATATTATTTTTTTATGTTTTGGCGCTTTTATACGATAAAAACTATTTTATGGAAAAAATAATTATTTTTGCATCGCTTTATTCTCAGAACTATAACTTTTTTATTTTTCTGCTGATGATGCTGTATGGTGGCTCGTTATTTGCGGGACAAGATGACGCTTTCAGCGGTACCATGGTTATTTATATCTGTCTTTTTGATCGCGTGTTATTCCACTTTTTGTTCGGCGGTATGATAATAAAGCGTTGTTTTTTGCCTCGTTTTTTTTTTTTTTTCTTACGGTGTTTACTGAAGGGGTTAACGAGTGGGCCAGTTTTATAGGTCGGGTCGTTACGGACGCGGCGATACTAAATATGTGTACTTTTATTGTTTTGTTTTTTTTATATTTAGGTAAAGAAATGTATTTATGGGAATAATATTTTTTTTTTTTTTAATTATTTTGGAATATTTTTTTTTATTTTTTTTTACACATTTGGAAATTTTTTTTTTTACTTTTTTACTTTGCCCCAGGGGGGGACAATACAGATCGGTGATCTGTCAGTTTGCATAGCACTCTGACAGATCACCGATCTGATTGAAGTGCAGGCTGCTTCACAGTGCCTGCTCTGAGCAGGCTTCTGTGAAGCCACCTCCCTCCCTGCAGGACCCGGATCCGCGGCCATCTTGGATCCGGGTCTGGAGCAGGCAGGGAGGGAGGTAAGACCCTCGCAGCAACGCGATCACATCGCGTTGCTGCGGGGGGCTCAGGGAAGCCCGCAGGGAGCCCTCTCCCTGCGCGATGCTTCCCTGCATCGCCGGCACATCGCGATCATGTTTGATCGCGGTGTGCCGGGGGTTAATGTGCCGGGGGCGGTCCGTGACCGCTCCTGGCACATAGTGCCGGATGTCAGCTGCGATATGCAGCTGACACCCGGCCGCGATCGGCCGCGCTCCCCCCGTGAGCGCGGCCGATCGGCTATGACGTACTATCCCGTCAAGGGTCAGATAGGCCCAGGTCACCTCGACGGGATAGTACGTCAAAGGTCACAGAGGGGTTACCTTTGAACGTTTATATTGTATTGTCCTGTCACCAGCCATGTGTACGATTATCGGCCGAAAGCCTCTCTGGAACCAATAATCACCCCATGTAAAGGTATCTTTATAAGTTAAAGATTCAGAATACTATGACTTTTATCATATCCTGAACAGTCAAGTTTTTTATGAACCGTTAAGGTTTTCTGGTTGAAGTAAAAAAAACTCTGAGTGTTTACAGTTTGAAACCATAAAATGTTGAAAAATTATGTCATTCTTGAGTATATCACTCAATGGTGCTCATAAACGTGTCAAATTTGATCTATAATATACTTTAATATACGTTACTTTAATCTTTAATATACTTAAGAACAGGGCCCCAGACATCACACAGGGGGTCTGAAACACCGCACAGTGGTCCAAAATATCGCTGTGCTCTGCCTGGGGCTCCATATGCTGCCTGGGGCCCCTGTGCTCTGCCTGGGGCCCCATATGCTGCCTGGGGCCCCTGTGCTCTGCCTGGGGCCCCATGTTCTGCCTGGGGCCCCTGTGCTCTGCCTGGGGCCACTGTGCTCTGCCTGGGGCCCCATATGCTGCCTGGGGCCCCTGTGCTCTGCCTGGGGCCCCATATGCTGCCTGGGGCCCCTGTGCTCTGCCTGGGGCCCCAAATGCTGCCTGGGGCCCCTGTGCTCTGCCTGGGGCCCCATAGGCTGCCTGGGGCCCCTGTGCTCTACCTGGGACCACTGTGCGGACATTAGCTCCGGACAATAGCTCCGGACAAAGCCACGGAAATTGGCACAAATTGCAGGAAGTAGTATTCTAGGCAATTATATATTAGATGGGCATTTCCTGAAGGAAATACATGGTGCTTGAACAGCGCTACCAGCTTTACAGCAGCACTTTTCACACACGGGACTGGGGGGCGCGCTTACTTTTGCACCCGGGGCCGGGGGCGCGCTTACTTTTGCACCCGGAGGCGCACTTACTTTTGCAACCGGGGGCGCACTTACTTTTGCACCCGGGGGCGCACTTACTTTTGCACCCGGGGGCGCACTTACTTTTGCACCCGGGGGCGCACTTACTTTTGCACCCGGGGGCGCACTTACTTTTGCACCCGGGGGCGCACTTACTTTTGCACCCGGGGGGCGCACTTACTTTTGGGGCCGCACTTACTTTTGGTGGGCGGGGCTCCTCGGCCTCCGATTTGGTTGGTGGGGCCCCTCGTCCTCCGATTTGGTGGGTGGGGACCCTCGGCCTCCGATTTGGTGGGCGGGGACCCTCGGCCTCCGATTTGGTGGGCGGGGACCCTCGACCTCCGATTTGGTGGGCGGGGACCCTCAGCCTCTGCTTTGGTGGGTGGGGCCCCTCGGCCTCCGATTTGGTGGGCGGGGTCCCTCTGCCTCCGATTTAGTGGGCGGGGACCCTCAGCCTCCGCTTTGGTTGGCGGGGCCCCACGGCCTCCGATTTGGTGGGCGGGGTCCCTCTGCCTCCGCTTTGGTGGGCGGGGCCGCTCGGCCTTCGATTTGGTGGGCGGGGCTCCTCGGCCTCCGATTTGGTTGGTGGGGCCCCTCGGCCTCCGATTTGGTGGGCGGGGCCCCTTATCCTCCGATTTGGTGGGCGGGGACCCTCGGCCTCCGATTTGGTGGGCGGGGACCCTCGGCCTCCGATTTGGTGGGCGGAGCCCCTCGGCCTCCGATTTGGTGGGTGGGGCCCCTTGGCCTCCGATTTGGTGGGCGGGGCCCCTCGGCCTCCGATTTGGTGGACGGGGACCCTCGGCCTCCGATTTGGTGGGCGGGGACCCTCGGCCTCCGCTTTGGTGGGTGGGGCCGGGCCCCTCGGCCTCCGCTTTGGTGGGCGGGGCCGCTCGGCCTTCGATTTGGTTGGCGGGGCCCCTCGGCCTCCGATTTGGTGGTCGGGGACCCTCGGCCTCCGATTTGGTGGTCGGGGACCCTCGGCCTCCGCTTTGGTGGGCGGGGCCCCTCGGCCTCCGATTTGGTGGGCGGGGACCCTCGGCCTCCGATTTGGTGGGTGGGGCCCCTCGGCCTCCGATGTGGTGGTCGGGGCCCCTCGGCCTCCGCTTTGGTGGGCGGGGCCGGGCCCCTCGGCCTCCGCTTTGGTGGGCGGGGCCGCTCGGCCTTCGATTTGGTGGGCGGGGCTCCTCGGCCTCCGATTTGGTTGGCGGGGCCCCTCGGCCTCCGATTTGGTGTGTGCTCTGCCTGGGGCCACTGTGCTCTGCCTGGGGCCCCATATGCTGCCTGGGGCCCCTGTGCTCTGCCTGGGGCCCCATATGCTGCCTGGGGCCCCTGTGCTCTGCCTGGGGCCACTGTGCTCTGCCTGGGTGTAGGACACTGGTGACGTCACTTATCTCCGGACATTAGCTCCGGACATTAGCTCCGGACATTAGCTCCGGACAATAGCTCCGGACAAAGCCACGGAAGTTGGCACAAATTGCAGGAAGTAGTATTCTAGGCAATTATATATTAGATTGTAATAGGAAACAAACCACTTTAGTAAAATTGTTAATTCATGTATAAATACCATAGGCCACTCCGGGTGTTCTACTGGTCCTAAAGTGGCACTGGAAACTCATCAGCTGAAGTCCCTGGACTTAATTTGAAACTTTATTCATGCATTAACTACTTACAAATGCACAGTTGGCATATCCATCCAACCAGCCTGGGGTTGGCACCAAGTATGTAGCAAGTGCCGTCCTAGGCTGTGTCCACCAGTCTCAAAGAGAATGAATGGAATGAAGGTGTACATGATCAACCTCGGCTCTATTTAGACAGGCCCATTCTTAGGATTAGTGGGGATCCCAGCTGTCAGACCCACAGAAATCAATCTAATATATAATTGCCTAGAATACTACTTCCTGCAATTTGTGCCAACTTCCGTGGCTTTGTCCGGAGCTATTGTCCGGAGCTATTGTCCGGAGCTATTGTCCGGAGCTAATGTCCGTAGCTAATGTCCGTAGCTAATGTCCGGAGCTAATGTCCGGAGATAAGTGACGTCACCAGTGTCCTACACCCAGGCAGAGCACAGGGGCCCCAGGCAGAACATGGGGCCCCAGGCAGAGCACAGGGGCCCCAGGCAGAGCACAGGGGCCCCAGGCAGCATATGGGGCCCCAGGCAGAGCACAGGGGCCCCAGGCAGCATATGGGGCCCCAGGCAGAGCACAGTGGCCCCAGGCAGAGCACACACCAAATCGGAGGCCGAGGAGCCCCGCCCACCAAATCGAAGGCCGAGCGGCCCCGCCCACGAAAGCGGAGGCCGAGGGTCCCCGCCCACCAAATCGGAGGCCGAGGGTCCCCGCCCACCAAATCGGAGGCCGAGGGTCCCCGCCCACCAAATTGGAGGCCGAGGGTCCCCGCCCACCAAATTAGAGGCCGAGGGTCCCCGCCCACCAAATTGGAGGCCGAGGGTCCCCGCCCACCAAATTGGAGGCCGAGGGTCCCCGCCCACCAAATCGGAGGCCGAGGGTCCCCGCCCACCAAATCGGAGGCCGAGGGTCCCCGCCCACCAAATCGGAGGCCGAGGGTCCCCGCCCACCAAATCGGAGGCCGAGGGTCCCCGCCCACCAAATCGGAGGCCGAGGGTCCCCGCCCACCAAATCGGAGGCCGAGGAGCCCCGCCCACCACATCGGAGGCCGAGGGGCCCCGCCCACCACATCGGAGGCCGAGGGGCCCCGCCCACCAAATCGGAGGCCGAGGGGCCCCGCCCACCAAATCGGAGGCCGAGGGGCCCCGCCCACCAAATCGGAGGCCGAGGGGCCCCGCCCACCAAATCGGAGGCCGAGGGGCCCCGCCCACCAAATCGGAGGCCGAGGGGCCCCGCCCACCAAATCGGAGGCCGAGGGGCCCCGCCCACCAAATCGGAGGCCGAGGGGCCCCGCCCACCAAATCGGAGGCCGAGGGGCCCCGCCCACCAAATCGGAGGCCGAGGGTCCACGCCAACCAAATCGGAGGCCGAGGGTCCCCGCCCACCAAATCGGAGGCCGAGCGGCCCCGCCAACCAAATCGGAGGCCGAGGGGCCCCGCCCACCAAATC
Source organism: Ranitomeya variabilis (assembly GCF_051348905.1). Taxonomy (NCBI): domain Eukaryota; kingdom Metazoa; phylum Chordata; class Amphibia; order Anura; family Dendrobatidae; genus Ranitomeya; species Ranitomeya variabilis. The sequence continues at coordinate 206,482,995 of NC_135236.1, forward strand.
GGAGGATAAGGGTCCCCACCAACCAAATCGAAGGCCGAGCGGCCCCGCCCACCAAAGCGGAGGCAGAGGGACCCCGCCCACCAAATAGGAGGCTGAGGGTCCCCGCCCACCAAATCGGAGGCTGAGGGACCCCGCCCACCAAATCGGAGGCCGAAGTAAGTACGCCCCCGGGTGCAAAAGTAAGCGCGCCCCCGGCCCCGGGTGCAAAAGTAAGCGCGCCCCCCAGTCCCGTGTGTGAAAAGTGCTGCTGTAAAGCTGGTAGCGCTGTTCAAGCACCATGTATTTCCTTCAGGAAATGCCCATCTAATATATAATTGCCTAGAATACTACTTCCTGCAATTTGTGCCAACTTCCGTGGCTTTGTCCGGAGCTAATGTCCGGAGCTAATGTCCGGAGCTAATGTCCGGAGCTAATGTCCGGAGCTAATGTCCGGAGCCAATGTCCGGAGATAAGTGACGTCACCAGTGTCCTACACCCAGGCAGAGCACAGGGGCCCCAGGCAGCATATGGGGCCCCAGGCAGAGCACAGTGGCCCCAGGCAGAGCACAGGGGCCCCAGGCAGCATATGGGGCCCCAGGCAGAGCACAGTGGTCCCAGGCAGAGCACAGGGGCCCCAGGCAGCCTATGGGGCCCCAGGCAGAGCACAGTGGCCCCAGGCAGAGCACAGGGGCCCCAGGCAGCATATGGGGCCCCAGGCAGAGCACAGGGGCCCCAGGCAGCATATGGGGCCCCAGGCAGAGCACAGTGGCCCCAGGCAGAGCACAGGGGCCCCAGGCAGAACATGGGGCCCCAGGCAGAGCACAGGGGCCCCAGGCAGAGCACAGGGGCCCCAGGCAGCATATGGGGCCCCAGGCAGAGCACAGGGGCCCCAGGCAGCATATGGGGCCCCAGGCAGAGCACAGGGGCCCCAGGCAGCATATGGGACCCCAGGCAGAGCACAGTGGCCCCAGGCAGAGCACAGGGGCCCCAGGCAGAACATGGGGCCCCAGGCAGAGCACAGGGGCCCCAGGCAGCATATGGGGCCCCAGGCAGAGCACAGGGGCCCCAGGCAGCTTATGGGGCCCCAGGCAGAGCACAGTGGCCCCAGGCAGAACATGGGGCCCCAGGCAGAGCACAGTGGCCCCAGGCAGAGCACAGGGGCCCCAGGCAGAACATGGGGCCCCAGGCAGAGCACAGGGGCCCCAGGCAGAGCACAGGGGCCCCAGGCAGCATATGGGGCACCAGGCAGAGCACAGGGGCCCCAGGCAGCATATGGGGCCCCAGGCAGAGCACAGTGGCCCCAGGCAGAGCACAGGGGCCCCAGGCAGCATATGGGGCCCCAGGCAGAGCACAGTGGTCCCAGGCAGAGCACAGGGGCCCCAGGCAGCCTATGGGGCCCCAGGCAGAGCACAGTGGCCCCAGGCAGAACATGGGGCCCCAGGCAGCATATGGGGCCCCAGGCAGAGCACAGTGGTCCCAGGTAGGGTAGAGCACAGGGGCCCCAGGCAGCCTATGGGGCCCCAGGCAGAGCACAGGGGCCCCAGGCAGCATATGGGGCCCCAGGCAGAGCACAGGGGCCCCAGGCAGCATATGGGGCCCCAGGCAGAGCACAGGGGCCCCAGGCAGAACATGGGGCCCCAGGCAGAGCACAGGGGCCCCAGGCAGCATATGGGGCCCCAGGCAGAGCACAGGGGCCCCAGGCAGAACATGGGGCCCCAGGCAGAGCATAGTGGCCCCAGGCAACATATGGGGCCCCAGGCAGAGCACAGTGGCCCCAGGCAGAGCACAGGGGCCCCAGGCAGCATATGGGGCCCCAGGCAGAGCACAGTGGTCCCAGGCAGAGCACAGGGGCCCCAGGCAGCTTATGGGGCCCCAGGCAGAGCACAGTGGCCCCAGGCAGAACATGGGGCCCCAGGCAGAGCACAGTGGCCCCAGGCAGAGCACAGGGGCCCCAGGCAGCTTATGGGGCCCCAGGCAGAGCACAGTGGCCCCAGGCAGAACATGGGGCCCCAGGCAGAGCACAGTGGCCCCAGGCAGAGCACAGGGGCCCCAGGCAGAACATGGGGCCCCAGGCAGAGCACAGGGGCCCCAGGCAGAGCACAGGGGCCCCAGGCAGCATATGGGGCCCCAGGCAGAGCACAGGGGCCCCAGGCAGCATATGGGGCCCCAGGCAGAGCACAGTGGCCCCAGACAGAGCACAGGGGCCCCAGGCAGCATATGGGGCCCCAGGCAGAGCACAGTGGTCCCAGGTAGAGCACAGGGGCCCCAGGCAGCCTATGGGGCCCCAGGCAGAGCACAGGGGCCCCAGGCAGCATATGGGGCCCCAGGCAGAGCACAGGGGCCCCAGGCAGCATATGGGGCCCCAGGCAGAGCACAGTGGCCACAGGCAGAGCACAGGGGCCCCAGGCAGAACATGGGGCCCCAGGCAGAGCACAGGGGCCCCAGGCAGAGCAATGGGGCCCCAGGCAGAGCACAGGGGCCCCAGGCAGCATATGGGGCCCCAGGCAGAGCACAGCGATATTTTGGACCACTGTGCGGTGTTTCAGACCCCCTGTGTGATGTCTGGGGCCCTGTTCTTAAGTATATTAAAGATTAAAGTAACGTATATTAAAGTATATTATAGATCAAATTTGACACGTTTATGAGCACCATTGAGTGATATACTCAAGAATGACATAATTTTTCAACATTTTATGGTTTCAAACTGTAAACACTCAGAGTTTTTTTTACTTCAACCAGAAAACCTTAACGGTTCATAAAAAACTTGACTGTTCAGGATATGATAAAAGTCATAGTATTCTGAATCTTTAACTTATAAAGATACCTTTACATGGGGTGATTATTGGTTCCAGAGAGGCTTTCGGCCGATAATCGTACACATGGCTGGTGACAGGACAATACAATATAAACGTTCAAAGGTAAACACTGATAACATTAAAATGTAATATATAATTGCCTAGAATACTACTTCCGGCAATTTGTGCCAACTTCCGTGGCTTTGTCCGGAGATAATGTCCGGAGATAAGTGACGTCACTAGCGTCCTACACCCGCTCAGGGTGGACAAAGATATATGCCTTCGTGGTGCGCGGCACTTTTCTGATTGGTTGCCGCCTGCCGCGAGCGACCAATCAGAAATGTGCCGTACTGTCAAGAATTGTCAAGAGCTGGTGAGTGCAGCCATTTTTTGTTCTTTCTTACTATTATTTATTAATTGTATTATTCTTACATTTGAATAAATAAAGTATATATGGATTCTAGACTCCCGATTCTTTAGAATCGGGCTGCCATCTAGTAAGTTATAAACCCATAACAAACTCTTTAAACATGCCACCAAAAATAGATAGTGATATCACAAATGTAATACATATTTTTCAGTATTTACTAACTACATTGCATAATTGTATTATAGAGGCCTCAAGATAAAGAATCATCTGAAGGAAACAACATTGGGGACAATGACTGGACTCCAGCAGCCACGTTGGAGAGGAGGAATGATATGCCTATGGAAGAAAATTTTGAAGATCTTCAATATTTCCCAAATTTCTATAGACTTCTAAAAAGTTTAAATTCAGGTAAATTTCTTACTAATCTGGAGCAATGGATTGTTTTTACATTTATTTTTTATGTGCACTTTTTATGTACCTGTCCCTTTTTCATATCCTAGAAAATGACGCCAAAGAGAAGGAAACATTGATCACTATTATGAAAACGCTGATTGATTTTGTAAAAATGATGGTAAAATATGGGACTATTACGCCAGACGAAGGAGTCAGTTACTTGGGTAAGCATGATATGTTTCATTTATTAATTTCTCATTCATCTGACCATCCAGATAGAACAAAACACTGCAGATCATTTGTCAGCTTTGCTATGTAAATTGATATGGGTAAAGGTTTCCATACAGTAGAGATTTCAAAAGACAAAAAAGTCAAATTAAACCATTTTCTGTTGACTGTCAGCATCTTTTACTGATACGAACCTGACTTCCTAGTCTCTGCAGGAGGGACTGTGCTCCTCCTTAGGGCCTATAAAAGTCTATTACATTTCTCAATTTATCTCAGTTGGGTCCCAATTCATACCTAAATATTAGTAAACCAATAAAAATATGTGGCAGGAAAAATGAGTCAGTCCTTAAAATCCCATTGTTGTAATTTAAATAAATTGTCAAAATTCTGCCCCATTAATTACCCAATATAATTTGAACTATAAGGTGCACTAAGGAAAAATCTAGGTAAAAAAAACTGTGCGTGTTATGGGCATCTTCCTGTGATTCAGGTGAACGCTAGTCCTGAGATGGGTATTAGTTCTTCTGGAGCCTATCACTGAGCTCCTGTAGACCAATAGTAGACAGAGTGAGGGAGCTGCACCCCTAAAGGCACTTGGAGATGCTTGAAATAGGATTTATTGTCAGTGATTTATATCCATTGGTTACACCACGGTAAGTACAGAACTAGGTAACGTTTTAGGTAAATAACCCTTCATCAGACAATATAGGCTATGTTCACTGCAAATGGGTCAAGGGAATGCAAGGTGCGGATGGGTTTCCCCCAAACAGGGACAACCAGAATCCAACTAAACCAAGGCCTGTGGTGTGTGTTTGAGGTAAGCCCACTCCGCACCTTGGATCCCTTTAACCTATATTCAGTGAACATAGCCTATACATCTGATGAAGGTTTTTCACCCGAAACGTTACATAATACTGTACTTACTGTGTTGTAACCAATGGATATGAAATACTGTCACTGACTGTCATTTCAGCTGCGTATGTTTTACTCTGAAACGCTGCAAAACTTCAGAGAAAAAATACATTCAATAGCCGGCTGGGTGGGGGGTCTTCATGTGGTGCTCTGATTAGGTATTCACCAGTTTGGCGTCTGACAGGTCACTGATCCTTCACTGACCTGCCATCTAGTTTACATAACGAATATTATGTGAGCTTAATTACTTTTTTGATGGTATACATTCATTTCTAAAAAAAGAAAAATTAGTCTGAAAATGGTGCTGGATCGCCGATAGCTGCTACTGCGCAAGTGTGGCCGGCGCCATCTAAGTTGAGACAATTTTTTTTTTTCTCTAGCAAGATGGTGCTGCCGGCACTTGCGCAGTACCAGCTACCGGCGATCCGATAGATGCTACTGCGCAGGTGCTGGCAGCGCCATCTTGGAGGAGGCGATTTTTTTACTCTAGTAAGATATCGCCATCGGCGCCTGCGCAGTAGTATGTATTGGATCACCGATAGCTACTACTGTGCAGTCGCAGCTGGCGCTATTTTGAGACTTTTTTTAGAAATGAATGCATACTATCAAAAAAAGTAATTAAGTTATCAGGCTGCAGTGCTGGTGATGCCGCCGGCACTTGCCTGCAGAAAATACATATAATATTCAGTATGTAAACTAGGGGGCAGGTCAGTGAGGGATCAGTGACCTGTCAGAAGCCATACTGATGAATACCTAAGCAGAGCACCTCATGAAGCCCCCCACATAGGCCGCCCTGGAGCACGAGCATATCATTAACTGAAAATACAGATTACACAACAACCACAAGGCGGAATTCATCACCAGGTATCATTGTAGTCAGTATAACGGTGCCGACCGGACACTGTCTGTAGGTTACTGAGCACAATCCTGACTGGTCTCTCCCTATACACACATGTTGGGACAGATCTGACACTCAAGGGAATCGGCCATTGAGAAGCCGCAAAGGACCGGCTTCTCAGACTTTGGTCCGCGGCTGGTTTTTAAATGTATGTTTTCTCTAAACTGCTGCAGCATTTCAGTGTAAAAAATAAATGACTGAAAGGAGAGACAATGTCTGATACATGTTACATGTGGTTCACTTTAAGCTTCAACAGTACATGATAATAAAAGTGAAGTTCCATTTCAAGAGTAAATTAGCATTTTCTTGTGCTTTTTCTGTGATTATTAATGTAAAATATTCTCTTTGTTATACAAATCAACCCCAGCAGGAAATTAATATTCAGAACAATTAAAATCTATGTTGGCTGATGGGTTATTAGAATATTTCTTAATCACTGCTAGCCCATCTTAAGCTGTAAGGAATCTAGGTCAGCCTGCTATCTCTTTGTAGATAAAGGCTTTTTTTTTTAAGGAATAGATGCAATGATAGATCTGATTTGAATGTATAGCGCTGGAACGGCTTGTTTTATCCCAGAGATTTGATGGAATATATCAGCAATGTATAAGGCTATTGGGGAGGAAATTGTCCAGACATGGAATAAAATTTGGCAACAGAATCAAAGGCCCAGGGTCCAATATTATAGCAATGATGTCTGCAGTGGAAAAGATATCTCCTGTTTTACAAGGAAATGTTCTTCCATAATTAAATGAAAAGCACCATTAGAAATAATAAGATAATACATTCTGAATGAACTGAATAACGAATATATCTCCAGTCATGTCCTGTGAATGCACAATGAAGCCGTGTCTATCTCCCCCATGCCCAGGAAGGCAATGTGGGCGCTGGTAAGCACTTTGTGGGTAGCGGAGGAGGAGCACCTTGTTAAGTTACTAATCTGCTTCCCCACGGCTGCCTTGAAAGAAGATATTGGCTTCACTACTGCCTTTGTGTGCAACATAGAAGACACTATCAAAATACAGCCCTCGTCATATGTAACGTGAGGGTGGCACTTGAGGCTGTGCAAGGGAACTTGGATCCCCTTCATCACTGCATAATAGAAGTCTATGGATTTTTTGTTACACTACCTGTGCTTGCAGTCTCTGAAAACATTTTTTGTTAATATTAAAAGGCCGAAAATAGGTCTGGTACCTTGGCCATGTCGTGACAGAGTTGCATTTACATAGATACGATGATTATATCATACAGGTCTGGATGCAGTTTGCGTTACAGTGAGCACATCCATAGTAATAGGAAATGCTATGTTGGCAGGGCTGGAGATGTGATCAGGGGCTACTATCTTTACAGAAGAGAAGCATGGTGAATATATAACAGGAGAAATCAGTGTATCCGCTGCTGCAGGGCCTTCGCCATTCTGTGAAATTAAAGGGAACCTGTCACCCTGCCCCCAGGCGTTTGTAACTAAAAGAGCCACTTTGTGCAGCAGTAATGCTGCATTCTGACAAGATGGCTCTTATAGTTCGGGTCCCTGGCACTGCTTGCATTGAAATCTGCTGCAATGACCCAGGTACTGCGTTCACCAGACATCAACACAATTTCTATCTGCTCCTCACGTGTTAACCACTGCGACATGTCAATGGCTGTAAACAAAGAGAAACTTGTAAATAACTCATGAAATAATAAAGTTACATTAAAACCAAGCACACCATTGTTTTTATTGTGAAATTCTCAATAAGTTTGATGTGTCACATGACCCTCTTCCCATAGAAAAAAATAAAGTTGGATCCAAAATGGCTGACTTCAAAATGGCCGCCATGGTCACCACCCATCTTGAAAAGTTTTCCCCTTCCCATATACTAATGTGCCACAAACAGGAAGTTGATATCACCAACCATTCCCATTTTATTTAGGTGTATACACATAAATGACCCACCCTGTAGTATCCTCTATGTCAGGTGTTGGGATCTTCAGGCCCCAGGGCCATTTACAGCCTTTGATTCCCTTTTATCAGGCCCCCAAGCAGATTCTCAGGGAGCGCATTATTGGGCAGGGAGGTGTATTTTGATTGCCACCAGCTCATTAATTTCTTCTTGCTCTGTTAGTACACACACAGGGTTCACTACTGAACACTGAAGGGCATGCAATGTAAGATTACGTCCAGACACCAGTGCCACACTCAGGATGTACTTTGTGGGGGGAGTTTGTACGGCCCCTGAAGGACGGTATAAATATCCAAATGGCCCTTGGCAGAAAAAAAGATTCCCCACCCCTGGTCTATGTGATCCAGATTATGTGCTGCCTGTGTAGAGACAATATATCAGCACTCGATGCAGATATTGAATATGTCTTGGATATTTCCATATAAAGATCATTGATTTTTTTTTTACCAACTTCATGGAATGACAGATAGATGTAATTTAAAGCCATGTGCATAATCGGAGATATTCTGCAAACAGTTCAGCATCTGCACTATGGATCAGAAAGTCAATAAGATAACCTCTGCATGTTTTTGACTACACAGCAATATTTTAATGATCCTCTAAATCTCAAGGTCTCTCAAACTCCCCAGGTCAATTTATTTTTAACAGAAAATTGTATTCTAAACAATAAATATAGAATGGATTGCCCTTGTGAATCTCCTTAGCCCTTCCTAACCTTGGTTCCTTTTATCTTTATGCACTGTATCTGTCTGCTAAATATTAATGTACGTAGAAAAGCCATCAGTCTCCAGAAAACGACTTTGTACGGCAGAGATTGATGTTCACGCGTAATGTTGGAATAAAGTTTTCTTTTAAGGACACTTTGAGATTGTTCTCTGCTTTTAGCACCAATGTCAGAACAGACTGGAGCCAGGCAAATCAGAAACTAGCCTGTCCAATAATGTGAGAAAAGGTCTGCTTTTCATCTAGAAACAGTGCCACTTTTGTTCGTAGGCTGTGACTGGTAATGCAGCTCAGCCCCAATCAATAATTCTCTTCATTACCTTTACACTCAATGTCAAAGACCTGGAGCAGGGCTGCCACTAGAAATTTCGGGGCCCCATACTGGCAAAATTTTCGGGGGCCCCTTGAGACTCCGCCCAGGCTCCACCCCAGCCCCACCTCCACGCTCCACCCCTCGAACTGTCCACAGTCCCACCGCTCTCTCTTGGAAAAACTCCACTTCTCACCTATCACACATTAACAGTTCCCATCACCAGATCACACATATAGCCGGCAGCTTTTGTTTTGGCCAAAAGATTTTTTTAAGCCGCCACCATAACACGATAGACACTTTTGGCCGGGCCCTACTCTACTGTAACCTATTAAATATTTGTTAAAATATGCAATACAATTTAGGTATATTTTTATTAATTTTTCAATTTTTAAAATGACCAATAATATCACATACAAAGAACAAATACCGCTATACCATGACCAGACCACATATTACCACCACATAGTGACTGAATACTACAATTCTGATCAGTAATAAAAAAAAAGCACCATACTATCACCATAAGTGCCATTATACACAGGAGACCTGTACTTAGTATGCAGTGTCTGTGTACAGATAATACAGTGATCACTAGTGAAATTATACACAGGAGCTCTGTATACAGTGTATAGTGTCAGTGTATAGGTAACACACTGACTCACCAGTGACGTCTCTAGGTGAAGTCCATCTTTCATCCAGCACAGACCGCCATCACTTCATCCAGCCAGGACTCGTCTCTGCAGGAAATAACATAGTTATCTCGAGCTCCGCTTGTAGAACACATTACTTACTTTTTCCCAACTTCTACATTACACCACATGAAGAAAAAGAGGTGACATAGTATCACTCTACACAGTAACAGGACCGCCCCCTCATTTAAAACAGTATACTCAAAAAATAAAATAAATACATCACTGCAGTAATAATATCCCTAAATTAGTCCCTATGGTAATAATATTCCCCATCCTGGCCCCCGTGTGTCTCATTCCTGGCTCCAGCCATATGTTCTCGCATCCTGCCCTAATGAGTATCCATTCTGCCCCATGTGATCTCTCCATCCTGCCCCATCTGTCTCCATCATATCCATCCTGCCCCATGATCCTGCACGATCTGTCTCCAATTCTGCCCCCAGTGTCTCCAATCATGCCCCATGTCTCCATTCTGCCCCCTATGTCTCCAATCATGCCCCCATGTCTTTCATCCTGCCACTTGTCTCCAATCATGCCCCCTGTGTCTCCAATCCTCCCCCATCTGTCTCCAGTCATGCCCCCATGTCTTTCATCCTGCCCCGTGTCTCCAATCATGCCCCGTATCTCCATTCTGCCCCGTGTCTCACATTCTGCCCCAATGTCCAGCATTCTGCCCCCGGGTCTCACAGTCTGCTGTGTCCAGCATTCTGTCCCAGTGTGTCCAGCATTCTGCCCCAGTGTGTCTAGCATTCTGCCCCAGTGTGTCCAGCATTCTACCCCAGTGTGTCCAGCATTCTGCCCCAGTGTGTCCAGCATTCTGCCCCAGTGTGTCCAGCATTCTGCCCCAGTGTGTCCAGCATTCTGCCCCAGTGTGTCCAGCATTCTGCCCCAGTGTGTCCAGCATTCTGCCCCAGTGTGTCCAGCATTCTGCCCCAGTGTGTCCAGCATTCTGCCCCAGTGTGTCTAGCATTCTGCCCCAGTGTGTCCAGCATTCTACCCCAGTGTGTCCAGCATTCTGCCCCAGTGTGTCCAGCATTCTGCCCCAGTGTGTCCAGCATTCTGCCCCAGTGTGTCCAGCATTCTGCCCCAGTGTGTCCAGCATTCTGCCCCAGTGTGTCCAGCATTCTGCCCCAGTGTGTCCAGCATTCTGCCCCAGTGTGTCCAGCATTCTGCCCCAGTGTGTCCAGCATTTTGCACCTGCGTCCAGCATACTGCCCCCGCGTCCAGCATACTGCCCCCGCGTCCAGCATACTGCCCCCGCGTCCAGCATTCTGCCCCCGCGTCCAGCATTCTGCCCCCGCGTCCAGCATTCTGCCCCCGCGTCCAGCATTCTGCCCCCGCGTCCAGCATTCTGCCCCCGCGTCCAACATTCTTCCCCAGCGTGTCCTGCATTCTGCCCCGGGCCCCCTCTGGATCGCCACTCTCAAAGAAAAAAAAAAAACACGAGTTCTTACCTTACCTGGCTGTGCTCCTGCGCCGGGCGAAGCTCCCTCCAGGCTCCACGCAGGTGAAGACGCACGCACCACTCGCCGGGCCCGGCGGCTGACAATGACGTCAGACGCCGGCGACTACGCACTGCGGCCCTACTCAGCTGCCAGCCTCCGACTGGCTGGCGGCTGTTAACTATTGACGTGCGGGCGCGGGCCCGCACGTCAATAGCGTGCCGCAGTGCCTGCAGGGGGGGCCCTGTGAGCAGATGAGACGGGGCCCGATGCGGGCCCCCTCTGCCCACCGGGCCCCATATGCCAGTCATGGCTGTAATGCCCTGATGGCGGCCCTGAGCTGGAGTGACAGAAGTTTCAGCTCTACAAATAGCTCTTCAGCCTCATTTGCATGTCAATTCAAATGCTGTTTTCTCAGTAATGGAGGAATGGATTGGACAGAAAAAGGTATTGTTGGTCTTATGTTTGAAAGAGCTATATGCAGTTAACCCCTTCATGACCGGATGTATTTTCGGTTTTGCGTTTTCATTTTTTGCTACCTTTCTTCCCAGGCCATAACTTTTTTATTTTTCCATCAATATGGCCATGTGAGGGCTTGTTTTTTGTGGGACAAGTTGTACTTTTGAATGACCCCATTGGTTTTAACATATCTTGTACTGTAAAATGGGAACAAAATTCCAAGTGCGGTGAAATTGCAAAAAAGTGCAATCCCACAGTTGTTTTTTGTTATGTTTCTTTTACTAGGTTCACTAAATGCTAAAACTGACCTGCCATTATGACTCTCCAGGTCATTACGAGTTCATAGACACCAAACATGTCTAGGTTTTTTTTTATCTAAGTGGTGAAAAAAAATCCAAACTGTTTAAAAAATAGAAAAAACCTCCAAACTTTGTTAAAAAAAATGGCGCCATGTTCCAATACCCGTAGTATCTCCATTTTTCGGTGACCAAAACAACGTAATTCTGGCATTTTTATTTTTTTTCTCGCTACACCGTTTAGCAATCAGGTTAATCCTTTTTTTATTGATAGATTGGGTGATTCTGAATGCGGTGCTACCAAATATGTCTATGTTTGATTTCTTTTTTATTGTTTTATTTTGAATGGGGCAAAGGGGGGTGGTTTGAACTTTTATTTTTTTTTTATATTTTTCAAAACTTTTTTTCAGTTTTGGCATTCTAGTCTCCATGGAAGACTAGAAGCTGCCATAACCCGATCGGCTCTGCTACATACAGATGATGATCAGATCGCCTGTATGTAGCAGAATACCTCACTTGCTATGAGCACCGACCACTGGGTGGCACTCATAGCAATCTGGCACTGACAACCTTAAAGGTCTTCAGGAGACCTCTGGTTATCATGCCAACCCATTGGTGACCCGCGATCACGTGACGGAGGTCACCGATGGGCAGATTTCCAGCACGATTGCCGGAAATGCATGTTGAATGCCGCTGTCAGCATTTGACAGCGACATTTAATGGAACAATAGCCGCGGGTGGATCACGATTCCACCCACGGCTGTTCCGGGTACATGTCAGCTGTTCCAAACAGCTGACATGTGCCGGGAAAGATGTGGGCTCAGCGCTGGAGCCCACATCAAAGGGAGGGAGTCCAACATGGGCGCACTATTATGCCCAAAGTCGGAAAGGGTTACAGTTTGGGTGTGAAATCTGTTGACAGATTACCTTTAAAGGCAATTTATCACCAAATTTATGCTGCCCAAACCAACCACAAGTAGTATAAATCAGAGCCTTACTGCATAATTGCAGCAAGATATGTTTTACTCTAAAATGCCCCAGTGCATCAGAGAAGACATAGTTTGAAAAGCCGGACGGGAACTATAAGGAGAGACCTGATTAGTCCGATGCAGTCCTCGGTCGACTTCTTCCTACTCAATTCCAGTTGACTGACAGGTTTCTCCAAATGTACACACATACAGTAAATTAACTGGAGTGGGAAGAAGCCAACCATGGACTGGACAGGTCTCACCTTGTGGTAACCGGACGGCGATTCTTAGTAAACCTGGCAATCAAACATCTAGCCTCTGATTCATTCTGCCTGTAGATTGGGCAGCATGAATCCAATGACAAGTTATGATGACTAGCTTTTAAGGAACATTAGTGTTTAGCTGTAAATCGCAAAAATCAAGTTTCAGAACTGTAATCTTGTAGTGCTAAACTAGATAAACTATCGATTCATCTTGAGAATTTAATCATTCACTTTTCCTATCTTTAGTGACTTCAATTATGTAAAGATGAGCATCCAGACAGATCAAAGCAGTATATTAAAATTGAAGTATTGTATTAAGCAATATCATGTTTCATATCCATTATCAGCAGTAGAGCGTAAGAGTACAAATAATTATTACATTACTGGAAGTGCTTCCTATAAATTACACTCCTGTATATTTAAGAGTATATTCTAGCTAAGAAGAGCCAGGCCTTTCTGTAATTACTGATTGGCACTTTAGACTCATATTTAAAAGGTAAAAAATGCTGATGTAAAAGATCAGTTGTACTTATAAATGCTTTGTGCACTTTTTGTATTGTTCCAAAGGTACCTAAAATATAAAATGGAGCAACTTTTAAAATTATCTTTATTGATAACATCTAGTAAATTTGCTCATACATTTATTCACAAAAAGCTATATTCCGCTCACCTCCCATATGAAAGTACAAGTAGAGCCACGAGGTGTGCACAGACAAGAGGTAGGTACAGTCACAAAAAAATAGATCCAGCACTTGGTCTCCACAAAAGGATTAGGATAAAAACATTACCAATTCGAAACGCGTGGGCAAGTTCTACTCTTTCCAGGATGTTCTGTTTTTAATATGTGTATTTTTTTTTTATTTTGTGATGAACTAATAAACATCTAATATTTTTACCCTAATCCTTTTGGGAAACCAAGTACTGGACAAATTCTTATTAACCTTTTCCGCCAAGGGGTAAAAGGAACCCTATTTTAGGGATTGTACATAAAACTTGACTTTTTTTATTTAAATTAATAGCATTGGAAATGAATCCAAATATTAAAAATGCAGATGCAGTTATATATTTGTCTCGTTTGATGTAAGAATTATACCTTATCTGTCTAGAATCTTTTTCCTTATGTGTCAGAACTTCACTCTGGATGTAAAACTCCATAGCTGTACCACGGCTCCAGTCCATGAACTAGCATAGAGTTGTTAAGGTGAATATATTCTGATATATACATAACCACATAGGCAGTTAAAAGTAGCTCATAGCCTCCCCAATATGTTTCACCTAGATAGGCGTCATCAGGGGATTGGGGCTATAATGAGCTGTTGCCAAACACATCATGTTAAACATCCCAAGTATTTTCAGATTGGGTGCATATTTGCTAAGAACACCTACTGGACGCCGTGACATAGTTCTGATTTGGTCCTCGTCTAATCTGCTTCTCTGGCTTTAGATGCCTAATGGTTATCACGTGAAAAGTAGCGTCCTTCCCCGCGTGTCTGTGTCCATGGCAGAAGACGTGCATGCATGCTACCACTCCATTCACACAGGATAGATGACACCATTCTGTGTCAGACCCATAATCATACATTGATAACTGTGGATTGCCACTCTGAAACCCTACGTTTCACATCCAATCATGTAGGCTTGTGAGCAACATACTTCCTCTCCAGACAAGTAACTGGTGCATGTTTGCCTTTCCTGAAGTGAGAACTATGGACCTTGAGCTTGCACACTGCAAGTTTATGGGTCATCTTCCTTTCGAAAATACAACGATGTGACAGCTGAACATTTTTTCCTTTTTTCTCAACTACTGCAGTCCAGTTGTGCTGTTTTACTTGTAGCCCTTCATGACTGGAGGATTGGGCCACACACAGTTTTGTATAAGAACTCATAATGTAGGTCTCTGTAGAAATTAAAACCACAAGGACGACTAGTTACCAACTTTCTCTAGTTTTCATTTTATTTTAGATGGATTGAAGCAACCAAAAAATCTATTGCAAAATGCAATTTCTAAAAGAAAGTTTCTAATATCATACTGTATATTTACACAGTAATGTATGATAAGTGAGAATTATTCAATGCATGCAGTAGACGTTTGTTTTTCTAGATATCTGTATATATCTATATATAGGTTTTCTTCTTATAAGCATTACATTTAAATGTACAGTGCTATGCAAAAGTTTGGTCACCCCTGGTCAAAATTGATGTTATTGTGAACAGTTAAGCAAGGTGAAGATGAAATGATCTCTAAAAGGGCGAAAATTAAAGATGACAAATTTCCTTTATAATATATATATATATTGTCATGTTTTACATTTTAAAAATTACAAAAAGGAAAATGGGCCAATGCAAAAGTTTAGGCACCCTTGGAGATTTCTGTGCTGAGATAACTTTGACGAAGGTTTCAGACCTTAATTAGCCTATTAGGGTTAAGGCTTGTTCACTATCATTGTTAGGAAAGCCTGGTGATACAAATTTCACAGCTTTATAAAAACCCAGCCTCTAACCTTGTTCCAAAAACCAGCAGCCATGGGTTCTTTAAGCAGCTGTCTAGCACTAGTCTGAAGATGAAAATGGTTGATGCCCACAAAGCAGAAGAAAAGTAGAAGACGATGGCAAAGCATTTTCAAGTTGCCCTTTTCTCAGTTCGAAATGTAGTAGAGAAATGGCAGTTAACAGGAACAGTGGAGATCAAGATAAGGTTTGGAAGACCAAGCAATATTTCAGTGAGGACTGCTCGTAGGATTGATAGAGAGGCAAATCAGTACCCTCGCTTGACTGGAAAAGACCTTTAGACAGATATAGCAGACTCTGGAGTTGTGGTACATTGTTCTACTGTTCGGAGACACCTGCACATATATGGCCTTCATGGAAGAGTCATCATAAGAAAACTTCTCCTGCATCCTCACCATAAAATTCAGTGTCAGTAGTATGCAAAAGAACTTCTAAACAAGCCTGATGCACATTAGAAACAAGTCCTATGGACAAATGAGGTTAAAATCAAACTCTTTGACTACAATGGTCAGAGGTATGTGTGGAAAAAAAGGGCACAATTTCAGGAAAAAACTTCACGGGTAGAGGGAAGAATGGATTTAATGAAATTTCAACAAATTCTTGATGCAAACGTAACACGATCTGTAAAAAAGCTGAAGTTGAAAAGAGGATGGCTTCTACAAATGGATAATGATCCTAAACACATGTCAAATTCCACAATAGACTAGCTCAAAAGGCGCAAGCTGAAGGTTTGACAATGTCCTCACTGTCCCCTGATCTGAACATCATTGAAAATCTGTGGCTAGACCTCAGAATAGCAGTGCATGAAAGACGACCCAGGAATCTCACAGAACTGGCAGAATTTTCCAAGGAAGAATGGATGAAAATCCCCCAAACAAGATTTGAAAAACTCTTGGCTGGCTATAAAAAGCATTTACAAGCTGCAATACTATCAAAAGGGGTGCTACTGGGTACTGACATTTTGTAATTTTTAAAATGTAAAAGAGGAAAATATATATATTTTTGCCTAAAATACAAAGGAAATGTCATCTTTAACTTTAGGCCTTTTAGAGATCATTTAATCTTCATCTTGCTTAACTGTTCGCAATAACAGAAATTTTGACCAGGGGTGCCCAAACATTTATATGCCACTGTAAAGTAAATTGGTTGAGCAATTAAATCCAATCTATTGTCTTATGTTAACATAAAGCATCAGAGTGGATTTAACTGCACAACCAACTTACTGTACATTTAAAAATAATGCCTATAAAAAAAAGTAAACCTATATATAGATATATACAGACATCTGGAAAACAAAGGTCTACTGCATGCATTGCATAATTATATCAGTACTGTGCAGAGGAGATTTAAACAGTTTGTAAACATGCATTTCCTAGCCTGGCAGTCACGCAGTTAAATAGCGCATAGTCATTTTGGCTGTGTCAATGCACTGAACGCACTCAATGTTTTCTTCATTGCACTCATTGACGTCAAGCTGTTCTTTGGCTCATCAAGCACTACAAATAGCAGCAGTTAAAGGAAGCTTCAGTAACATCATGACCTTCTGTTAGTTAATGTCATAAAAGCAGCAGAGCTCTGAAAGGCCAACGCGTTCTTACTGCCACCTCCTTTCTCATTATTTGCACAATTCATCTTGATTACGGTTCATGGCTTTGTGCTTCTGTAGGTCTCAATGACATTAGCAGCTCGTAGAAAGGTCAAAAGAGAAAATCCATAAAATCATCTTGATTAGGGTTTATTGTTCTTATTATGTAGAATATAATCATTTACTTTCATGGAAGGCATTACAGTAAAACACTGATATAAACATAGAACACATAGGGTCTGATTATAGCCATCAGTCGTAATGAAGGAGCGTGGTGGAGTAGGACGCATCAAATACATTAGGACGCATACACCATAAATAATGAGATCAGCGCATCTTCTCAGTGGCGTGCATCTCTGTGCGCCCCACTGGACATACAATTCTAGTTAGGGACTGGAAAAACATTTCTGATGTAAGTAATGACATAACCTTTGATGAATTCTAAGACAGGTCACTGCGACATCTGTCCCGCCCATGCTCTGCCCACTTTGGGAGAACGCAAAAAGTAAAACAAAATTTGCACAACTTTGCATTACGCAGATTCTGGCATAAAACACCTTTCAGGCTATGTGCACACGTTCAGGAAAGTATGCAGAAATTTCCTGAGAAAATCCTGAGATTTTCCGCAGGAAATCCGCATGCGTTTTTCTCGCGTTTTTTTTTTTCGCGGTTTTTGTGCGTTTTTTCAGGAGCTTCCCAATGCATTAAATAGCGGCAAAAACGCAAAAAATCCGCAAAATTAATGAACATGCTGCGTTTTTTACCGCAATGCATTTTTTTCGCGGAAAAAAACGCATCATGTACACAAAAATTGCAGAAAGTATTAAAATTGATGGGATGCTTAATGTAGGTGTTTTTTAAGCGTTTTTATAGCGAAAAAAACGCGAATAATCCTGAACGTGTGCACACAGCCTCAAAGTGTTTCACAGTATACCAGAATTCTAGTATAAACACTTCAGTGACTTGACATTACTTCAATCTTTCCTTTTTTTTCACCAAGGGCACATACCTCTTACCACAAACGAATTGGTTATCAATTTTAGTGATAAATGTGGAACTTAAATAACATTTGGAACAAATCAACTGGACATAATGGAAACAAATTCTAGTTAGTTGATTTGTCCCCCATCCTTGGCCCTTCCTATAATAATTTCACCATCCTAGCCCCTTCCTATAATATTGTTCTCATCCTGTCCCCTTCCTATAGTAATGCCCCCCATCCTAGCACCATCCTGCAATGATGTCCACCATCCTGGGCCCCTCCTTATTATAATATTATCCATACTGGCCCCATTGTATAATAATTCACCCCATCCTGGGTCTCTTTCTGTAATAATGTCCACTGTGCACATTTTAAAAGAAATAAACAATTCTTCTTACTTCCCATACTTCGACAAATCGAGGCATTCTCTTCCATAGCCAGCGTAGAGGTAGCGGACTTTGGCGTGCAACATCAGCTGCCATCCTGTGATTGGTCAGCAGTTTGTATTGCAGTGCAGTGAGCCAGCGGGTTTCTGCACCGCAATACATTTCAATTGAATGTGCATCATCGAACGGACAACCAGCGGAAATAGGCGCTAGTGTCAGCGCGGGTCCCCCCCCTACTAAGGCCCAGTTGCAGTTGCCCCTGCTAGTAGGGTCCTCGTTGTGAGTGGGTTCCAAACAACCAGCTTCATGCCCGCCTAATAGCTATACCTCTGCATCTAATATAAATCTCATCTAATATACACAGGTATAATCACAT
The DNA here is from genome assembly GCF_051348905.1 of Ranitomeya variabilis. NCBI lineage: Eukaryota > Metazoa > Chordata > Amphibia > Anura > Dendrobatidae > Ranitomeya > Ranitomeya variabilis. The sequence continues at coordinate 206,501,500 of NC_135236.1, forward strand.
TAGTAAATGAATAGACCAGCACACTACTGTGTTAAATGTTACTAAAATAAGGTTAGTCTTACTTCTGCCAGACATAGCCCACATTTCATCATTGCCTTTCTGCCTGTTTTTTGGTCTAGTTTTGTGCTTGCACCCCTTTTTATATGTGCTTGCCTATTTTGTTTTTTATTTGTTGGTAGAGTCTAGCAATTCCAGATGTTTTTGCCTGATTCATCAATTGCAGCTTTTGAAAAAGTCACAAAATTAGGTTTAACTTCACTTCAGTTTGGTGCAATTTTTACAACTTTCGGTGTCAAAAGTCGCAAATACAGTTCAAGACAGCTACAAGGCCTATTTTTGACTTTTAATGAATCACATTCTCCATTTTGATGCAACTAATACCACAAGACAAAAAAGGAAAGTGACTTAAAAAAAAAAAAAAAGACGAATCGCCCCAATAGAAATATTTATTTACTCTCTGTGTATTACAGTTGTAAAAATAAATTCAATGTGAGATCTTTGGAAATACAAATTACAGCAGAGAAACATACGATTGATAGTTTTCTTTGAAACAATTGCACCTGCTGATTCCAGGTCTTTCTGTAGCTCTCCATAGATGGTCCTTGGATCTTGAACAAATCTTGATAATTCTTTTCACTTCTGTCTGAAATATTGCTGCAAGTACCTGGTCGTGGCCAGTTTATGGTGAAATCATGTTCTTTCCACCTCCGGATTATGGCCCCAACAGTGCTCACTGGAACCTTCGAAATTCTTAGAAATTCTTCTGTAACCAATGCCATCAGTATGTTTTGCAACAATAATGTTGCAAAGGTCTTAAGACAGCTCCCTGGTTTTACCCATCATGAGATGTTTCTTGTATGACACCTTGGTAATGAGACACCTTTTTATAGGCCATCAGTTGAACCAGCTGATATTTTTCACTAAGTGGCAGGATTGCTTTCTAATTACTGATAGATTTCAGCTGGTGTCATGGCTTTCCATGGCTTTTTGCATTGCTCTCTCTTCATGTGTTGAATACTTTTTCCCTGTGTCATTTCTTATTATTACACATAACAATGTATGGTCGTGTATGGTATGATTTCTTTGCCTGTGTGGATTATATGGATTTGTTACCGACCTTTGGTGAGAATTTCATGTCAATGGCACCTTTCAAAATATATTTACTTCGAAAATTGTTGATGTGTTCAATACTTAGTTAACCTACTGCATATACCGTATATATGCTGCGTAGAGTTTTGTTGATGTTCTCCAGATGTCATCTTTAGATTCAGGAGAAATGTCACAAGTCATTATCTGCAGTGCAGACAGATTGTTTTTAGACTTTGCAATCTATTTAGCACTGAAGTAAGGCTACATGCATTCTGCTAATACAAAATAAGATAATGTAACATAACTTAGAAGGTGGTGTACAATTGTACATGGAAAAGTTAAGTGATCTATTAAGTTGCCCATTCAGTATACCTAAGATGACTAACAGACGACAGCTATTCCTCATATTCCCCCCCCCCATACACATATATACCATGCCTCACATCCCTGGCAGCAGATTATCTCCCAAGGGATCGTGGCAAGGGCATGTTGAAATCTAATGCTTTAACCTTACTTTCCCTGATATCTGTTGCTTGCAGAGAATCTGAACATCCCTATATGTAATAGATGGATAATTCCCTCTGAAATCGGCAGGTTTAGAAATCTTATATGTAATGTGAATGAGCACCTTTACTTACAGTTATCTGGCATCATCCGAGTGCAAAAACAAGGACTAATTGTACAAAACAAGTAAGATATATACAAAGTGCAGATTATGTATCTGGGTTGCAGGAAAGTGGGGGTTAAAAAAGTATTCATAATCTATAGAAATGTCAAAAAGTCAACTAGATAAGTCTAATACAAAACTGGAATGATAAGATCCTGTGGTTGCCTGGAGACCGGCCACTAACGTAAGCCCGGTACCTGGAATGAGTCACCTCGAGCAAAGGCCTAATGTACCTCCGAGCAAACACTGTCCACCTGTGCACAGATGGCTGTGATCCTATTATGTCTCCATGGTAGAGACAAATGAGTTATTTGTTGAGCTGTGTGGACAAGTAGGCAGCTGTTTTCCATTATTGATAGCATTACAAAAGAAATACAGAAATAACCTGCAGTGTTGGAAGAAGGAATTAAACATTCGAACGTACCGTAATTATGGAACCAGCAAAAAGTGGTGGTCAGAATGCTAAACAACGACATGTTTGCTGAGAAGGACTCTGAATATTGAAAGTCATTATCCCAAAAGGTGCAAGGACAACAGGGACAGAACCTTTTACTCCCCCTATTGTAAAGTATTTGAGCAGTAATGCTGTCAGTGGAAGACCGATAATGGGTTCTCGTAATAGTAGTCATTTTACCTTGGCACACAGTGGACCGAGTGGGCCCAATTCATCAAAGCTTTCACACCAGAGTTCTGGGATAAAAGGTTTGAAAAGTTCCAAAATTTAGGCGCAACTCAGAACTGGGCTTAAATTTTGCAACTTCTGGTGTCTTCATGTCAGTTCTTCCCAAGTCCACCGAAATAGATGGAGCTTAGTGACTGCATTTGTTACACAACAAATCTTAGTCCATCAGGGACTTGATTAGGATTTGTGGCGAGGCACACACGGAAGTGAACTCCACTTGTCCTGCGCTCCACTTCATGGATCAGGAGCATCTGACTCCAGCACGCCCCTTCAATATTGTCGTAAACAACACCAGTCTTGATGCATAAGGACCAATATGTTTAAAATAAAAAACAAATAGGTTCAACTGTTGAAACTCTGTCATGGACATCATAGAGGGTTGTACACCTTGTTTTGTGCGCTTCTTTATATTTTAAGACAGGTCGGTCGAAGAGTCCCTTAGAAATAGGAGCTTCCAGTTACATAATAAATGGTTCCCCATTAGAGAGGTCCTTTCTCCAGTTTGAGCATGTTAAATTGGTCACATCGTAGTATAGTGGCTGCAGAGCTTAGTAAAACATGGTTTCTAATTTATCCTACTCACTGCAGAGATATTAGCTTAAGTTTAGGTTATAATTTATGCAACGCCAAAAGGGGTGTTACTAGAGATTCTTCACTGGGGGCGTGTATGTCTTACCCTGCATGAGATTGATTAAAAAAACACGCACCCATAATACCTTTGAACAGGCTTTCTCCTGTGTGAGACATGTAATGACAAACAGTCTGCTCTCCTCACTGATCTCGGTGCAGAGCTGTGTGTGATTACAAAGTGCCAGGAGTAGAGCACTGGAATTACTAACACTTCTTGAGCTTATATCTCACAGAAGTCAGTGTGACGGGAGAGTATACTGCCAAGCTGATAGCTCTGTGAAAGGAGAGCTGGTGAGAAGAAAGCTTAAATGTAATCACACTAATCTTTGTACCACTCCCAACATTTTGTAATCACACATAGCTCTGTAGTGATATCATTGAGAGCAGACTGTCTGTCATTACATGTCTCACACTGAGAAAACCTGTTCTAAGCTATTGTGGGGGTGTGTTCTTTTTTTCCCCCAGTATATTGCTGCCTACTTATGATTGGTCACCTCATACAGGGGAAGAAGTACACGCCCCCACAGACAAATCTCTAGTAACGCTTCCATGGACTTAATATAAATTTTCTACCTAAATATTACAAGCTAATAGCTCCACAAAGGAAAGGAGAAATTTAGAAATAAATATTACATTTTACTCAGCTCTGTAGCCACTATTCCATGATGTGGCCTGTTTAACATGCTTAAACTGGTGAAAAGTCCTCTTTATTGTGTGGTCAGAGTAGGGGCCGGACTCCGGGTGATTGGTTGTATTTTTTTTTTAAGAATGGGATCTTGAGTCATTTTCACCACCATTATGCAGAAGAGTTTCATTCATGACCTTTTAACATTTGTTTTGTGGACACTGAAATTCAGTAATGCAAGACGAGAAGCGAGTTAACCATAATTTATCATATAGCGACCATGTCTTTCAATATTCATGATACATATCGAGATTATATCTCCTCCATATTTATCATTGAACATTACAATGTGAACTGCCAAACTCGGGCTGCAAAGTGTACACTCATCTGACTGCTTTTAACAGTGCTATTTGGCTATTCCCCTGCTTTCTAGTAATTGGATTTTCCTGTGTTTTTTCTCATTGAACTTGTCTACACTAGGTTTAGAGTGTAAGCCGCAGTCTCCATGGCAAGTTATTACTCTTGCTGCCTCTAACATCTAATGTTATCCACCCCCTATGCTAGAAACTTTTGCAATTACTTGAGAAATTGCTTAGTGAGCCTGTTTTGCTATGTTCAGTGCTCCACTTTTATTCAGCTTCTCAGTTATCAGAATTTATTGATGTGGGTTCGTGTCCTGTGAAACCCACACATAGGGCAATACTAGAATAATTTGCCTTCAGTCCCATAGCAGGAAATGATAGATGCAGACTTAAGCCCTCAGCACACATTAGCCTAATGATGGTCGAACCCACCAATATTGATGGTCTGATGTGTATGGGAACCCCGGACAACTGATTGTGGGGGTATTATTGATCTGGCTTGTTTGGTTTTTGACTGCCAATCATATTGTCTTCCAAAGATAAGCCACCGACCGCCAGACCTGTCTTCTGGCAGCTTATTCATAGAGGGCGTTTGGCCGAACGAGAGTGCTGTCTATTGGAGAGTCGGCCGAGTTGACCATCGTTTGGCCAACAGCCATCTAATGTGTATGGCAGGCTTATGGGTACATTCACATGAATGCTTTTTTGATCCTAGAGCTGTCCATGTGAAAAACAGACCACATGCAACAGTACATGGACCAGTGTTACCGTAATCAATGTGCTAGTTCACATGAATGTTTTCCACAAGGGCCAACAGTCTTTGCGAAAAGAAATCGTCCCGTCTTGCCCATTTTTTGGATGAAATTCGCCTATATATTTCAATGGGTTTGCAAAAAATGGATACAATACTGACACCATCCTTATGGCATCCATTTTTAATGTATCCATTGCAATTAGTAACATAAAAACGGACTCCATACGGATGTCAAAAATTTACATACGGACGAAATACTTGAGACAAAAGAACGAAAAATTGTCGTTGTTTTTTTTCTGGATGGATCTGACAATTTTTCATATGCTCTTGTGAACTTAGCCTCAGAGATTTCAAGCTCTCCATGACAGATACAAAAGGGGCAGAGTGCTCACAAAGACCCCCACTGATGAATATGTGTAAAGGTGAACCCTCCATTCAAAAAAATTTCAAATTACTCAAACCATTTTCTCTCCAGATGTCTCCGGTGCACTGTGCAAATAATCCTCTGCGAATGTGTTTTGAGATGAATTTTTACGTAATCAATGATATATATATATATATATATATATACACACATACACTGTATATATTTATATATAGCTTTCATTATGTAAAAAAAAAAATCTTATTTGTACAAGACATGTATGATCGGCTTCAACGAGGTTTTATATTCACAACGTGTTTCAGCGCCGTACCAACATTATATATATATATATATATATATATATATATATATATATATATAATGTTATTGCATTAATAATAACATGATGTGTATATGTAAAACTTCTGCCCTCTGCTGTATATATTGGAGTCTTGGACTCACAGACCAATATTTCATAAGGATCACGTACAAAATATTGCTAACACTCTGAAATAATGTATTTACAGAGAACCTGGACGCCATGATCGCTGTACAGACAAAGAACAAACTGGGAAAGAATGCAGATAATCACAATAACAGAGTCCTAACAGGTATATTACTAACATCATGTGTTGTTTTCAGTAGGTTCCATAATTGCTGTAATAAGCAGACATGATGCCTGGCCTTTCCCAGTACACATGTGCCAGCATCAAGCTACGATAATTACTGATTCTGAATTATCTTGCCGTTTCCATTACATCACTACTGACCGATGAGCAGCAGAACACGTACAAAGAATGTCAGTCCTTTATATGGACGCCAGGCAGAAAGCTATCCATCTGTATGTATATGCATGAGATATAAGTAACGGAAGGTACATGGTGATGGCAACTCCCACATTGGAAGCAGTGATCAGCACGAAAGATGCTGTGTACCCTACAAGTAGGCCTCCTGTCACCTAGAAGTCACGGATGTATAGCTTAAGCCCCCATACACTGTGGAAGGTTGTCGGTCGCTGTTGGCAGCTTAGCTCTAGAGAATAAAACAAATGCCATCCAAGATTGACATGCGGGATCCGTATCTATACACATTAGGGTTCACACTGCCGTAGATTCTCTAATTATGCTAATGACACTCAAATCGAACTCTGCTGCGAGGAGACAGAGAATGTAATTTCTCCTTCTGCTCCATTGTCTCTGTCTGCACTCGGATGACATCAGAGTGCAGTCCGATGTTTTACACCCATAGACTTTATGATCCGATTATCGGATGCACTCACAGCATGCCGAATTGGCATGAGAAAAAAAATTACAGCTCTGCACAAGTCCATGTAAATATCGGGCCAAATATCCGATAAAACATCGGCTAGCACACGGCAGGGTTATACACAAGTGTGACGCCGGCCTTAGACTGTTGGCCGTCAGGTTTGGCCACATTAGTCTGATGTGTATGAGAGCCTTTACTAGAGTGCAGTGAGCGCTCTTCAAAAGACCGAGGGGTCCGACAGCCACAGTTGGATTCCATCACGCTACAGAAACAGCATGGTGTCATTTTAATAAAAAACCCCAATGTGAATATTACCTTATATACCATTCACAAGACTCCGAGTGAGCTTACAAATCTAACACCAATATAAGCATCACTAGACATTAGCGTCAATCTGTAAAGTGAAAAAGAGACTAGATGATAGCGGCCGCTTTCCATTTTATAAATTGCTTTAGAGGGGCGATCTAAACCCCAGAATTTTCCTCGCTGCCAACATAAATTATTCCTAAAGTATTTATCATGTGATCATTTTTAGCTAAATTGCAAGATACTCTGCATTGCTTATTTCATTGTCATGTGTCTGCCTAAAATTTATGAAATTTTGTTTTATTTAAACTAAAAAATGTAAGCCTTTTTTTTTTTATAAAGTCCAAAGTGGTTAATGGACAGAAAATGGATTTTTATAAATTGTCAGAAATGCTATTTACCTGCAGGTAGAGAGGCCAATTCATTAAGGCTGACGTAGCGCACCCTCACGCTTCGCCAGTCCTGCTGGAGTACACACTGCCAAATTCTTTAAGAAGCACATGATGAATCTGGCACACCCCGTTGTGGCTTTCACCTTCCTGTGATGTGCCAGAAATGTGACTTTAGTCAGGGACCGGAGTAGAGTTTCTGGTGTACAACACTCCAGCACATTTGATGAATTTGACAGGCAGTGGGTCACACCCCAAACTGATTCACTCTGCACCACCCACATGGCTGAAGGGGAGCGGCTATATGGAGAATAGAAGGTCATTTTCTCCCTGTAGCCATGCTTTCAGTAAGGCATCCAGACAGCATTATAATGCTATTTACCTGCAGATTAACCCTATATCTACAGGTAAATAGTAAGTATGTTTGGACATGAAATGTTCCCTTTAAGTGCTTACCTAATTTTCTGTGTAATCTATCAAACCTTTCCATTATAAATATCTTGTCACTTATCGCTCATTCATCCCACATTATTTATTGTACTGGCTCTTCAGACCTCACAGACTTGTTTGGTTCCCATAATGGTATTCAGCCTGATATTGGCGTTAATAGAGACCTGTCAGCTCTCCTGACATGTCTGCTCTAGTAACTGCTTCTATATTCATGGCATAACAATTCTGGGGCTTATTTTCTCCTTCCTCTGTTATCACCCCCCAAATGTATGAATATATTGGCAGCTGGGTGCTACAGTTTCCCTTGTAAAAGGGCCATGTCCTGACACTGGCAGAATACGACAATCTACAACAGATGGACAAAAGTATTGGGACACATCTCTCTATCTTTGAATTCAGGTTTTTCATGCAGTCCCATTTCCACAGAGATATAAAATCTATCCCAGTACCATGCAGTTTGCAGTTACATATATTTGTGAAAGAATTGTATGTTCTAAAAATGTCACTGAATTCGAGCCCGAGGAGCTTAGTACGTAAAAGTCACCAACACTCTGCTAGCTCAGTAACTGCAGAGTCCAAACTTCCTCTAGCATCATCACAAAATCTGTGCTCAAGCAGCTTCATAGCATGGGCTTCCATGGTCAAGCAACTACATGCAAGCCGTACATCACCAAGCACAATGGCAAGCGTTGAATGGAGTGGTATAAGGCTCTTGCAACCGGACTCCAGAGCAGCTGAAACATGATCTGTGGAGTGATGAATTACTCTTCTGTGTCTGGCAGTCTGATGGACTAGTCTGCATTTGGTGACTGTCAAGTGAAAAATACCTACTTGACTAAATTGAAATGCAATAACCAGCGATCAAAAGATCATATCTGCACCAAATTTGTATCAGTAAAAACATCAGCTCAGCGTGAAAAGAATAAGCCCTCACCCAACCCCAGATCATAGTAAAAAACTTTCTGACAGGTTCCATTTAATACTTTATTTTCATCAATTAAAATGCAAAGTGAATTATCAAAAGAGAAATCTAAACCAAATAAATATTTGATGTGACCATCCTTTGCCTTCAAAACAGCATCAATTCTTCTAGGTACACTTACACGTATTTTTTGAAGGAACTTGGCAGTGAAGTAGTTCCAAACATCTTGAACTACCGTAAATACAGATCACGTCATGTATTCCTAAACTGGATGATTGCGATATCTGGGCTCTATGGGGGCCATATAATCACCTCCAAGACTCCTTGTTCTTATTTTCGCTGGATAGTTGTTGCTGATATCGGCGGAATGTTTGAAGTCGTTATCCTTCTGCAGAATAAATTTGGAGCCAAGAAGACGCCTCCCTGATGGTATTGCATGGTGGATAAAGATCTGCTTGTATTTCTCAGTATTAAGGACACTTAAGATTGACCACTAGTGATGAGCGAGTGTACTCGTTGCTCGGGTGGGTGACCTCTGAGTATTTTTTAGTGCTTGGAGATTTAGTTTTCATGGCAGCAGCTGAATGATTTACAGCTACTAGCCAGCTTGATTACATGTGGGAATTCCCTAGCAACCAGACAACCCCCACATGTACTCAGCCTGGCTAATAGCTGTAAATAATTTAGCTGCCGCGATGAAAACTAAATCTCCTAGCACTAAAAAATACTCGGAGGTCACCTGAGCAAAGAGTACACACGCTCATCACTATTGACCACATTCTCAGCGCCATTTGCTGATATGCATGCTCAAACTTGACAGAACCCTCCACCATGATTCCATGTTGTCTGCAGACTCTCATTATTGAGCTTCTCTCCACCCTGTCAGCAAACAAACTGCCTTCTGTTACAGCCAAATATTTCACATTTTGGCTAATCAGTCTACAATACCTGCCTCCATTTTTCTAAACCCCAGTTACTATTTTTTCTTGCATAGTTGAGTATCTTGGCTTTGTTATCATCTTAACGGTATTGTTTTTTTTTTATGGCTGTAATATTACCCTCCAGACTTCTCTAAGCAGTAGATGTATGTAGCTGTTTCCCACTGGTTACTGCTAGTTCTGAGTTGATGGAACTGCTAAACATCTTCCAAATTCAAAGGGAAGACGGCATGGTGTGTCTTTCATTTGCTGTCCTTGGCCAACCACCCATTCCTTGATGTCCTCCTGGCTAAGAAATACAGGCAGATATTCATGCAATACCATCAGTAAGACATCTCATCGGCTTCAAATTTATTCTGCAGCAGGACAACAACCCCAAACATACAACACACGTCATTAAGAACTATCTTAAGTGTATAGAAGGAGTAAACAAGGAGCGTTTGAAGTGTTTACATGACACCCGCAGAATCCTGATCTCAACATCATAAAGTGTTTATGGGGTTACATAAAGAGACAGAAGGATTTGCACAATACTACATCCAAAATCATGTGCAACTGTACCTAGAAGAATTGATGCAGTTTTGATGGTATAGGTAGGTCACACCAAATATTGATACGATTTATTTTATTCATTCACTTTGAATGTTGTTAATTGACAAAAAATAACTATTAACACTTCTATTTTTGATAGTATTATAATAATAATTGTATTTAATAATAATAATAATTTTATTTATATAGCGCCAACATATTCCGCAGCGCTTTACAACTTATAGAGGGGACTTGTACAGACAATAGACATTACAGCAGAACAGAAATCACAGTTCAAAATAGATACCAGGAGGCAGGGCCGGACTGGCCATTTGGCAATTCTGGCAAATGCCAGAAGGGCCTGTCTGGCCATGGGCTGCCTTGTCTGCAGTGTTGTTAAAAGAATCAGTGTTTTCAAGACAGCCATACTGTTAAGAATTGTGATGAAGCACAGTCGCTTACTCCATCACTTACCCCAGCAGGTCACGGGTATCAATAGAAATATTGGTCTTTAGAAAATCTTCCTTTCCTCCATCCAAGGAAATATTAGTAATATATCCCATCTGGTGCTTGGGGACGGGGCCAACATGGGCCTGTGTGATTTCAAATGCCAGGGCTGAATTTCAGCCCCAGTCCGTACCTGCCAGGAGGAATGAGGGCCCTGCTCGCAAGCTTACAAACTATGAGGAAAAGGGGAGACAATTGCTTTAGTTATTCGGACCAGCCATAGTGTAAGGCTCGGGTGTTCATGCAAAGCTGCATGAACCAGTTAACTGCCTAAGTATGTAACAGTACAGACACAGAGGCTATTAACTGCATAAAGTGTATGAGAACATGATGCGAGGAACCTGATTATGTTTTGTTTTTTTTTGTTTTTTTTTATGATAGGCCACACAGGGATCGTTAAGTTAATGCATTGAGGCGGTAGGCCAATCTGAACAAATGAGTTTTTAGGGCACACTTAAAACTGTGGGGATTAGGGATTAATCGTATTAACCTAGGTAGTGCATTCCAAAGAATCGGCGCAGCACGTGTAAAGTCTTGGAGATGGGAGTGGGAGGTTCTGATTATTGAGGATGCTAACCTGAGGTCATTAGCGGAGCGGAGGGCACGGGTATGGTGGTAGACTGAGACCAGAGAGGAGATGTAGGGTGGTGCTGAGCCATGGAGTGCTTTGTGGATGAGGGTAGTAGTTTTGTACTGGATTCTGGAGTGGATGGGTAGCCAATGTAATGACTGGCACAGGGTAGAGGCATCGGTGTAACGGTTGGTGAGGAATATGATCCTGGCAGCAGTATTCAGGACAGATTGGAGCGGGGAGAGTTTGGTAAGAGGGAGGCCGATTAGTAGAGAGTTACAATAGTCCAGACGGGAATGAATAAGTGAAACAGTAAGAGTTTTTGCAGAGTCGAAAGTAAGAAAAGGGCGAATTCTAGAAATGTTTTTGAGATGCAGATAGGAAGAGCGAGCCAATGATCAGATGTGGGGGGTGAATAAAAGCTCGGAATCAAGGATGACCCCAAGGCAGCAGGCATGTTGCTTTGGAGTAATGGTGGAACCACATACGGAGATGCAATGTCAGGCAAAGGTAGGTTAGTAGAGGGAGAGAACACGAGGAGTTCAGTTTTTGACAGGTTCTGTTTCAGATAGAGGGAGGACATGATGTTAGAGTCAGCGGTAAGACAATCACTGGTGTTTTCTAAAAAGGTCGGCGTGATAACAGGAGAAGAGGTGTATAATTGGGTGTCGTCAGCATAGAGATGGTACTGGAAACCAAATCTACTGATTGTTTGTCCAATAGGGGCAGTATACAAAGAGAAGAGGAGGGGGCCTAGGACTGATCCTTGAGAAACCCCAACAGTAAGGGGAAGGTGAGAGGAGGAGGAACCAGCAAAACATACAGTGAAGGATCGGTCAGAGAGATAGGAGGAGAACCAGGAGAGAACGGTGTCCTTGAGGCCGATGGAGCGGAGCATATTGAGGAGGAGCTGAAGATCCACAGTATCGAATGCTGCAGAGAGATCCAAGAGAATTAGCATGGAGTAGTGACCATTAGATTTAGCTGTTAGTAGGTCATTAGAGACTTTAGTGAGGGCAGTTTCAGTAGAGTGTAAAGAGCGGAAGCCAGATTGAAGAGGGTCGAGAAGAGTTATCTGAGAGATAGCGGGTAAGATGGGAGTGGACAAGGCGTTCGAGTTCAGAGATGAAGGGAAGATTAGAGACAGGTCTATAATTAGCGGCACAGTTTTGGTCAAGGGATGGTTTTTTAAGTAATGGATGTATGATGGCATGCTTAAATGAGGAGGGAAAAATACCGGAAGTGAGAGAAAGGTTGAATATTTTTGTTAGGTGAGAGGTGACAGCCGGGGAAAGGGACTGGAGGAGATGTGACGGAATGGGGTCACTGGTGCAAGTGGTCGGGCGAGAAGATGCAAGGAGCCTGACTACTTCTTCTTCTGTAACTGGCTCAAAGTCAGAGAGTGAACTAGATGCAGAGGGGCAGGGAGGACAGTGCCTGGTATGAAGAGATTGGGAGATGATTTCCTGTCGAATGTGGTCAATTTTTTCTTTGAAGTAATTGGCCAGATCGTCAGTGCGGAGATCTGTGGTTGGGGCCTGCTCTCTTGGGTTGAGTAGGGACTGGAAAGTGTCAAAGAGACGTTTAGGGTTATTTGACAGTGAGGTGATGAGGGTGTTGAAATAGGTTTGTTTGGAGAGGTGAAGGGCAGAGTTGTATGTTTTTAGCATGAACTTATAATGAATGAAATCTTCGGGTAGATTTTCTCCACAGACGTTCAGTGCACCTGGAGCACCGCTGCAGGAAACGTGTTTGCAGCGTGTGCCACGGTTGTTGCCATCTGTGCTGAGTTGTTCTATGTATAGGAGGTGCAGCTTCATACAGGGAACTTTGCAGGGTTTCATTGTAATGCTTCAGAGCAGAATCAGGACATGAGATGGAGGAGATTGGGGCCAATGAGGACTGCAAGTTCTTCATAAGTTTCTGGGTGTTAATGGCCTGTATGTTTCTATAAGTGTGGAAAGTGGGGGTGACCCGAGCGGGATGGCAGTTCTTGATAGAGAATGAAAGAAGGTTGTGGTCAGAGAGCGGGAGAGGGGAGTTTGTGAACTCGTCCACTGAGCAAAGCCGGGAGAAGACCAAGTCAAGGGAGTTTCCATCTTCATGCGTTGGAGAGTTAGTATGCTGCGAGAGGCCGAAAGAGGAGGTTAGAGATAAAAGGTGAGAAGCAGATGGGGAGAGGGGAAAAGCAATGGGGATGTTGAAATCACCCATGATAAGGGTGGGGGTGTCACAGGAGAGAAAGTGTGGAAGCCAGGTGGCAAAGTGATCCAGGAACTGATGAGAGGGGCCGGGAGGATGATACACCACTGCCACTCGCATGGAGAAGGGGACGTAGAGTCTGACAGCATGGACCTCAAAGGAAGGGAATACAAGTGAGGGTACTTGGGGGATAATTTGGAAGGTACATTTTGGTGAAAGGAGCAGTTGGGAGGTTTGACTGGCTATAACATGGGGGGCCGGGGTTGGGAGAGATGTCTCCAGCAACTAGGAGAAGGAGGATAGAAAGAGTGAGCAGATGGTTGAGCGATTTGTGAGAGCGTCTCTTGTGTTGGATGGTGGGACTGAATGGATCTGCGCTGTTAAGCAATGTGAACAGAGTGTGAGTGCTATACATAGGAGAGGAGAGGACAGAGGGGCCGATATGGATGGGGTGTAAAGAGTTTATGCAAGGGCGGTGAATGTGAGTGAATGCAGCAGCCAGGATATAGATTATACAAATACATATGGTGAGTATTTGTTCTGTTTCAAATGAATAGGGAATAGATTTAGTTTTTCTTACCTGTCTCCTGCCCTGTCTAACTGCCATGTTATAACTGCCGAGTACTTAGAAAAAAGTACTTTGAATAAATGTACACGAATGCACCCTTGCACAAATGCATCCCCAAAGTATGTCTACATTTATAGAAGGCTAGCTCTTAGATCTCACTTTTTTTTGTTTTTTCCGCCTCTCGTTACCAATCAATCTAACTCAGTTGAGACAGCAGGACACAATAAATGTAGTGATCAGAAACAAATGTCCAGGTCTACATGGATCATAAACCGCTTTGAAACAGTTATGTGATCTCTCTGCATAAGGACAAGCAGAAGAGAATTAAATATCTAGAAACAAAAACAATTGCATAATAAGATGGCTAACATATATAGATATATGCAGGATTCAATGCCAAAGATAGAATGACTCAGATACCATTCAGGCTGCTTGCTGTCAGGGAATGGAGCAGTAGACATGCAGGATATTTCAGTTCTGAGAATGAATGATAAGTTTACCATTCAGGCTGCTTGCTGTCAGGGAATGGAGCAGTAGACATACAGGATATTTCAGTTCATTCAGGCTGCTTGCTGTCAGGGAATGGAGCAGTAGCATCATTTAGCATCATTTGCACGGTACTGTGAAAAGAGAGTTTGGATTTTTGTATCCTTCAAACATTGTTGGAACATTTTGGGAAAGGTCTTATTCTATTCTAGCCCTGACCTCAATCTCATCAAACACCTTTGGAGTTAACTAGAATGGAGATTGCAAGCCAGGTTCAAGCCAGTGTCTGACCTCACAAATGCTCTTGTAAATGAATGGGCAAAAATTTGCAAAGACGCACTCCGAAATCTTGTAGAAGGTCTGCCCAGAAGAGTAGGAGATGTTGTAGCTGCAAAGTGGAGACCAACTCCATATTAATGCGTACGGATTTATAATTAGATGTTAAAAAAAGCTCCTGTATGTGTCCTGATACTTTGTCCTTATTGTGTATTTTGATCATGCTTTTGTCCTATTTAAAGGGAACCGGTCAAGGCCGACCAGTCTGAGGACACTAACGCCCCATCGACTAGTCAAAGGCTTCATTTACATATCATAAATGCACTTTAGAAATACGTTTTCTAAAGATCTGTTTATATGTTTAATATAATAAAGGAAGGGAATTTATCTATGTAGACACAACTGCTGGTGATTCTGGGGACCTGACAGGTTCCCTTTAACAATTTCGTAAAATAGGACACACCATATATTAGTATGCCGTTTCTAGATCAAATATTCTGAGATAAAGGCTGGAAGAAAGTTGAGAATATGAACTTTGCCATGAACTGAATTATTTATGCAGCAAAGGTCTCAAGATGAGCCCTATCTTCTCTTGATGCAGCTGACAAAACAGATGAGGAATCGGATAGCACTAAGGAAGCCGCAGCCAACATGGAAAAAGGATCTGAAAAATTAAAGGATTCTACAAAGCCAGAAGAGCCAAAAGAAAGTGCAGACAGTAAAAAACACAAAGGTAAATACATATAGGAGAATAATATCCTATTACATATATTTTATTGTCTCACACTTGTCTTCCTGGTAGGAACTGGGGAGTAAACCATAAAGGCACATTTATACATGAACAAAATTATGCAATAACAGCATACATCTATATCAAGTGCCGAAAACGCTGCAGAAAATATGGGTGTGAGAAGCAAAAAAAAAAAAAAGCATGTGTGGGGGTGAGGAGTAATCCCTGTCACCCCACAACTAAAGAGGGCATATGGGAAGTTTTAGAATACAAGGCGCTCTAAGGGAGGGGAAGTTCCCCACCACCAGTTGTCTAGCCGGCACATGTATGGCGGCTCAGAGGGAATAACTGCTGGCTTCACCAGAATTTGGCCCAGAACTACCTTACGTGCATAGCCTATTGTAGGCATGATTGCAAAAGCCATTGTGGTTGTGCCAAATTAGCAGTTATCCAAAAATCCTGAAAAAAGGGGTTCTGTACTTCTTTGTCTGAATGGCGCTATGATCCATAGCGGAGCTTTGCAATTGGCGATCTCTGGTAGTCCATTAGACAATAAGTGGAGTGGAGGTAATGCATGCTGGACCACCAGTCCATTCCAAGCTGGACCTTCAGAGCCCTGACCTCAAGATTGGCGGGGATCCCAGCAGTGGGACCCTAGCGATCAGCAAGTTAGGAGTAACTTGGTACAACCCCTTTAAATGAATTTATGCACAATACATAGCAGTGCGGTTTGCCACATACAGATGTCTCGTGTCTTCAGGGTTTGTCAATTAATGGGACCAAGGGTTCTGGTCGAGACCATCTCTAGCTATGTTTTATTATCAGTGTGGACAGTTTCACTTAAATGAAGAATTGACTATAAGACCTTACTACACTCGCAGTTATTGTTTTATGCAGTTTTTCCTCTGTCAGATAAAATCCATTAGGTTCTGCATTCACTACAGTGTACTTTGCCAGGAAATCTGAAATGTTCTTGAAACTGTTACAACATCCTATGTATTTATGGAGAGTATCACATGGGCATTCACTGGGATCTTGTTAATTAGGTCTTAAAATAATGTTATGTTCTATGAAAAAACTAAGAACACTGATATAAATGGATGCTGAAAATAGCATTGCTGCGTCAAACGTCTCCTAATCCCATTATCCATCAATCATTAACAATCTCTGCCGTTCTCTCCAGGGAAAGCGGAAACGTATTTAGAAGCAATCAGAAAGAATATTGAGTGGATGAAAACTCACAACAAACAGGAGAACAAAGAAGGTAATAAAATCGGGGCACAGATTATTCACTCACTGCTGATACCACTCTGTGCGCGGGGCGGGGGCAGATCAGAGGTCTCCATCACCCTGGGCTTCAGTTTCCTTCAATATCACCCAGTGCTGTCCCCAAAAAGTGTTACGGTATATTGTGTATCTACAACAATACAAACTATTATTTGTAGCAGAACAGATGGTTATTTTACTTTATTTTACATACATTTTTGGATTGTTTGAGGCTCCGATGCCCCGTATTTGCCTCCGCTGCTAACTAGAAGAGATCTGACGGTCAAGTGTTCACATATAGTGCCAAAAGTAGAATAAGGGCTTTTAATCCCATAAATAGCACAGAAAAATGGAAATAAACCCTGCATGTAATGGGGACCAGCGGCGCCTGATGGACCCTATTGATTATAATGAGGTTCATTGGGTTTCCATCATGGTGGACCACATGGTAGAGAAGTATGCAGTGCAGCATGCTGAACTATTTTGTCCTGAATTGGAATTTGTGAAAGAAGCTAAAGAGCCACCAACAAATTAGGCAGTAAGGGTCTATACACTGAAACATTATCATAAATGACAGATTGTAGGAGCGCTCATTTATCCATAATCTTACAGTCTAATTAGGCTGCCGATCCCCGGATGAGTAAGGCTACTTTCACACTAGCGTCGGGCTCGGCCCGTCGCAGTGCATCGGGCCGAGGTCACCGACGCTACCGTGGTCTCCGCCGCACAACGGGGGCAGCAGATGCATTTTTCCAGCGCATCCGCTGCCCCATTGTGAGGTGCGGGGAGGTGGGGGCGGAGTTCCGGCCGCGCATGTGCGGTCGGAAAAAGCGGACCGTCGGGAGCAAAAAACGTTACATGTAACGTTTTTTGCTCCCGGCGGACCGCCACAACACGGCGCAACCGTCTCACGACGGTTGCGACGTGTGGCAATCCGTCGCAATGCGTCGCTAATGTTAGTCAATGCAGAAAAAAACGCATCCTGCAAGCACTTTTGCAGGATGCGTTTTTTCTGCAAAACGACGCATTGTGACGGATTGCAGTTAACGCTAGTATGAAAGTAGCCTAAGCAAAACACTAGTTCATCAGGTGAAATGATCTTTTGGTTTGTAAAAAAAGATCATTGTTCTTGATAGCGCATCTTCCTGGGTAAACAGAACTCATGGTTCCGAGAACAATGGCAGCCTATGTGCTTTGTTGATCTATTCCAGGTCTTTCAGTGCCCCTCGTTAAGTGCGGTCTGCCTGTGTAAATAGGATATTAAATGACGGTCGATCGGTAAATATTTTAACTTTGCACAATCTGGTAATGTAAAACCACCTTAATTCTCACATAAACGCATTACATTTACACCAATGTCACGAGGATTGGCCAAACATCTAATTGTATGGGGCATACCAAGAGATGATGATGGGGGTGATACAGATCAGGCCTTCTGAATGCAAAAGGCCAATCCTTTTGTTCTCTGAGAAACAAGGTGCTGCCCGAGAGAAGAATTTTGGTCTAAGTGCAGGAATAGCATTTTTTTATGTTTAAATGTGTATTCCCATCTCCAAGATCCTATCCCAATATGTAGTAGGTGTATTAATAATAATCTATATATATAAGAGGCATCGTGATTACTCACTAATCCCGCCCTCTGCACAGTAGCTCCGCCCCCACTACATCACCACACAATCCCGCCCCCACCACATTACCACACACACAATCCCGCCCCCCACCACATTACCACACACAATCCAGCCCCGCCACCACATTACCACACACAATCCAGCCCCGCCACCACATTACCACACACAATCCCGCCCCCACCACATTACCACACACAATCCAGCCCCGCCACCACATTACCACACACAATCCAGCCCCGCCACCACATTACCACACACAATCCCGCCCCCCACCACATTACCACACACAATCCAGCCCCGCCACCACATTACCACACACAATCCCGCTCCCCCACCACATTACAACACACAATCCAGCCCCGCCACCACATTACCACACACAATCCAGCCCCGCCACCACATTACCACACACAATCCAGCCCCGCCACCTCATTACCACACACAATCCTGCCCCCCCACATTACCACACACAATCCCGCCCCCCCACATTACCACACACAATCCCGCCCCCCCACCACATTACCACACACAATCCCGCCCCCCACCACATTACCACACACAATCCCGCCCCCCCACCACATTACTACACACAATCCCACCCCCCACCACATTACCACACACAATCCCGCCCCCACCACATTACTACACATAATCCCGCCCCCCCACCACATTACCACAGATAATCCAGCCCCCCACCCCATTACCACACATAATCCCGCCCCCCACCCCATTACCACACATAATCCCGCCCCCCACCACATTACCACAGATAATCCAGCCCCCCACCACATTACCACACATAATCCCGCCACCCCACCACATCACCACACATAATCCTGCCCCCCACCACATCACCACACTTAATCCCGCCCCACCACATCACCTCACGTAATCCCGCCCCCCACCACATCACCACATGTAATCCCGCCTCCCCACCACATCACCACACGTAATCCCGCCCCCCACCACATCACCACACGTAATCCCGCCCCACCACATCACCACACGTAATCCCGCCCCCCACCACATCACCACACGTAATCCCGCACCACCACCACAGATAATCCTGCCCCCACCACATCACCACACATAATCCCGCACCACCACCACAGATAATCCTGCCCCCACCACATCACCACACATAATCCCGTCCTCCCACCACAGATAATCCTGCCCCCACCACATCACCACACATAATCCCGCCCCCCACCACATCACCACACATAATCCCACCCCCACCACATTACCTCAGATAATCATGCCCCCACATTACTACACATAATCCCGCCCCCCACCACATTACCACAATTATGGTTATTAACTTCATTTTATGTTAAACTACCACCTGCGTAAGCGCTATTGAATGTTGTCATTATTTACTTTAGTTTAATCACCAGCAGCGTTAATTAGATAGCAATGAGCGGGCCGAGCGTTAGCTGGCTGGAAACAGCTAGTAATAATAATATTAGCAAATACCTCCAATTAGGTATACTATTAGAAATGTAGTATAGTTTTCCTGATTCGCTATACCTCTTTCCTCATCTTTAGGCATTGCAGGACCTTAGGTATTTATGGTTACGACCACTGATACAATGCCAGTTAGCTAGTTGCTAGTGTTCGTAACCATGGATACCTTAGGTCCTGCAATGCCAGAACATGAGGAAAGAGACATAGCGAATCAGGAAAACCATACTACATTTCTCATTGGGAGATATTTGCTAATATTATTATTATTACACCTACTACATATTGCGATAGGATCTTGGAGAAGAGACCTTTAAGTCTACTTTACCCAGACTTGTGCCTATAGTCCTTGTGCCTATAGTCCTTGTGCCTATAGTCCTTGTGCCTGTGCTTACAAAAGGGGCAACTCTTGACACTGCTGTCTTCCATCAATCTCTATGAAACCCTGGTTGGGAAAGTCACGTCTATAGACCAAGGAACTATAGGAAGTGTACTTCGCAGACCTACTCAAGCAGAAAACCAGAGATACCTCCCGTGTAATATACTATGTGACCTATATGATTAAACTACACAGATAATACAGATAATATGCAGCATTATGCTATGTTTTCTTTCTAGATCGTGATATTTCAAAGCTGAGAGACCTCATTGACCAGCAGGCAGACACCTACGTAGAAAAAGGAATCCTGGACCAAGAAGAAGCCAATGTAATAAAGCGCATCTACAGCAGCCTGTGAGGAAGATACTGCGGCGTGCTCTTACTACCATGGGAAATAAGCTTTAGATTTAGAAACTATCACTATGATCCAAACCCCACACTTCTCCAGTGTACTGTTAGTCAGCAGGTTGATTTACTAAAGGCATATAACTGTTCAGCAGGCAGCTTGAGGCCTGTGGACTTTTTTCAGTTGTATATTTCTTATGGTTAATTTTACATGAATCTAATATAGAAAAAAGTTACATCGGTAGCAGTAGCGGGGTGCACATGTGGTGATCCTTAAGATGGCTGTATATTTTAAAGTTTTTCCTTTTCAAATGTTTTTGAGCCTGTTTACTTTTTTGATCTTTCGATCCTCAAATTGGGTCTCCACCATTAGTTATAGACCTGTATTCACATACGGGTCAAGTTGGCCAAATGTGCTGATTTCAGCAGACCCGTCGGCCATCAGGTGTGGTTTGTGGGCCGAATCCTTTTGTTCTCAGTGTAGATAAGCTGTGTCAAAGCTGTTTAACAGCAGTTTTCTACCCTCTCCCCATTGAATACATGTGAGCAACCAGCTGAGCGTTCATATCTAGGGGGAATCCAAAGAGGCAGCTGTTGACCGGTCCACAGATATGTCCTATGTATGGGCACCTAATCTTCTGAAGTCCAAAAAGGACGGCCATTCATTGCAATGTGCAGCAATATTTACTGTCACGTTTTCAGGAATCTGAGCATAGCCCTCATTCATCTCCAGCCCAAAACATCTGTAGAATTTCCCATAATCAGGTCATCAAGGGAAACATCGGATCTAATTTTCTCAATTATCTGATGCTGAACGTGTACAGTCTTAGGCTAGGTTAACATTTCGTATTTAGCCGATGGTCAGTGGTCCCATTGGGAGAATTTGACTGCTTCTCAGAAGCTTCTTCAAATAGGCAGATACCACTGAAATTTACACAATGACTCAATCTGCATCATTGCAGTCAATAGACCCATCAGCACAAATGTCCGAATCTCATTTTTCCAGGGCTCCAAACATAATCCACATGAATTCACAGACCATAGGCTAAAACAGAATGTAAACCCAGCCTTAGGGCTAACCCTGATGTCCGCTATGACACCACAGGTTGCGTCACTGCTCATAGGAGTGAGCCATGCACTTTCTTCTTTTATATTGTAGGGCAGCGATTTCCATTCTGGTGTACAAAATATTATCTCCCCAACCTATCTCCCATCTTGTATTGCAGATACATGCTGGAAGTTGTACGTTTGCCACAATTGGAGGGTCATAGACTAAAGATCACAACAGTAGAGGCACAATCCAAAATGAATGAATAAAAAAACAGACATGGTAGAGATGGAATTTATGCGTATCTTATAAATATATAGATGTAGCAAAAGTTATCATGACACATTATCCTGATAACTCGTCACCCATCAACATCAGAGCAATGGAACTAAGGCTAGGTTCACATTGCGTTTAAGTACATACCGTTAAACGGATCCGTTAAACGCATGTACAGAAAAAAGCCAAATTTCTTGAAAATTTGGCTTCACGTTGATGCTTACGTTAACGCACGTGACAGCGTTTATGTCATTCTGATGTCCGTTCGTGAAGCATCCGTTTGTCTGCGTTTGGCACTGACAGAGTTGTTCTCTTTTTTTTTTTTTCCCTTTTGTCAGTCGGGGGTGGGTGAAATCATATTTCCTGTCACATGACCACATGGACCACCCTCATTAACGCAATTCAAACGTATGGTTTTATTTGGAAATTTTGCATGATTTGCGTCTGGCTGCGTTTGCAATAGCCTTCAATGGCAGAATAGACGCTTTCCGTTAGTCTTGCGTTAGCTTGACCGGACCCGAAAACGCTGCAAGCCGCGTTCCAAGGTCCGTCATAAAAAAACGTAATGTGGCAAACGCATGCCAATTTTGGCATGCGTCACGATGCGTCAGACAATGC